>NC_140590.1:1844501440-1844936440 GCF_964204655.1 Triturus cristatus
ATTCATTTCGGTAACTGCCCAATTACTGTGATGGGACACATGGAGGACAATGTATGAGAGGTTATAAAGTAGCTTTGCACTGATGCAGTCTAAGGTACCTTCAGGGCCGTCTGAGACAAGGTAATTGACATCAATTGTGAAATAAAAACTATAGCAGCAGATGTGCAGATTCTAAAATTAGGTAATGTGGTATGAGCAGCATTTGATACATCGAAGGGGGTTTAGCGTCTATGGAAAGCACTTTGGACATCAAAACAGTTGAAATTCCTACAAACATACTTGACATGGTGACATGGTGACATGGTGGGGCTGCAGCCCACGATGATACACTTGTTGAGTTTATGTAGAAAGACGTTGATGAACGATGTCACAAAGATAGTCATATACAAACATATGCTCTATGGTATGTCATGCATTGATTTGTCTTAGTGTTTGGGAACTCTGTGGTTAGGACATTGAGCTGGTGGACTTAAGGTAGTTTTGAAGAGCCATCTACAGTACTGAATGGAAAGAGTCATACAGCACAATGGTCAGCAGGGAGTGAGTTTGAGCATGAGGGTCTGAGGAGGATAAAATTAAAATTATAAAAGGCACTTTATATAAGATGGGAAACTACTAAGAGTGCTGAGTTTGTGATTTGATCTCTGTTTGATCATTATAATTTAGCCAAGCGGAACTTTTTATGTTTCTAAATTATCTCTAATTTCGTCCAGGAAGGATTTTCTCTTGCCCTTCAATATCATGCAGATTATAAATTCACATAATTGATTGAAAGAACAATAGAAATTAAACTTGTGTTTTCGATTAAAGGAAACTAAGGAGAATTTTATAAATCAATGAATGTAAGATTTACCATGAAGAACAGAATTTCTTTATGTGAGCGGTTAATGACATTTATTTAATTTAAAAAATACTGCTCAATTTAGAATACGTTTGGACTTATATTAGCATGATTTTAACACAATGGTTACATTTAATATTTCTCCAAACAGGATTTGTATCATCAACGCCTACATCCAACAATTTAAAATAACTTAGTCCATTATTTTGCTTAGAATTCGGAGGAAAATACATTTTAATAACAATCATCTAACAAAATACAATTCATAAAATATGTGGTATACTGAAAAAATGTATATCAGAAGATGGACATAATTGAATCTCAACAACATCTCTGATATAATGATGAATATACAGCAAACCTTCCACAATGAAGCAATAATTACATTGTTCAATTATCAAATTAGCTTTTTTTAATCTTAAATATCACAATTTAATGAAGCTCTTTAGAACAGTTTTCATCCATTCTACTCTGCCAAGAAAAGAAGTGTCTAATTGATAATCAGCAAATCTTTCGATGAATCACTGTTTTTAGTGCCTTTTTTACATCCTTATTTCTTAGAGTGTAAATCAATGGATTTGACAATGGAATGAAAGTTGTGTATAGAACAGAAAACAACTTGTCTTGGAATTGTGGATTAGAAGTATAAGGCTGCATGTAGGTGCACATGACAGCCCCATAGAATATAATGACGACGGTGAGGTGGGACGCACAAGTGGAGAAAGTTCTCCATCTTCTATCAGCGGAGCGGATCTTTATAATAGTGGATATTATGGACGCGTACGACATGAGAGTTAAAAGGAAAGGGACAAATCCAATGAACACTCCCTCAACATAGATGAGGAGTTCCATTATGAGAGTGTTATCACATGACAGCCTGATAAGAGCTCTGAGATCACAAAAAAAGTGGTTGATTATTCTGGAATTGCAGAACGAGAGCCTACACACCAGCACTAGAGGAGGTAGAGTGTCAAGGAAACCGATGGTCCACGAAGTAGCCGCCAGCAGGACACAGACCTTAATATTCATGATCCCCGCATATCTCAGTGGATTGCAGATTGCAACATAGCGGTCATAAGCCATGGCTGTGAGTAGGTAAAATTCAGTACTTGTGAACGACGTAGCAAAATACAACTGGGACATGCACCCTTGGAAGGATATCTGTGCATACTCTGTTATGAAGATTGTTAGCAATTTTGGCAAAGTGACTGAGGTGAAAGAGATATCAAGTAGCGACAAGTTCAGCAGAAAGAAATACATTGGTTTCTGCAGGTGGGAATCTGCATATATTACTGACACAATCGCCAAGTTTGTAAGCACAGTACTCACGTAAATTAGTACAAACATTACAAAAAAGAATCCATGAAATTGTTTTAGACTTGGGAATCCAAAGAAAAGGAATTCTGTTACACTTGTTTGGTTCACCAGCCCATTAAATGCCAGTGCCATGAAATCTGAAAGAACAAATTAAATGACAGAACAATTATTTTTTTAATTAGTTAAAATGCATTGATTGACATACATATAATCAGAACTTATGCACAGCAGATATTAAATGATCATTTAATATCTACAATACATTCATGTTGTTTGATGGCTAATAAAAATGAATGTATCTCCAAAGCAACCAATGGTGACATGTTCCCTGAAGGTGAAGCTATGGGCTTCTTGACTTGATGTCTTATAAACTGTTCTTCTGTTTCACTTGAGTCAAAGTCTATTCTTGGCACGTTCTCTTATGTGGGCACTGGTTCAGTATTCAAAATGATAGCTCACACAAAGTAGCCAAACACATAATATTCCTACCCACGTTTACATGTTTATGTTCTTGGCATTTATATCTAGCAGTAACAATGTGGGACCTAGTCATCCTTGAAAATGAAGTGGCACGTTCATTTCATTCTGCTGGAGTCATAAATTGAACCTAATGGGTCTATGGGAGTATCCAGAAAGGGCTACCAGTTGTGACATTTTGTCTCTCAAAGCTACTTACTGGAAGGTGGTGGGCGAGCACCATATGAACAACCCAACTAGCGGCCAATTAACTACAAACTTCCTAATCATAAAATCTTGATCCCTATTTGAACCGTTCCTTGACCTGATCTCGCCCCCTCTTGCTAAAAGCTTGTACATCAGGTTTAGGTATGGTAATCTGTTGATGAAATTTCCGGGCAAAGAAGCGAAGGGCCTAACTATAGAAACCTGCCCGGCATGCTGCGCAGCTGCCGAAACGGAAGAACATATTCTGTTTGTCTGCCCCAAGTATAGGCCGGTACGCAGGAGATGGATTAGACCTATATGCCTCAACATGAGAATTAGAAAGTACCAGTTTGCATTTAGAATTTTAAAAACAGACACTTCTTGACCAATTGTGTTTTCTCTTAGTCATTTTCTGTTATCTTTTTGGTTGATTCGTAAAAAATGTCTTTGCTAATCATGACACCATTTTAAAACTTGTTTTACCTATCCTTTTATGATATATATGTATCTTACATTCTAAGCTGACTTACATGGTTTAGTTTCCATATGCTTGGTGACTGCATTGTGCCCCTCCCCTAGCATGATTAGATTGTTGGTACATGTATTTATGTTCTTAAAATGATTAAAGATGTTATTTGTATTTGTGATTGCAATGGTTTAATACTATTTTAATTGTAGATATATTTATGTTTTATTCCTTGTATACTTTGATGGTTTTTTCACAAATGACCGAGGATTTTAATTGTAGATATATTTATGTTTTATTCCTTGTATACTTTGATGGTTTTTTCACAAATGACCGAATAAAGTTATTATGATGATGATGATGAAGTGGCATGTTCATTTCATTCAGCTGGAGTCATAAATTCTCATAGTGCTATTTACAAAAAAAACTGTGTTCTGTGCATCTCTTAACTCCTAAGCCATTGTGACTGTGAGCCTTATCAGGATTTTTAATATCACTTTGAAAATATTGCAATGTATCATACCTGTTACCTATTTAACATAACATTTTTTTTATATCTATTTTGGTTGTTTAAAAGAAGCCTCTTTATACAACAAGACATGGTGTTGCCCTGTACTAGTATGGCTGCCGAATGCTCTGCCAGTTAGTGGATGCATTTCCATCTGTCTTTTGGTTTGTTTATCTAAACACACAGACAGGCGGCAACATTTCAGCTTTCAAAATATCCATCAGGATATTTTGAAACATTTATATATAAGGAATGTGGAGATCTAGGAGGACACAACGTAGCCCCTAAGCCACTAATAGGCAAATGACTTTCAAGTAGTTCTCATTCAATCATAAAATGTGGGTTACAGTATTTTGGGGACTGGAACTTGATCCCAGAATTAATCACAGATGCTAAATGATACCATACTAGATGTCCGATGATTATTACAATCTCCTACTAGAAAACACATTCAATAAAGAAATATCTTACCCATATAATAATGACAAATTAGTAAGTTTCTTCAAGTAGAATGATATTTTACATGTTAAACAATAATATTTTGAAGCATATGGCATCAACATTTTTAACAAGGATTTTATATACCTACAAAACACAGTTCTTCTGTATGATTCTCAAGAAGTGTACAATTCCAATGCACAAATATATACGTTTTGCTAGCAGTATAACAAATTGTTTCTCTATTACTAAATTGGTCAAACAAGGTTATTAGTAGAAATTGATTAAACGTCCATGCTTTAATGTACAAATTAAAAATAGATTCTTTCAAGGGTGGACAATCAACAAATTGTAAGCCTTTAATTGCATTCTTTTATATGATATGTACCTACATTTGTTGAGCAAATTCAAGTATTGATCAAAACATGTCGGCTGAGGAAATATATTGTGTAATTGGAATAAATTGAAAAATAAATGATGAGGAAAAAGCCTACCATGTTTCACTGATTATTAAATACATAACATAAACTGTAGTGCATTCTAAATAAAAAACATAACAGGCAATATATCTACACTTGCTATCACATGAGTGTTAAGATCATACTTGCTTTCCACCCCCTCATCCTATAGATATAAAATAATTCAGCGGCACTTTACCTGTGCCTTTTCCTTTTTTACTTAGGACACAGGCTTGATGCTCCCAGTCATAGGGTGGGCCAGAAGATAAACCTGTGTGGAACAGGTATTCCAGTTGGAAACTGTAAAGGGAGGGGTTAGAGGGAGTTAACCCAAGGATCAGAGCAGGTTAATAAAGCTCAGTTTGTAGGGGAGCCAGACTTATCTATGCATGTGAAGCAGTACTGGGGTAAGTAGTCCATTCTGTCTCCTGCATCAAGGAATGAGTTTTAAAAGCTGTGTGGTCCTCCTGGATTTAGGGACTCCCTCTAAAGCTAAATTTTGTGAACAGTCACCAGTTGCATCTGGAAGTTGGATAAAGTTTCAAATACATAACAAAGACCTTATGTAGACTTGGGGAATATTGAGATTTCAGTACATATAAACAGCAGCAGAAAGCTGTCTTTATCCTACGGTATCCTTATGAAGCAGTTGTATGTCAGTGTCAGCTATAATTCATATGAAAAGCTCTAGGATGTCCCTCGCTAATTAAATACACAAAATTATTTTTTGCAAACTCAACTTTGTCAGCAGCATTTACCCTTTACAATTCCAAAGCAGGAAATTTATCTTGAACTAGTGTCTTAGCCTCAGCCCATACAGTGCACTCCACGAGGCACCTATCAAGCACCAACGTGCACAAGTTCTAGCATGAGAATGCTTAAATCCAGGAGAAAGACATATTATAATTGCCTCTTCCTACTACAACCTTATCATGATATAATTTCACAAGCTAACCCGATCAATAGAAAGTTAAACTCAAGTGTGCTTGTCGATTAACCAGGGGCACAGCTATTCTCTGTTTTATGCCATCATGCTGCAACCCGTAGATTTCCCCATCCTTAAGTTTCTCACGTTTCATCGGAAATACTAGACTAGTCCTCAAATGAGATTCTGTTCCCTAATGCAAATACTACTAAATATTTATCTTTCTGTGCATGTATAGGTCCAATAGAATGATGCCTTTGAGAAAGTGGGTTGTTTGTTGGTTGAGTGGGGTGTAAACCCTGCTCAAGCAACATTCACAATCCCTGTCAGGGTGAAGCACAAAAGTCATTAAATCAACCCTCTGGTAGCTTGGCACAAGAGCCGTCAAGCTTAACATGGAGTCAAGGTGTAAAATATTTATGCTGCACATAAATGGTAATAATCTAAATCTGACACCAAAACGCCAAGCATCCAATCAGTATAACTAGAGATATGAATTTTTAAAGATTAGGATAAAAACTAGCACTTACAAGATGAAAATGCCAACCACAGACTTCTAGCCATGTGAGGCCTGGTCAAAGACTGCAAGGCGCACTAGTTGGATGCAAAAAGAGGATTTTGCCCAATCAGCACTTACCTTCGGTCTTAGAAGAACGTTCAGCAAAATTTGTCTGAGTAGATAAAGTTCAGCGCAGAGGTGTCCGAGGAGGGGGCATTGTCATCGGGGAGTCAGTGTGAAGATTTCCACGGTTGGATTTAGTATCTTTTTTAGACCTGTGATGGGTAGACGACCAATTTGCTCCATTTCTCCTTTCATTAGCCTAACACGTTTAAGTCACAAGTTTGGATTTTGGCTATCTGCAAACCTTTAGCACCACTCATAATTCTTCAGGAGACTCGGGCAGCACCACTGGGTGGGTTGTGACTCACTCCGGCTGCGTCCAGGTGCGGGTTTACGATGGTTGGCGTTTTTTCTGTCCCTGAGGCTTTGGTCAGGATGCCAGACAATTTGGAGTCACTCTGGTAGTCCTGGTTACAGAAGTACAACAGGGCTCCAGCATCAGAGCAGGCCTCGGAGGGTTCAAAGTAGGCCTCAGGCAGCATAGCAGTCCTTCCAGGTGCAGCAAAGCAGTCTTATGAAGTACACAACAGGCCACAGCAGCAGGCAGTCCTCTACGAGATCCATCCGCAGGTCCAGAAAGTAAACTGAAGAGTGGTTGGAGGGTCCTATTTTTATACATTGCCTTCTTTGAAGTAGGAGACGTTTTTAGTAAATACCATTTGAAGTGCTGGAAGTTTCCTGCCTCCCCTGCCCTGGCTCCAATCTGGCTGAATGAACAAGGTTGTGCCCAACTCTGCACCCATCCTGCCAGTGATGGCCAATCTAGGCACACCTAATCCCTCTATTTTGTGGCTGTCTGGAAGGAATAAACAAAGTCCAATTGCCAACGGCTTCCTTTCATGTAACGCAGAAGCAGATTGCAGGCACCAAATACATATTGAAGGAAAATGCCAACTTTACTATTAAAGAGGATTTTAATCGCAAACTTGAAACCTATACCTGCCACAAATCCAAAGGTAGCTCTTATTGAACGTAATAAGGCAACCAAATGTTGTCCTATGGGAGAGGTATGTCTCAAAGTAGAGGAAAACTAGTTTAGGAGTTTTTTACTACCAGGATATGTAAAACTTAAAAGTGCATGTACATCCTTTTAATTACATTACACTCTACCTTATGAGCTACCTATGACCAACCTTAGGGGTGACATATGCAATAAAAGAGATGTTTAAGGCTTGGCAACTGATTATATTGGCAATTCAAATTGGCAGTCTAAAACTGCATTCAAGCTGTAATGGCAGACCTGGAACATGTCTGAAGGGGCTACTTAAGTTGGTGGCACACTAAGTGCTTCAGGCCCACAATTAGCATATTATTTTACTGGCCCTGGGTATATGGTGAACTGCTTTACTAGGGAATTAAAAGTAAAGTAAATATGCCAATTAGGTGTAAGCCAATTTGCCATGTTTTAGGGCAGTCTTTTACTAACTGTGGGCCTGAGCCGATTATTGGTGGGTCAGGAAATTCCGAGCAATAAATGAAGACGCCTTTAAATCCTGTGTTTTGTTTGGCACATTTGTCCAGTGCTTCAAAGACAGAGGGCCATTGTTTATGCCTTCTTACACTTTGTTTGTTATTTACTTTTCTCTCAGGATGCAAAGTGAAATGAGTTTTTAACATGAATTATATTCTTGCTGGAATACAAGGAAAGTGAAAGCAAATGCTGTAGGATGTCCTTATTCTTTGCAGTACCCAACAACATATAAATACCTCTAAATGACTATGAAGAACAAAAATGAAGCACTTTTTGTAAGTCAAAACAAGACATTTTACTTGGAGATGCACAAATGCTAAATATTCACAAAAACCCGATTTCCACACATTATCATTTTTGTGCTATATAGTTTTATCAGTAAATTGTACAAAGGTAATTTTCAATGGAAAATATGATCACTGTAAATGACAATGCATTACCATATGCTTTACATTACATTAAAATCTCGCCGTTCGTCATGTCCATCAAAGGTTAGTAGGTCACAAAGATTTGTCTTTATGAAAAGGGTGTTGTGGCTCAAAAAGTTTTGGGAACTACTGTTTAAGGGAGTGAGCACAAGCACTTTAGCACTCGTTAGCTGTGAAAGTCCTAAAACGAACAAAAAGAAATTCTGCAAAATAGGAGAGTGAAGGCAAAATGTTTGGGGGAAAACCCACCCTAGGGTTGACAGGTCTAACTTTGCCCTGCTACTTTAAATCTAACTACCTTTTAAGGTTGTTCTGTTATGAACTATCCTGGATCAGACAATCTGGGCCAGATGAACGAAGCATTTTTCCGGTTCCAAATGGCACATAGGGCCGTTTGTGACTGGTAAAATGCATTTTCAAATGTACCAACCCTATTTTCTGAGTTGGTAACCTATTACTGACTCACAAAATAGGGTCAGCAAGTCGCTATTAGGAAGGGGCATGCCAAGGGTGTCCCTTCCTAATAGCAAGTCGCACTGGAATGCTGGAATATTTTGTGACCGTGAATGTGGTCGCAAAACATTTGCAGTTTACCACTAATTACAAATTGGTTATAAGCCATCCGCAAACAGGAAGGGGGTCCCCAAGTGAAGGCAGTGGTTCCACAGAACACTGCCCAATCTGAAAAAATTAAAAGAAAACGTTTCATTTTTATTTTTGGAAAGGATTCCTTCATTGAAAACATTTCATGTTTTTTTAAACTGCTTAATTTAAAAAGCAGTCACAGACATGGTGGTTTTCTGACCCTAGTAGGCCACCATCCCTGTGAGTGCCGGCCATTCCCAATGTGACCTGCCTCATGAATATTTATGAAGCAGGTCCCTTGCATCCCATTTGGGAATCAACAACCGTGTTGCTAAAAATCGCAATTTGCGAGTCTCAAACCCTGATGGTCGTACATCTGGCCCTTAGTGTAGTAATTAGTCTTTGTTAGGGATCAGACACCGGCATGCTTACCTGCTCCATATGCTAGTCTGGCAGCAGTCATACAAGGGTAGGTCCTCGCGACTCCTGAGCCCTCTGGGGAAGGAGGAAGCAAAGGCGGCTGGTCACAGCAGGCCAGGGCAGCAGCAGGAAGTTAACAACAATACATAATACTGGAAATATTTAATTACCTATCAAACAATTTCCTTTTAGACTTCTATCCGGGCTTTGCAATCTTTGTAATTGAAGTAGAGCACTGTTTCAGCAAGGACCGAAATTCATTTGATAATGAAAGCCAGTGGACTCACCAGAATTTGAATTTGTGGCAGACGCGCTGTAGTCAGACTGAGTATGAGCATACATTATATAATAATGTTAGCAATAGCAGTTGCATAGGTACCACCATAGTCTTCAAGGCAACTTACATGGTTTGGTAAATAAATGCTACAATCCAAAATCTTTGGAGCTCATATTTTAATCCTCGTAAGAATAAAATAATTAGTTTAGCCTTATAGATGTGCATCAAGGTGCAAATATTACATAGATCTTTGCAGCAGCAGGGTGAATGCACTGAGCTATCTTATAAAGTTACAGGGATGAAAAAGGTCATCAGCTGCAGTAGCATGAACGCACTGAGCTATCTTAAAAAATGACAGGGTTGAAAATAATGTCATCAGTTGCAGTAAAATGAAAAGAAAGTCGTCAGCTGCAGTAACATGAAGGCACTGAGCCACCTCATAAAGTTATTGGGATAAAAAGAAAGCCATGAGATACAGTAACATGAACCCAATGAGTTATCCTATAAAGTTACATGGATGACAAGAAAGACATCAGCTTTAGTAACATTAACCCACTGAGCTATCCTATAAAGTTACATGGATAAGTAGAAAGCCATCAGCTGCACTAACATGAACCCCCTGAGCTATGGTATAAAGTTACAGGGATGAGTAGGAAGCCATGAGTGTGACAATTAGCCCAGGCTGCACTGCAGCTATACAGATGGAGGCTGTAGCTGTGGCATAGCTTGTGAAGCTGCTTCAGTGTGACAGGGAGAACGCCGTGCTGTCAGCAGGGGGTACAGATTGCATCTAGGTCATGAAGAGCAGTCATCATGCTGCCCAGCCCACATTGTTCAGCCTTCCTTTGTCTCCACTGAACCACCGGCCCCCCCAAGACCAGCTGAAGAAATGCGAAAGCAGTCCAAAAAAGACACCATTGTAACAAGATATATCTGAAAGTTTTGAGCCGGGTCTGAAAGGCAGAGCAACCATGGATTCCTTCACTTGCGCAAACCACAGGTGCCAGATTTATGAAGGTTTTGCTTTGCCTGTGCGCCACGCAAGGGCAACCCAGAACCTAGGAGAGATTTATCAAGCTACACAAGGCCACCTTGCACAGCTCTGTTGGCTTGATAAATCTGGAGTAACAAGGTAGCGCAAATCAGTGCCTTGTATTATTCTGCCCTAGGGAGGTGTTCCATGGGTGGAACATTGGTGCTCCCACGCATCCACCCATTGATTGCGCCTCATTCCCTGATTTACCACGAGTGCTAGACCTGAATGTGTCAAAATGCTTTGCTACGCCAGGTGAGGCATAACTAGGAGAAATATATTTATTTTTCTTTGTTTTTTCCTCTTTCTAGAATGCAGCACACCTAGAAAGAGGAAAAGCCTCTCAGGATTGTTGTGCAGAAAGGTGCCTCTTCCTGCACAAAATGCAAGATGACGCAAGGGTGGCTGATTTGGTGCTAGACCGCCAAAAGTGTGCCCACACAGGGAGAGTGCAGTGGAGGATGGTGGCTTGCTGCCTTAAGCTGCGTAAATAAAATATGGGCCTGAGCACCTACATTACACTAATTATGCTTGAAAGCCAGTCCAAACAGAAACCCTTAAAGAAAAGGAGGAATTGAGTATGAGCCTATTAGTAAAAGTCCCCTTTCACAAGAGAAAGCATATTCTGGAGCTTAAGACTGGCCACATTTTCATATGTAAGGCTGTGCGATCGGCCTGATCACATCCTTGGTCCAAATGTTAGAGGGTCTATGAATACATTTTAGAACTTTCATAAAATGAGGTCAAGCAGGACTATCACTTCTGGGTGTGCTGACACTGGACTGTGCCTCTTGAAATGAGGTGGTCTAACTCTAAAGGCATCCTTTCCATCTCAGGGCATGCAGGGAAGCAGTCGGCCTGCTGTTCAGAAGCTGGAAGCATTCTCAGCCATCGTGCCTGAGTTAGAGTTGGGTGGTAACAGAAAACATTCTCACCTGTGCCGCGGCGGCTCTGTGCTCTGTTGGCGGGTTCTCACCAGGTGGAACATCACCCAGCAGAGATTCCTCCTTCTAAGGAATACCATAAGGGAGACAATTCTGCTGGTGGTCCTTCTGGTGTAGGAGAAACCTCTACAAGCAAATATCATCCCTTTCTTAACAAACTGTAGGATTTGACAGCCCCCCCCACCGCTACACCAGGGCCTTACTATGCGCACACTGCTATACATTTTTACGAACTGAACTTGCCAAACACCACATTCCCATCACTGACCTGGTCCAATCTTATCCACCACGGTCTTGTTGAATGGATGGATCCTGTGCAGAGAGGTTGGCTGAATGGATTCCACTCTCAACACAAACCATTAACATAATTTTCCTGCCTTGCCCTATGGCCTGTATAACAATAGAACACAATAGGAATTAACAGATCACACATACCACATCTGTAGGGCATCATAAAGCAGGAGATGCCTCATTTTAGTGAAGACTATTTCTATGTTCACAACATAATTGATTGAAGACAAAATAACACATTCTATTAAAAAACAGTAACACATCGCCAAATGCTCAGAAAAAGTGGAAGCTAGTCCAACCCCTCCCCCTGTCTCCCCCCTCCCCCAACAAAACTGCTTTCTGCAGCTCAGGGGCAGAATAACAAACTATTTCTTGTACGTCCCCTTCTTTTCCGGCCCTAGTTCAACTATTTTAATATAGCACATTAGAGACAGTAATTTCCTTACAAGCGGAGGGGGAGGGGGGTGATTAAAATCTTTTTTTTTTTAAATAAAAGCACCTACCTGAATATCTCCAAACTGTGACTTAACAAACGCATTCATATCACATGAAGATAACACACACCACTCACAATATCATGGAATATCTGGCTTCCGCTCTGCCAGTTTCTCGAAGTAGGGGGTGATTTATGAACTGTTTCCGGCTCCTTGGAGTACAGTCACTGCTAGTTCCCATTGGATGGGTGATCCCCAGTGACCCTGGAAGCATTAATGTTTCTTCTTGGAAGTAATTGGATTCCTGTGTCCCTCTGGGCGTTGTTATCTATGTGGCATGCTCCTCATTGTTTATTTTTTAACCAAGCCCAAATAAATTTTAAAAATCCCAACTTTGGAGTAATTTACAATTTGACGAACTTCAAATGTTTAGGGGTGCGAAATAGCCTGATTCCTAAATCCTTCTACCCAGCTTTACTGTGAACAAAATTGTGTTTAGGTCTGGCCAACACACAACTTTAGCTGTCTTGCTATCGTAATGCTTAAAAAAACATAATAAAAGTACATATTCAGATGTACATAGAAAGGTTTTTGATCAACCAGTCTTGATCAATGGTTAATTTCAAACGTTCTTCAGATTGTATTCCTTCCACCACAGTACACAGTATGAGGCAATGGGTCAACCCACTTCAGCCATTGGCTGCCTTCACTTTGAATGAGTATATTTCACCGGTGCACGTGTACATCCAAATAGAAAGTAGTCCACCAGTTTAGATGTTTTAAGGCACTTGTATTTGCCAGTAACTGATAGTACTTATGCATATTAGTATATTATCTCTGTCTTCCATAACAATCAGGCTGCATTATTGTCTCATCATCTTGAACTGGCTTTCACACATGTATTTAACCAATAGAAAACAATAGAAAATCATTAGAGTAAAAATATACATTGAAGGCAAACCCACTCAGCTTGTGAAGGATTAATCAAGTACTTGCACTGAACTCAAGAGGAACTTTTGAAACACCTTTACAGCAGTTGCCTTTGACTCGATAGGGACATCTAGTTATGACTTGATGTACTGCAACATAGTGAAAAATTTGTAATTCCATAGTGTCTGACTTGAGATAACATCTAGTAACAGAGTGCAGTACTGCAGGTTTGTTAAGGACTTCTCAAGCACTTGTTTCTCAGACAAGGGGTGCATCTAGTAATGCCCTGTGGCACCGCTCCTTTGCCCTTCCCTCAATTTCCAGAAAAAGTCCTTTTAAAAAACTAAATATATATAAATATATATACACAAACCACTTCTCTCAGTCAAGAATAATCCAGAACACTCCAAAATATTTCCATTTACTGCAGAAACTGCTCTCTATCAACGCGTTTCACCTTTCGGCTTGTTCATGGTATGGCATTAGTCTCTTCACTTTCGTATTACATACACCAATTAGTTGACAGTAAAAACGTACAAGCGCATACTGCAAGTTCAAGTGGGCCAATAGATTATACCCTGCATTAAAAATATTGAGTTGACTGAGAGAAGTGGTTTATCTATTATGGATTACCGGAATCCATCCAGGACCGCCGCGAGGTTGAGCCCCTAACTACCGGACTGTGTTTGGAATTTGATTTCCAAGTTCGGGGCTGCCCACGTCTGTCCCTGCAATCCGATTTCTATGGCGGTGCAACGTCCTAATTAACATTTCCTTGGACGAAGGGAAAAGGAGTACGGTGTTGGCTTTGGAATTTTTCTGCGGTGAAATGGAATTAATACTGGTGGCTTCATTAAGAAGATAATTTTGGGCTGCCTGTGGAGCGAGGGGGACACGAGGGAATCGGAAGATTTGTGGGGGTCCGCTTTGTGCCCAGAGGCGTTTAAGGCAGTAGTTAAGAAGTTCAGCCCAAAAAATATAATCACATGTTCATGGAAGGTGGAGAGCAGAAGATTAAGAGTGGGCAGAAATTGCGTAATTGCGTTACGCAAATCTTCCCGAAAACGCAAAAAATTATCGCGAACGCGCGGAAATATCGCGAAGACGCGAAAGTTTTTGTCACGCCAGTTCGCGATGTTTTTTGCGTGATCGCATTGGTAATGTGTCGCCAACTTGCCCATGCGGTCGCTAATGGGCGCAGCCATCTTGTTTTCACTTGTCCTGCCCGCTCGCGATGCTATTTCCTGTTCCGGGTCGCGCAATGCATGCTCGCCCTTGTTCGCGTTAGGTATTTCCTGTTCGGGAACGTGTATTGCGTGTTCGCAATGCTTTTTGTGTGCTCGGGTGGAAAATATCTTGCGAACTTGCCCATGCGGTCGCAATGGGCGCGGCGATCTTGTTTTTCACTCTATGCTATGGTTCTGGGGCCTGCTTTTCAATCCTCCCTATATCTTTTCAATCCTTTGCTTCTGAAAACTTTTTTTTGTTCCCTTTTATTTATTATCTCTCTTTCTATTTTCCTGACTATATTTTTTGTCTACTTTTTTGTGTTTTTTAACTACTTTTTCACTCTTTTTCTATTACCTGCTTTTTTCATTTCTTTTACTTACTTTTTTAATTTTTACCTTCTTTTCCGCCACCCCGCCTCCCGCCTACCCCAGAACCATGGCAAACGGCCACAGGCATCGCAGCCTGAGCCGCGACCGCCTTCCTTGCGGAAGGCGGCGCCAACAAGGGGTGCAGGCATTGGCCTTATTTGTGGAGGTGGAGTTGGCTGCACTGGTTTTTTTGTGCAGCGCCACCTCCCCTTAACCCTGGCAGCAGGCGGCAGGCCTGGGTCTGGGTACGGGCTCCTGGAGCGTCGGCAGCGGTGGGGGAAGGTGCGCCGGGCAGTGTTTCGAGGCTCGGGTGTCCGGCGCAGCCAGAACTAGCTGACGCACCGGTGGTCCGATATCCTTGACGGGGAGCAGGACCTGCTGGGCCTGCTAGAATGTTGCTGCTTACATACATTACAGGTAATTTACGTTTAAAAGTCTTCTGTGATTGTAATGACACTGGTGCTCTGCGCTACTAATCTTGTTATTTGTAACATTGCGTTTGCACTCGTTTTGCGTGATTATGTAAGAGTTTATTTTAGAAAACTTAAGTTAGGTAATGGTAGAGTGACTCTAGTCCTTCCTTTGTCCTGTCACTAAGAGATAGGGGTGGATTGATACTTAGGTTTAGTTACTTATTATAAGTTTGTAATTTTTTAGTGGTCTGCGACGCCCCCTCTATTATGTCACGTGCTGCTACTGCTTACCCCAGTCCTTAGTAGAACCTTTTGTAGTTTTTCAGTGAGTGCTAATAGGCTTAGCACTAGCAGAACATCTGCATCAACGAACCAACAATTTTGTGTGTGCAAAAATACAAGCATATGTCCTCCATTTATGCATTTTTGAGGACTAAAAGAAGTGGAAATGCTTACTTAATTTATAATTGGCACGCCTGGAATAGGTGGGCTCGGCCTGGTGGTACATACTACTTAGGTTTACTTAGTATTCTGTAATCTCAATGGAAACCTGGATTAGTGTAGATGAATAATAACTTGTCGGTCCGGAATCCCGAGATACTACTTGTCGATTAGATAGGTCAATTTTATTGCAATTGTTGTTTACACAAATGTTTTTTTGACAGTCTTATAAAAATATTTTATTTGTTTCACACCAATCATCAATGTTTGTCTCTTCCTTTCTTATATCTTTCATGATCAGCACCTAGGAGCAAGAAGACGGGAGCAGAGTCGGCGGGAGCAGTTCCAGTCCAGGAGGACCAGAACGGGGGCTCTTCTGCTGGCCCCAGTAAGTCTTCCTGTTTTTAATATTAATTCTTAATCACTAACTTTTACTGCACCGTATTTTTTTTCCCGAACTATTGTTTCCGTTCCCTAATGCTATTTTTTACCAACAATTACCCTTCGAATCGATCTAGACTATCTGTTTCTAGATTCTTGTTATCCCTGCCTCTAACTGCCTCTGCTATGACTCTCTGTACTACTACTATAAGTCTGTCTGTAGCTAAGCATGCCCAGTTGACCACTCTTTATTTAAAAGGTTTTAAATAAAACTCAGATTCACCAGTAGCTCTAGCCATTGATGAGTCCAGTCCTTTGGGTTGTCCTCTTGTACTCCTTCTATTCTTCTTAATCTTTGAGGCTTTATTAATCTTGATGTTTTTTGACAATTCCCACCAACAAAATGCCCAACCAGGTTTAACTATTTTGATAGGATAGGACATACTATTACTGTTGTAGGGATTTTCCACATACAGAACATTGCAGTTGCACAAGAAAATAGGATGTTGGTGATGGGAGGTTGGACCTTCCTCACACTCACACCTCAGTCAGAACAGAACCCACCACAATCCCCTGCCCGACTAGTTATAATAGTGTTTTATTACTATTAGCTCTCCGAACCACCCCCCAATACCCAATGAGTAGACAACCCAGAACATAACACTCCCGACCTCTCAGTCATGGAAGCAATGCACAAGCACAGTTTGCACACCCTTCCTTTCGCTCGCTCAATCGTGTAAGTCCATCCACACCAAATACCACCGAGTCTATGTAAGTTCAAAAATTATTTTATTTGCAACTGAGAAGCTATGTACGTTGTTCTATAATCAACAGCAAAATCCATAAGATTAAAACTATAAACATTGTTGCACTTAGTTACACTTATAACAAGTACAAGTCCATAGAACGAAGAAAAAAAAAAGCGAAATCAGGGTTAATAGATAAGTGAACAGTTGTAGGAATAAGAATATAGTTTATATAAAATTATAAATGAAGATCTGAGTGAATTATGTGGACCCCTCACCTTAGAAGAAGCTAGTACTGGTTACATCATAAACGCTGCAAAACTCTGGTTCTTAGAATGGAATCTTCCATCTGTTAGGAGAAAAATGGTGCGCGTTAGTATATTGCAAGCATTTCTCAGTCGTGGCAAAAAGTGTAGCATTTTGGATAAGTAATATGGACTAACAGCAGAACTCCATAACAAAGTGGCTTGTTTTGATTGACCTTGTACGCAGCGCTTAGACAGTAGCAGTATGAGCTCATGTGGGCTCAAAGGCATCACTCTTTATACAACAAGCTGCGAGGTAACGACGCATGTGCTAAAATAAAAGACACAAAGGTAAAATGGTAGCAGGGCTCGGGCTAACTAAACAAAGACTAGAATGACTCTAGGGACCATAGAACTACTAGTGTCTACTCTACTACTACCTGATTTGTACTAGTGATGTATGTTGATTAATGTATATGTATGTATTACTATTAACTAATTTTTCAATCTTGCTAGTGAAAAATAGGGAGAGGTGGATAATGACACCTAAAAAATGTGTAATGTTTTTTCAAGGTATACTACCAACCACCAGTGCCAGAGGCGACGCAGCTGCTGACGGAGGAGAGGAGGAGGCGGCAGTTGCAGGAGGAGCTGCAGGGGGTGAGCCAGCAGCAGTGGCGGGCGGTGGTAAGTTAGATACCTAATACTTACTTATTGACACTCACTGCAAGGGTGTACTGTATGATACTAGTGTACAGTTGACTTACTAAGTAAGAGGTTGTTGTGAACGGTTGAAGACACCCTTTACTTAGCCTTAGTAAAAGAATTAGTGGCGGGAGTGTTGTTGAGTAACCAATGGCCTCTTCTATCTGATGATTTCAACTCAGCTGTGAAAGTTTTATGGAGAAGACTAAAAGTCAGATCAGATGACCTTGATAGATGGGTTGAAAGAAAAGGGAAAGAAGAGTGGAAGGAAGAAGGACGTGCGAGATTTAAGATTTAGGACTGGCAGAGAAGGATTCGTGGGATGCATGCAGCATGCATACTGGTGGCTGATATGAATCAGATGCATGGTTGGTTGAATGCCTGAAACTCCCACAATTGTTAAAGTCGAAGAAAGTTTGAGGATAGTACATACATACCACAAATGTTATGTGCTTGCTAGTGCTACTGTGACACTATGTGTAGAAATATTTGTCTTACTGCTTTGCTAAGAGTATATTTTACAATAGTCTTGTTTTTTCTTCTTCATATATAGCTACTCATTCCAAGGGGAAACCTGACTGGAAGGAGTTGGCAGCCAAGGCACGGTGTCAGTAACTAGAGGCAATACAGAATGAATATCGACGGCTGGTGGTCCTGGAAGAGGAGGAGGAGGAGGTGGCAGCAGCTGCAGCCTCCTCCAATGTCCTGGGCCCCAGCCACTGTCCTCCAGTAGTACGGCGCCATCGTCTGGCAGCCGCTCGCCGCCGCCCCTCCATCAGTGCTGCCCCCCCCCTATGGATGCAACTGCTGCGCATTGAAGCGCTGTGTTGCCCGCCTGGAGGAGCAAGTTTGTGTCCTCCTGAAAAAAGCCCGCCGGACTTAGACCCCGCTCCTATTGCCCCATTTTAAAATTGTTCTTGGGGTGGGTGGGATCCGGGCGTTGGGTTTCCTCTTTTGGTCAATGACATTTTCTTTACGGACATTGATTGGGGTTAGGGAGAGGGGTGGGTCAGGTGTGTTTTTTTTTTTACATAGTTTATTTTTGTTAGGTACTATTAAATAATATATTTATACTTAAGTTTACATACAAAGTTGTTAATGTTTTCTGGGTGGGGTTACTGTTTTACATCACACTGTATCCTTCTTTCCTTGCTGGTGCAGGGCTGCACACAGCCAGTTTTTTGATTTTAATAATTGGATGACTTTGTAAGATAGAAACAGATAGATGTGGCACCCCTCACTGAGTGACTTGTCCTACTACTAGTACTGTCAGTCTCTTCTACTCTAGGCACTCTGTAACTGGACTCAAAGGGGTGTGTGAAATTGAATTAATGAAAACATGTCCATTATTAATTATGCCTCCCCCAAACTTCCCTTACCTTTGCTTGATGTTGAACTTAGGCACATTGATGGCTGCATGGTGATGATGGTTTTCTTTCCTAACATGCCTTGGTTGTGGTGGTGGTAGTAGTAGACACTGGCAGCAGCATTTGCAAAAATAGAAAATGAGACAGTCAGTAGCCTGAGAGAGAGTCTTCGAGGAGTAGTGGAATGAAGTACAGTACAGAACAGAACTTACTGCCAAACAATAATATGCCCAAATACAACAAAACATAATGGTGGTGGAGATAGCCTAGTAGTAGTACACAGCAACTCTAGTTGTGTCGAGTCACTTGACTAGGCCTACAGCACACTGACACAAGCATAACTGTTAGTGCTGTGTAGGAGGATGACAACGAATGAAATCCATTCATCCAATCAATGCCGTGAATTAATGCTGATGTACTATTAGCCGGTTCCTTTGGTAAAAAAATTACCTCACAAATATACTGCTCAGGTGAGCAAGCAGAAGAAGATCCCCGCCCTGCCTTGAAATTGAAGTACTGTTGCTTTTGCCACATCCGCCCCAGCAAGCGTGTGATAAATTATTGATGTACATTTAATGTAGTCATACCTCAATAAGTCACACAGCCCGGGGGAAGAGGGTTAGGGTTTATTGAATGGTTGGGCAGGGGGTTTTGGGGAAAGGTTTGAGAAAGAAAAACAGTATGCATGGACAAACATCAAACGACACAATCTTTGTAGACTACCATATCCATATCAATATGTTAAGGGAGAAAAATGAAATAAGGCATGCATGATAATTAATGATAAAGAGAGACCCGGATTACATACAGTTTGTGTTCAGTGTTACTGGGCTTACTTTTACAGACAGCAAAGACATTTTTAAATATCTGTAGGGATGTATTATAGACAGAGAGCAAACCTAATAATAACAGTAACTAATAACAACAAGAACACACTGTTGTAATGATTGTAGACAAAAAAAATGAATCAAATTATTTAAAAGATGAAAATTGATACTGTTACTGTGTTATCCGGGTCAAATGGTGAGTTGAATCTTGGCATTCCTCTTGGTCCTCCCTTCCATGGATGCTCCGTCCAATCTTGGGTGACGCCACTGCTTGCATGGCAGATGTAGATTCATTGGTAAGGTAAGTGTGCATTGTTGTTTATATGGGATATTGAGATTGAAACCAAGTTTTAAAAAATTGACAAGTTAATGTTGTAGTGCAACAAGAACACTTTCTGAGGCGGCATGGATGCATCATCTCTACTCTAGTCTGTTTCCAGCATTAACCTGGCACCCTTTGCACATCCTCCATTTAGCGTACATTTTTGTTGGACAAAGCAACATAGCATTTTACAATTTACCGCAGTCATACCACCGCTACACTTGACTACACCGCTACACAGACATTTAGGTCTGTTGTGGTTGTTGTTTACTTGTTTACCTTATATGCCACTCATGAAACGGCTTGACTTATTCCATCAATCATCTCCGATCCGTGTACTGAGTGACTGTGTGAAGAATACTATGTCAATGTGGTCATCATGATGGTGTTGTTCAACTCAGTCTGGGTGTACCGAGTGAGTCCCCTTCCTATATTCAAAATGCAATGTCTCGGCCTGCAGTAGAAATATTTGGTATTAAAAAAACAAGAAGGGAAAAGGGACTTGAGTTACTTTTAGTGTGCAGATTATTACATAAAGTACAAAATGAAGTAACTTCATGCACAACAAACAACAACAAAATCACTCAGTCAGTGTCCAATGCATGGCATCATTCAGTGCCTGTTCCTTCTCATCTTCAGTTAATGGGCAGTCTCTCTCAGATCACAAAGGAGGATAGCTATAGTAGTCATCATCAATCATGTGCCACTTATTTTGGAGGGACTTGGAAATATTTTTTCTTTTTTCTTCTATTTTGCATCATCCAATTATCATCATCTGACTTCTTGAGGGCAATGGATTTAGGGAGATTCAGGAGGATGGAGGAGCAGGATTTTGAGGAGTGTACTGTGATATGCAGCGGCCAGCCAAAACTTGTATATGGCAATAAAGCAATTAGAAGACGGTGGTGATGGATTTGTTGCGATTTAAAGTTTTTAACCAGAAAGACAGATACACCAATAAAAGAAAATAAGTGAGGGAAGGGAGACAGTAAGAACTGGAAGTGCAAACCTAATTGTCAGGGAAGTATAGCTCGTCCTCAAACTCTGGGGGTTCAACCAGAAGTAGGTAATCATCATCTAACACACCAGTTCCGTCACCTGATCCGCTGTCCTCATCTTCCTCCCTTGATTCATGTATTGTGTAATTCGGTGGTATAAAGTGTTGATTCATTTTGATCATTGTTAACCTCTCCACGTTTTTGGGTGAGTGACTGGCCCTTCTCACTGTTACAATGGAACCAGCAGCACTGAAAACACGTTCTGAAGAGACACTTGCGACAGGGCAAGCCAGATAGTTTATCGCCAGCCTGCTGAGCACTGGCCATTGGGCCCTTTTCCCATACCAATACCTCAATGGGTTTTGATCAATGTACACCTCTGTTGGGTCATCCAGATAGGCCTGAACCATCCGCTCAATGTTCAGGGGTGCAAAACATTTTTTGGGCTCTTTTCTTGTTTCATCAGCACTGGACTAAACAATGCCTTGCTGTAAATACCAATCCTGTAACGATTTTACTGGGCCTGAAGATACAGCTCTTGCTGTTGTAGATAGTGTTGGTGAGTGTTCTGAGCCAAACGCACTGCACTCAGGCTCCCAAGTTGAACTTGATGCCGGATGCCCTGCTGCAGTACTTGTTGTGGGTTTATCTAGTGGGCTTTTAATGAGAAGCCGTTCATTTTCCAACTTACTCGCTGACTCAGCTATCCACATTTTGTACCGGGCAACATCCATTTCTGAAAAAGGAATTCATGTCTTCAGTGCCCATTTTGTCCATGGATCCAGAATTGTGGCACAAATGTAATATTTTTGTGACAAAATCTTATTTTGCACCCTTGTATTGTCAGCTAAGCGACGAGCTAAGCTCTCCACCAACTCATAGGCTTCTTTTTTTTCCTCTACATCTTTGTATGCTTCTGACACCTCCTTCAGCTGATGCTCTAGCATTTGCAACAATGGGATAGCTTGGCCCATAGTACAGTCCTCCTTGCTGACTTCACGTGTGAAGACCTCGAAAGGAAGAAGCATCTCAGTCAGGCATTTAACTAGGCACTATTGGTCCATCTGAAGGCTCATGTCTTTCACAGTAGCATCCCCTCTTCGCATGACATATTCACTGATTGGCCTGTACTGCTCATACAGATGGTCAAGCATGTAATAAGTTGAGTTCCAATGTGTTGCCACCTCCTGGACGAGTGCTTTTACTGGCATTCTATAGTCACGTTGAATGATCCTCAGCTGCTTCTGAGCTTTAAAAGAATGGCTGAAATGAGTGCATATTCTTCTGCAGATGGTCAATAAGTTACTGACTATGGCTTCTTTTTTCAAAAAGTCTTGAACAATAATGTTAATGCAGTGCGCCAAACACGGAACCCTGAAATAGAAACCAAGCTCCATGGCCTTAAGTACATTACTGCCATTATCCGTGGAAACAAAACCAATCTTAAGCCCTCTTGGGCGCAGCCATTCAAAAACCTTGCTCTGAAACTCTTTCAATATGTTTACCGCAGTATGAGATTTCTCTATGGCAAACATGGATACAGTTGGATGATTCCGAGTAGCTTTAAAAATCTCAGCTGCGTCAATAGCACCTTCAGGTAGCTTATCTCTAACCCCCACAAATGAGACCCAGTGTGCAGTGATGCACATGTAATCAGTGGCTTGGCAACTGGTCCACATGTCTGTTGTTAGGTGGATATTGTGAACAGCACTCTGCTGCAAAGCTTGTCCAACCAATTCCAGCACATCATGACAAATAGGACCAGCTGGGAACCTTCCATTTAGGGCAGATGGTTGACACAAATTCAATGAAACCCACCCCTTCCACAAATGAAAAAGGGAGAAGGTCCAGCGCTAAAATTATAGCCAGCTTCGCATTGTACAACCGTGCCGTTGGGTGGTTGCGTTGGTACTGCCCCTCCAACCTAAGCATGCTGTCAATGGTAGTCTGGATTATTTTCCTTTGTGGTGCAGTTTTCTTCAACCCAGTTAGGCTCAACGACGCACTTTGTTTCATAATCATTGCAGTACTACTCGGTCGCCTTGGTGTCTCAGCCTGACTCAGGCTCTTACTGCGGTGCCACTGAGATGTTGCTGAGGAGGATGTGGGCGGTACTACTACACTACTGGGGACAGGGCTAGAATTGTCTCCCTCTTGTTCACCTTCCACCACGATAATATCGTCCCCTGATTCTTCATTACCAACAACAATGGGTTGAGTTTTACTTTGTTCTAAGCGAAGTAGGTGAGCCTCACACACGATAGTGTGGTGTATTTTGAGATGACTTGTTTGGCCTCCAGTACCATAGTTTGTACCAAGCTTACCCCGTCGAACAGCATGGCGACAAATTGAGCATATAGCAATGTTCTCCTCCTTACTGCTAACCGAAAAGAAGTCCCAAACTGGGGAGGAGAACTCTCTGGTGCTGCTGGATGTGCCACTTTCAATACCAGATGAACTGGAGGGTGTGCTTGGAATGTGACTCTGAGCAGCTACATTGCAACTTCTACCACTACCTACTGAGGTGGTGGTTGAGCTGGATGTAGGTCCCTGCCTTTCCTTTGCAAATGAAAATATGGAAGCTGGAGGTCGTGGTGGTGTTACCTGTGTTGGTGGTATCCATGCTACATCCCTTGCAGCCATTTTCGATAGGGTAATAATGTTGGGCTCCATATCATTTGGGTCGGGAGTGATGTCCGTGATGATTGGCTCGTCATCATCATCAACTCCCTCTTGTACATCTACCTCCTTAACTCTAAGGCTTTCTGTAACCTTCCTTTTCACTAGCCTTGTCTTGTGGCGTGCATCACTCTCAGACTGTGCTGGTGGCTTCCAAGTGGCATCAAGATCATCAGAAGCAGGGCTTGAAGAAGAAGATGATGGAATAACCCTCTGTCTGGAAGACAATGGATCTTCTGAAACAGTGGTTTGACCCTCTTTGTCTGCAGGAAGCTCGATTTCCTGAAATGCCCCAACTTCAGGAGGAATAACTGCTATTGTGGGCTGTTGTTGTGGCGGATCTTGCGGCTGTGCCGGCTGCTGCAGTTCTTGCGGCTGCACCGGCTGCTGCGGTTCTTGCGGCTGCGCCGGCTGCTGCGGTTCTTGCGGCTGCGCCTGCTGCTGCAGACTTATCTGCTGAGTTGCCGCATGCATTGATTGTGTACTCCTTTGCGATACTGAAATTTCAACATCGCTGCTCGCTAGTAGACTGGCGAACTCTGCGACACTCATGGGCTTGCGCCTAGGTTGGTGGGGTTTGCCCGCTGGTGCGGATGTGCTGCTCCTAGCTTGGTTCCCGCTGGACAACGATGCTGCTTGGTCCCAAAAACCACATTTGCCGGCTCACCAGTTGTGGTTAGTCCCTCTTGCTTTTTCTGTTCCTTCTTCTCACCGGCAACTTTCTTGGTACTGGAGGACCTGGTACCTTTCTTTGGGCCCATTTTCTTCAGAGGTCAGACAGGACGCAGGTGCACAAGTTGCAGAGATGTCTGTGGTCACAGTTGGACGTGATGTGGTCCGCAGCAGGACTTCTGTCTGGCAGTACAATGGATGATGTTGATAAAAGCAAATAAGCCAGGAGAAGAACATCAGTGAAATGTTGCATTTGTTGTTGTGGTTCAATTCTTACTAGTACAAAAAAAAAAAAGAAGATATAGTGTAGCCATTTGTGAGACTTTGGCAACAAGGACTATGGTATACTACTTACTGTGTACAGTATACACACACACACACACACTACACTCTCAGGAAGGATAGGAAGGAATAAGAACAACCACAAAAATACAAATGTAATGGAAGGGAGCTGCTGCTGGCAAAGGGGATGGATGGAAGCAGTAAGCCAATAGGAAAACATGCAGGCCCATATTAACTCCCACCAGAAAAGGCCACAAGCCACATGGACACTCACAAGCAACAAGCTGGAGGCCTGGCAATCAATGAACTGCCAAAAGGCCTATAAAGAAGCCAGGCAAAAGATGCATGCTAAACCAGACTGCTGTGCCTTTTTAATGCATTAAAATGCAAAAACGAAAATCCACAGGGCAAAACAAGGTCTGCAGGGTGCACACCAGGCACACACACAATGAAGGCATTTCTTTAACACACCCCCAAAAACAGAAATCCCCCCCCAATAAACACATTTTCCAACTCAATTCAATGCCATCCATGCCCTAAATGATGTTTGAAAAACATTCAACACATACCAAAGGAACAGTTGCTTCATCATGCACCCACCCATGATTAGCTCTGGGCCTACTGGCTACCCCCAACAATTAAAAAAAAAGAATGATAAGTACCAAAATTGTAGTTGCAGCAACTGCAATGCTCCCAATCAAACAGACACAACACCAACTTACTTGTCAAATATCAAATTAAAAAGTCCTCAAATCCAATGATAATGATGCAGCAGACACAAAGAGTGATCCTTCCAGCTGAAATCCAAAGGCAGAATGAACAGGAGATGGACAAAGCACTGGGAAGAGCCTGATGGACAGGAACAGGAAGTTGGAGACTCTGTGGCACTTCCTCCCTCTCCCCCCCAAAAGTTTTTTTTTTTTTAAAAGGACTCCTTGCCCAAAAAAGGACAGCCAAATGTCAATCAGAGGAGTTTTTTCCATCCAAAGTATCATTTAGAGAAGGTGTTATGCAGCTAGAGTTAATATTCTTCTCCAAATCAAAAATCGCGACCTTCACCACACTTCCGCCGGATGTCGATGGCACGTCCAAAATGATGTGTTCGCGATCTCATGGTCTTTGTCGCGGTAGAGATTGACGTGTTTGCGACCTCACGCTCTCTCTCGCTCTGGAAAATGACGTGTTTGCGATCGCAGACTCTCGCGGTGTCTGATGGCGAGGACAATGACGTGATCGCGGGATAGTGCGACTTGCTATCAACATCTCGTGGTGCACGCGAACGGATTGGAAAACTCGTTGGCGAGAATGCATTTTTAAAGCGCGAACATGAAAAATACTTCTGTTTCGCAGCAGATTGTGGCAGATTGCAAAAGTTTTGGCATTTTCGCGCTCTCCGCGGATCGCGAAAATGTCAAAATATCGCAATTCCGCGAGCGGAACGGAATTTGACACCCACCCTTACAGAAGATCACTGGAGTAAGTGGGATGAACAGTAAAGATAAAGGGAACATCAAGGAGGAAAGTGATGTGTCGGATAGTAATGCTTTGGATGTCTCAGTTGAAACATTGGGACAGAATGCTATATTGAGTACTCTGGACAGGAACAACATTCTGAAGCAATTTCAGCTTCTAAACAGAGCCAAACAGAATCAACAAGGTGAGGAGGAGGATTTTCGGAGAGGCAGGAGATGAGGACTGCGTGGAAAAAAAAGAGGAACAAAAAGGCAAGGACTAGAAGGAAAAGAAGATTCCGACAAACCGATGGCAATGGTAAGAAGAGCGGAGAGGGGAATGAAATGACTGTAGTCAATCTATCAAAACGTGAGTTATCACCCACAGATATTAAACTATTATCATTGGGCCTCTCATTTTGTCTATCTCGGAACTTAGACTATGTACAAACAAGAATTGATGTATTTTGTTTTTTGAGAAAGCTAAAACTAAATAAAAGTTTTTATGTGCAAAAACCTAAAGTTAAGAGTCAGGGGAGTGATGCAACACCTAACACATTATGTATATCTGATGTGGAAGTACTACATACATTGATTCATTTGGGTGAAAGAGTCGAACATCATGATGATCCCTATGTAAATTTGGACAATCTGGATGTAACGGTTGACTCGGCTTGTCCAAGTGGATTTAAGCCCAAGTCAACCTTTACTCCCATAATACATTACGATGCCTTAGAATTCTTTGAAAAAAGTGTTGTCAAGGACTTAAAGAGCATGAGATACACCACTAAGGGTCAATCAAAATGCAATGTCAGGGTAGATCAACTGACCGCCTTGGAGGCGCTGAAGAAAGATCAGTCTATAGTCATAAGGCAATCCGATAATGGAGGCAATGTTGTTGTCTGGGGCAAAGATGAATATCTCAGTGAAGGTTTGCGACAACTTAATGAACAACTCTGTTATACGTTGTCTTTCAAATCAGAGGTGCTGGTATCAAATTTGAAGTACAATGAAATGTTATCAGATTAGAGGGACAAAGGACTATTGGAGTGGGAAGAATAGTGAAGTCTGAGTTGTAAACATGCTCGATTGCGATCATGTATCTCCTTCAAAAACTTCATAAAAATGTGGTCAGTCCTTCAGGAAGGCCAATAGTCTCCTCCATGGGCTTACAACTTGAGATTACCTCTAAATACATTGATTTTTATGTGAGACCGTTTGTAACAGATTTACCAGCATATCTAAAGGATACTATGTATTTTCCAAAAATGATTGTTGGGTAGATTTGGGAACCAGACTACTTGTTAATCACATTAGACGTGACTAGTCTTTACACCTGCAGCAGACATGACTTGGGGATCCAGGCCATTTGTCACTTCCTACGTGCTAGATCGATAGCTTTATTGTTACATACTGAAATGTTGGTTGAAATGGTGTGGTACTGTTTGACAAACAATTTTTTCTTCTTCGACCAGAAAATGTATTAAACAAATACAAGGTACAGCAATGGGCACCTGCTTCACCCCAGCTATGCAAATGTATTCATGGGCTGGTGGGAGGAGCAGGTGTCCAGTTGCTGTCGAAGGTACGGTAAACAAATTGTGATGTGGACTATATTCATTGCCGACATTTTTTAAATATGGAAAGGGGATGAAGAATCAGCAACAGCCTTTATGTCATCCTTGAGTGAAAACAACATTAACTTACAACTCACATCACATATAAGCAGTACTAAGATTGTATTTCTGGATGCAGAAGTTGAAGTACAAGGTAACCAATTGGTAATTAAATTACACAGAAAGGAGACTGCAGGTAACAGTCTCCTTAATGCTACCAGTGTCCACCCATGTAACCTAATTCAGAGTATCCACTATGGGGAGTTAATCAGGGCCAAAATGAACTGTAGCACAGAAAGGGATTATTTGGCAGAGAAATTAGTGATGAGTAAGAGATTTGAAGAACGAGGTTATAACAAGAAGATGGTGTGGTTAGCTATTTAAAAGGCAGACACCTTACAAAGATCTAATCTCTTACACCCTAAACCTGCTGTGAGTGAACAGAGTGAAAGTCAAGTGAGATTTATAACCACATTTTCCAATCAGGCGTATAAAATCCGAAAGATGCTTAGTCATAATTGGCACATCTTAAAAACTGATTTGATCATTGAGAAGTATGTGCATGAATCGCCCCATATCACTTTTAGAAGAGGAAGATCTCTAAAGGATGAACTGAGTCACAAGCTAGTAACATCTCAGTTAGTGGGGGGACAAACCAATAGATCAGATGGATTTGCATGCTGTATGTGCTGTAAAGCTTGTGTAAATAGCAAGAGTTGTACAAAAGTGAATTTACCCAACAGTAGAAGAGAGTTTACAATCAAAGGGAGCTTTGATTGTAATACTGAGTTTTGTGTATACTGCCTAATCTGTCCTTGTAGGGAGCACTATACACAAGGCCTGAAAGAAGGTGTTAGAGCATAAGCGAGCTATAGGACATAACGATGAGCTTTACCCAATAGCTCGACATTTTAAGGAAATGCATGGCCAAAATGATAAATTACTGACCTTTGTAATTGTGGATGGGGTAAAAACACAGGAAAGGGAAGGCGATAGAGAATGCCAGCTAAGAATCATGGAGTCCAAATACATAATTGACTTTGAAATATTAACAACTGTGGGTCTTAATTCCAGTGAAGAGTTATCCATTCATCTGGGGTAGAAGGAATTGAAGGTAGATACCTTAGGTGTCTGGACAATTGCATATTAATAATGTAACAATTGGGGCATGTAACTGTTTGGGTTTTGATTAAGAGTTATCAATCTGTATTTTGCATCATGATATTATTGAATAGTGAAATTTGATAAAAGAATCTGGTCTCTTTTCTAAAAAGAATAATCTTTCTAACAAGATTTTTAATTGTAAATATTTTCTTTTTTTATTCTTATACACATTTTTCTTTTCTCTTTTTTTGTTCCGTGTTTAAACACAGGAGAAAGCGCAACAAAGATTAAAATTAGCAAATGGATTGTTATCATTAACTCGTGCACAGGAGGAACATTATTAAGAGTAATGTGGAGATATTTGATTACAGATTACTATGAGGAGTCAGAGGTTTTACCAAAGCCCACTGGGGCAAAATTGGGGAACTCATTATTTTTCATGCAGGGTACAATCTATTGGCCCATTTGGGCGGGACTTGTATGTCTATTAAGATTGTGGATGTAATACATATTTATCCATTTATTTATTATCCTTTTTGTGATAAAAGTGATGAATTATATTAATGCTAGCCCACTTGGGCATGATAGTGTATAACAATGTGCCCTGCAAACTCCTCACTTTTGAAGTAAAATATAATGTATTATATGTTTTATTGGAATATAATGCAAAAATATGTAAATATGCACTTTATTCATTTAATTTAAGCTGAATATGTTGCTTATTTGCCTCTTTTACATATTACAAAATGGCGCTCGTTTATCTGACTTGTAATGAACTTGCAGTATGCGCTTGTCTGTTTTCACTGTCAACTAATTGGTGTATGTAATACTAAAGTGAAAAGACTCCTGCAGTTTCTGCAATAAATGGAAATAAGCATTTTGGAGTGTCCTGGATTTTTCTTGACTGAGAGAAGTGGTGTGTCTATTACGGATTACCGTAATCCATCCAGTACCGCCGCGAGGTTCAGCCCCTAACTACCGGACTGTGTTTGGAATATATAAATAGAGAGAGAGAGGGAGGGGGAAAGAGTGCCTTTTGGTGAGCCCTATTTGTCCATTGTCTGTTCAAATGTCATTCATATTTTGCTTTCTCTATGATCCACCCAGTGTAGTCACCAGCTCTCTTCACAGTAACCAACTACTGGTTGTTGCTGCCATATGTAGTCCCACCTAAAAAGTAGTCTACCAGAGTAAGTTGCTTAAAGTCACTATGGATTTACCATTGACTGATAGTACCTATGTACAGTGGGTTGTCATCTGAGTCTTCTATAGCATACAAGACATTTATGGAATGCTGCAATGTTGTCTCATAATGATAAACCAGCTTTTCTCACATTTATTTAGCCTAAAATAAGAAAGCACAAATCACTAGAGTAGCAAAAGTGTATATTCAAATTCCCATATGGAAGTCACTCGCCCTCAGCTTTGAAAACGGCTTATCAGGACTGCAGCCATCTGAAAGACCTTTTGAGCAGCTTCTTTCGACTTGGGAGGGACCACTACATATTTCTTGCATCTTGGCAGTCATATAAAAGACCTTTCAAGCAGTTGCTTCTGACTCGGCGAGCTGCTTCTGACTCAAGTTGCATGACTACTAATGCTAGGGGCATTGCAGCTTTTGAAAGACTTTTCAGACAGTTGCATCTGATGATAGAGGAACATTTAGCCCCTGTCATGCATAGTGTTATCATCAATGATGTCATTTCAGTTGTCATCTGTGATGTTTTCAATGATGTCATAGAATATTTCATGAATGATGTAATATATGAGGTCATAAGCAGTGTATGGCGATGGTGTGAGTTACAGTTACTATAACTGGTGAACTTCAGTGTCATTGTTAGTTTATACTTTAACGTTTTCATCTACCTATAAAGTCACTTTACCCTTTGTTTTTTCAGTGAATTACTAAGGTTTTTTTCTGTAAAGTAAGATATGATTACTATTCTAACAATAATTTCCTTTTAACCTTTGTTGTTTCCAGTGAATTTTTAAGGTTTTATTATCGTAAAGTAATATTGTATACCATATCTTAATATGTCAACACACACACATCATAGAACACCCTTGGTCAAAAAATTTCAGTTTGCTATGGAAACTCTTACCTAACTATAATTGACACTGAATAGTTATAGCTAGGACCTAGTTGCCATACAAAATGGATTTTTTAATTTGCTAACAACTTTGATGAATTTACAGTAAACTTTCCAAAAACGGTTAATCCACCTCAGCTCTTACATGGAAAGTTTCGGGTGATGCGTCAAGTGAGGGCAGAGAAAGACAGCTGGTTCCAAACACGTTTTCCCCATGCAATTTTCAATAGGAAATATTGAACAGCGTTATAGCAAAACGGCTCAACTGAATTATATTAAATGTGGCACAAAGCTGTATCTTGGTTCAGAAAGCATGTTTTTTTTACAATTTGGTGTAAGTCCTTCATCAGTCAGTTTTGAAAAATGTAGGTTCAAAATTCATGTATATATCACGCTATCGAGGATCCGCATAACAAAGAGATCTAAAGATAAGTTGTGATTTGCTGTCACTGCAACAACAAAGAGGCAGCAGCAGCCCTTTTAGAAATACATGGCTTAGTCCTCAGTCCTAGAAAAATAATAACAAAACATATAGGGGTTCAGTGTAGGGATACACACTCCCTTCTCGCCCAAAAAAGTGCCAAACTTATTAGCAAATAAAAAATTATTTTCCTATGGCTGCGTTATCCTAACTATAACTACTTAGTGGTGATATATATATATATATATATATATATATATATATATATATATATATATATATATATATATATATATATATCCAACATCCGTAGTCGCTTCAACTCAAGCCGCTTAACGATGGCGGGCCGTGATGGGTTAGCGAGACCCAAATATTCCAAATCTGCATTGCAAGAAATCCATCCAGGAAAAAACAACGCTTCACGGCACCCAGTGCTTTTAAGGCAGAGTTTATTTAGGCCACACAAACTCTACGCGTTTCGGGAAGCTCGGTCCCTTGATCACGAGTGATCAAGGGACCGAGCTTCCCGAAACGCGTAGAGTTTGTGTGGCCTAAATAAACTCTGCCTTAAAAGCACTGGGTGCCGTGAAGCGTTGTTTTTTCCTGGATGGATTTCTTGCAATGCAGATTTGGAATATATATATATATATATATATTATCTACTGGCGGTCGCCAGTAGATAGTTATAGTTAGGACCATGATTCCATAGGAAATCTGAAAATTCGATTTTGAATAACTTTGGCGCCGGATGACGAATCCTCGCAAAATTTTCAAAACTAATGGGACGCTCCGTTCAGGTCCTACCCTGAAAGTCTCTGGGTGATTCGTCAAGCGGGGGCCTAGAAAAAAGGGGGGTCCCAAAACGCGTATTCCCCATGCATTTTCCCATAGGACCTTTAGACACAGCTACAGCCCGAACGGCTGAACAGAATTACTTGACATTTGGCGGTGAGGTAGCCATAAGGCCAAGGAAGTGCCTTTCGCAGGTCTGGTGTAAATCTGTTCAGTATTTCTTGAGAAAATAGCATTTAAATGCATATCAATATCTATACGCGCGTACCGTACGCGCACTGAGCAAGCCCTGTGCGCGCACCTTGCCGTGTGCGAGCGTAATTCTGATTGGTTGTTAGATGTCAGTAAACATTCGAATCGGTCGAAATCAGGAAGTGTCTGCCGCCATTTTGTCTGTCGCACTAAAAAGGAAAGGTGGAGACCGTGAACAGGGGGCAGGGTAGGGAGTTGTAGACCCCCTAGTCATTGTCAGGGGGGCACAGTAGGACCACGAAGGGCAAAAAAAAGATTTTATTTTTTAAAAAAACATCGCGAGGTGCGCGCACTCTACGCGTACCCGGAAAAACCTTAAAAACATCACGAGGTGCGCGCACCCAGCGCGCACCCGAAAAAACCATAAAAAAAAAGAAATAAAAATCACTTTTAAGTGTTTAGATATTAGGTGGCTCTAAAAAGAGCCCTTGTGTTCATTGAGTGTTTTTCGGTACCTACAAGTAGGTACCGATGCAGAGTCTAAAGTTCAAGAGGAAGACTCTGTTCCCTTCATCATTGAAATGTACACCGTCTCCTCTATAAATGTCTTGCATGTTGTAACGCAAGTTGTTGTGGTATATAGAACCCATACCATAGTCTCTGAGGAAAGCAGAAACAGACTTATTGACATGCTTTCTTGCTTTGTCAATCTGTGGACAAAATTGGTTGGACCAGTTCCACTTTTGCCTTTGGCATATGTTAGAATATACAAAGGCAGATTGAGGAAAAAGCGACATAAATTGCACAAAGGTGTCCTTAATAATCATTTCCAGACCTACCCCAGTTAAAGTGCCTAGGTCATTTCCACCACAGTGCACAATAATAAGGTTAGGCTGTGGGAGATGTAGTAAGGTTTTCACCAAAGGCATTAATTGGTGCCACTTTAACCCTCTCTGACCAATCCATTTAATGTCTACATTTGGCAAAGCAAGGTCTCTCACCATACCTCTTTTTTCTGCAAATTTTTCACTCCAGAAGACATAGCTGTGACCTACAATCCACACTGTGAACATCTTTCATAACATGCAAACTGTGTAAAGGAGTATAATAGATTAAGAAGAAGCTATGCTCCTCATTTAGGTCAGTATCCTGTGTTTGAAAAACGTGTTGGTTGTCGGAAAAGGAGATTTGAGAATATCTCTAATGAGGATGTACGGAAGAGAAAACAAAAAGATAGTGATGTGACAGCAAGCAAAAAGAAAAAGGACAATGCTGAAGAGGTTGTTGGTTGTCATTTTGAAAATAGCTCTGGTGTCAACTGCTACGCAAATGTAGTGCTGAATGTTGTATTTTATCTTGAATTTTTGCAAGAGCAGATAACACTAAATCATAAAAAAAGATTCTGTTCTTTGCTGAGTCTCCTCTATGAGAAGCTGAGTAATGATAAAACTAAAATAGAATGTGCTTCTGATGTTAGAAATCTTTTAGATGTATGTTCTGGACGTACACAGTTTACACAAAATGTCCAGCAAGATGCACAGGAATTCTTGATGTATATCCTGATGGTACTGGAAGATGAAGGGGTAGAAGTAGAAAATGTATTTGGTGTCTCTTATAAATGGGAACATTGTTGTGATAACTGTATGAACACAAGCAGTAGTAATGTTGATTCTGAAAGGTTCATATATTTACCATCACCAGAGAGTAAAACAGTGACTTTTAGTAAATTAGTTAAAGATGCTAATCACAACATGGAATGTTCTCAATGTAAATCAGACATGTTGTCAACGTTATTTTTAAAGAAATATGGACAGTATGTAATTTTAATGATGCAACGTTGTAGAGCTGATGGAACAAAACTGGACACTTTAATAAAGAAGTTTACAGGACAACAATTATCAATATCTGGAAAAACTTTTGTTGCAGTTGCAATAATTTTTCATGATGGGCCTTCTATAACTTCTGGTCATTACACAGTTTATCTTAAATGTGAAAAAGGATGGACACTGTGTAATGATTCTCAATTGATTTTCAAGCAACGTTTGCCTTATGATTTACCCAATTGTTACCTAATTTTTCTGAAACCCAAATTTTAAATACTAACATCATCATTGGGAGAAAGCATTATTAAAATTTTAAAGGATTTAAATTGGATATTTCGCTCAAAAGATATTTTAAACTTATCATTTGGCCGTAAGGAAAGGTAAAACAAACAATTGTGGACTTGTTTGACAGATATTATTTTGGAAAATGTTCTTTTGCAACAAGGTTTACAGACGTTATTTTTTAGAAATTGTTATTCTTCTTAAAAGGTATTTTTAACATTTCTATTAAGGTATTTTTAGTGAGGATACATTTGGGGCTTTTTTAAACAATCTTTCAGATTTTTTTTTTTTGCCCGCTGTTAAATGATGAATACAATTGATTTCACTATTTTCAGTGAAAATCAAAACATTCTGAAAACAGCAAAAAAAGGGCAAAAAATTGCTTTGCTAAATATGAAAAAACATGTACTGTTTAATAAAGTGTATTGTTGAATATTAATACTTTTTTTCTTTTTTTCAGAACTAGAAAGAACATTTAGAAGATGTTATTCAGTTATCTTTGCAATTAAATAAAAACATTTAAATCTAAATTATTTATTTTGATGGTCAGGTAAGTTTAACATATCTGTATGTGTCACTGGTCTCGTTTCATGCTTCCTTTTCTTCACCTGTCCTTACTCTACTTTTCTCATTTCTCTTCTCACTCTCTCTTCCTGCTTTACTACTCTTTTGTAACTTCCTCACTCCTTCTATACTACTCCCCTACCTTTACTACCTCTATCACTAATTTTTCATCTATGTTTCTTTTTCTGTATCCATATGTCTTAGTCTTTTGAACTGCCTTACTCCTTTTCAGTTGTTTGCTCTCTGTGTCTGTATCTGTCACTCTTGATTTGTCTGTTTCACCCTTAATTTCCTTAACATCTCTGAGACAAGCCACCTGCGCCACCACTACGTCAATTTTCTTGACGTACTAGTGGCGCAGGGTGCTCCTCCATATTTACAAGGAGAGGATAAGCCTCTCTGTGTGTCTTTTCCTCTCCTTGTAAATACAGCCAATTCAAATGCAGCACTAAAATGAGCTATTATGTTTTTTGGGTACCTATACATAAATACTGATGCAGAGTTTAAAGTTTAATAGGAAAACTGTCTTACGTTCATCTGTGAAATGTACACCATCTCTTTTTTAATTACTTTGCCTCTCCCCTCTCTTTCTCAAGGAGTTCCTGAAGGTTTAGTAAAGGTGAAAAAAAACCATTGGGTGCGCGCTGGGTTCGCGCACTCTAAAAAAAAAAAAAAAACAGATTGTAAAAAACAAGTTGTGGTGTTTTGATTTTAGGTGGCTCTAAAAAGAGCCCTTGAGTTAATGTAGGGACAGAGGAAGAGAAAAACGACAAAAAAAAAATAAGAAAATTATGGCCTCTCGCAAGGATGCTCCTCAAATTTTCTTTGAATGAGATCAATACTGCTCTCACCCAAAGTAATAAGACGACCACAATCCATGCAGTGAGTACTCATCCTCAAAAAACAAGGACGAATATCCAGAGGTGTGGTAGAAGGTGAAGGCACCACTGCAGAAGAAGTGCTTGCCTGAGCTGCCGAAGATGTGCTCGGCTGAGCTGCTGCAGATGTCGACGGCTGAGCAGGTGGAGGGTTTGCTCCAGAAGCTCGACGAAAAGTCACTGGATGCATTTTCCCAACGTGTCTCGTCATAGTATGAATACTAAAAGAATACTTCTTGTTAAGATTCCCACGTGACAAGACGCACTGATAAAGTTTGCAGGTGACCTTTGGTGCATTCACCTTCTTTTGTCCCTCAGGAAAAGTGAAAAACTGCCATATAAAGGAGTCTTTCTGCTTCCTCTGCCTCTGTCTCTCAAGAGTGTCCTGCTCACTCTCAGAAGGAGGCTGCTGCTCTGCCATTGTATCTCAACACACAGATTAGCTCCTTCTCCTAGGGAATCAGAACTAACAATGAGGGGGGTGGGTGTGATTTTGGAAGAATCTGGAACTGAAAGTACTTTGAACCAATGAAAAGTAATGTTTCTGGATCACATGACTTGCCATGAGGGGATTGGGTGTGGTGTTGAAACAATCTGAAACTGAAAGTAATGAAAACCAATTAGAAGTGTTGTTTTATTCATCACATACCCCGAGGTGCGCACACCGAGCAAGCTCCCTGCGCGCATGGTACAATTACGCATGCGCGAACGCGTATGCGCGCATGCGCTTATGTACTAAGCGCGTACGTAACGCGGATACGCAGCATGCGCGTATGCGTAAACGTCAGCGCGCGTACTCTACGTGTATACGGAAGTGTACCGCGTGGAGTACGTACGACGCACGTAAGCGTGCGTACGTACGCATGCGTACTAGGTGCGCGCTCCGAGCGCGCAGTAATACGTATGTATGCGTACGTAAATAACGTATGCCGGAATTCATGAAAAATGTACGCAAACGTACTAGGTGCGCGCTCTGAGCGCGCACCCCAAGAATTTATATAAAAAAAAAAAAGTGGACATAACTTAACAGAAGATATTAACTATGCTGTTCAACTTTAAATTAAATAAAACTTAAAAAAAAAATAAGCCACACCAAATTAAAGGATACAGATAATATATAAATGTATGCATAGGGAAGTTTTTTAAAAAGAAATATTTCAAAAATATAATAAAAAAACCAAAAAAATTAGCATTTAAAAAACCATTGAAATTCACTGAAAAAACCATAGGTTTCACACACGTTATAGTTAGCTGGACATTTTACTCGTAAAAAACCAATGAAATTCCCCCGTTATAGTTAGTTCAGCTAACTATAACTCGCGCGCCCGCGATCCACTGCTGATGACGTCACATATTACATCACTCATGACATGGTCAGTGACATCACTGATGACATCACTGATGACATCTCAAATGACATCACTGATGACATCACTGATGACATCATCCTTGTGTTAGATTAGCACATCTTCTCACACTCTAATATAACCTTTGATACACCGACAAAGAGTTCCATTCTCAAAACCATACATACTGCAATACCAATAACTACATACCCAATTATTAACTCTTAGGTCAACATACACCTCCACACACTCACCTGTACAGTCACTCATACTTGCAGTCACTTCATACAAAAGTATCATATGAATTTATACACACACATATATAGACACTCACACACTACAAATCATCCATAGAGGTGCTCTCACACTTACTCAATCATGCAAATAATCACACTCCCATTTACTCACCTAGGCAGTGAAACACACTCAAGTTCACTTACTCCTAAAAATAGTATCACATTCTTACGCTCTTATACAATCATTGATACAAGCACACACTCATCCATACAGCCACTCTCACAATCACACACTCTCACATATACCCACTTATATACTCTTACACGCATATATACTGCCTTTCACATATGTAGTTAGTCACACATGTGCCACTGAGATATACATTCAATCCCTAACACACCCATACATACACTCATCCAACCAAACAGTCCCTCACAGATGCACTCTTAAAACCATGCACCCATAGAATCACCCAATCACACATCTATGCATAGAGTGACACACACCCTACCCACACAAACACTCATGAACCCATACAGATACTCACACAAGCAATCAATAACCCATAGAGACACTCATATAGCTGTTCTCAAAACCATGCAGCCACTTATACACCAACATACAGACACATACATACATTTACACAGTTTAGTCACTAGTCTGCAGTAAGATACATTTAATGACTAACTTAAAGAATCATGTTATGCACCCCAGAAAATCATCCATTTGCACACTTGTACACCCACTCATTCTTAAACAGGCCTTTCCCTATATATATTAAACATATTGAAATTTTTCAAAAACACATACTCACTGGATGATGTCATCAGTGATGTCATCAGTGATGTCATTTGAGATGTCATCAGTGATGTCATCAGTGATGTCACTGACCATGTCATGAGTGATGTAATATGTGACGTCATCAGCAGTGGATTGCGGGCGCGCGAGTTATAGTTAGCTGAACTAACTATAACGGGGGAATATATATATATTCACTGAAAAAAACATAGGTTTCAGGGGTGTTATAGTTAGCTGGACATTTCCCTCGTACAAAACCCTAGAAATTCCCGTGTTATAGTTAGTTCAGCTAACTATACCTCGCGCCCACGCAATGCACTGCTGATGATGTCGCATATTACATCACTCATGACATGGTCAGTGTCACATCTGAAATGACATCACTGATGACATCACTGATGATGTCATCCAGTGAATGTGTGTTTTTCTGAAAAGTTTAAATATGTTTTATATATTTATAGTGAAAGGCCTGTGGAAGAATGAGTGGATGTACAAGTGTGTGAATGGATGATTTTCTAGGTGCGTAACTGGGATGTATGACGTTACAACGCACACTTTTACAACGCATGCACTTACAACGCATTTTTTACAACGCATAATCCATTACAACGCACTACACTTACAACGCATGACACTACAACGCATTTTAAAAAACTACCATTACAACGCATACCATTACAACGCATAATATTTAATTGCATTTAAGGTAAGTATTAGATAGTATAGGGGTAAAAATTACTTTTCTAACTCCAGGGGGTGCAACAGTAGGGTAAGTGTTGGATAGTATAGGGGTAAAAATTACTATTCTAACTCCAGGGGGTGCAACAGTAGGGTAAGTGTTGGATAGTATAGGGGTAAAAATTACTATTCTAACTCCAGGGGGTGCAACAGTAGGGTAAGTGTTGGATAGTATAGGGGTAAAAATTACTATTCTAACTCCAGGGGGTGCAACAGTAGGGTAAGTGTTGGATAGTATAGGGGTAAAAATTACTATTCTAACTCCAGGGGGTGCAACAGTAGGGTAAGTGTTGGATAGTATAGGGGTAAAAATTGCTATTCTAACTCCAGGGGGTGCAACAGTAGGGTAAGTGTTGGATAGTATAGGGGTAAAAATTGCTATTCTAACTCCAGGGGGTGCAACAGTAGGGTAAGTGTTGGATAGTATAGGGGTAAAAATTGCTATTCTAACTCCAGGGGGTGCAACAGTAGGGTAAGTGTTGGATAGTATAGGGGTAAAAATTACTATTCTAACTCCAGGGGGTGCAACAGTAGGGTAATTGTTGGATAGTATAGGGGTAAAAATTGCTATTCTAACTCCAGGGGGTGCAACAGTAGGGTAAGTGTTGGATAGTATAGGGGTAAAAATTACTATTCTAACTCCAGGGGGTGCAACAGTAGGGTAAGTGTTGGATAGTATAGGGGTAAAAATTACTATTCTAACTCCAGGGGGTGCAACAGTAGGGTAAGTGTTGGATAGTATAGGGGTAAAAATTACTATTCTAACTCCAGGGGGTGCAACAGTAGGGTAAGTGTTGGATAGTGTAGTGTAATATTATGCGTTGTAATGGTAGGCGTTGTAATGGTATGCGTTGTAAAGGTATTTTTTTAAAATGCGTTGTAGTGTCATGCGTTGTAAGTGTAGTGCGTTGTAATGGCTTATGCTTTGTAAAAAATGCGTTGTAAGTGTAGTGCGTTGTAACAGTTGCGTTGTAAAGGTTGTTCCCCGCGTAACTGACTCTATAAGTGAGTCATTAAATGTATTTTACTGCAGACTAGTGACTAAACTGTGTGAAGGTCTGTATGTGTCTGTCTGTTGGTTTATAAGTGGCTGCGTGGTTTTGTGAATAGCTATATGAGTGTCTATATGGGTTATTGATTGGTTGTCTGAGTATTTGTATGGGTGCCTGAGTGTTTTTGTGGCTAGGGTGTGTGCATAGATCTGTGACTGGGTGATTCTATGGGTGCATGGTTTTAAGAGTGCATCTGTGATGAACTGTATGGTTGAGTGAGTGTATGTATGGGTGTGTTAGGGATTGAATGTAAATCTCAGTTGTACATGTGTCAATAACTACATACGTGAAAGGCAGTATATATACGTGTAAGAGTATATAAGTGAGTATATGTGAGAGTGTGTGATCGTGAGAGTGGCTGTATGGATGAGTGTGTGCTTGTATCAATGATTGTATGAGAGCGTAACAATGTGGTACTATTTTTATGAGTAAGTGAACTTGAGTGTGTATAACTGCATTGGTGAGTAAATGGGAGTGTGATTAATTATTTGCATGACTGACTAGGTGTGAGAGTACCTCTATGGATTAGTGGTGTGTGAATGTCTATGTAGATGTATAAATGCATATGATAGTCTTGTACGAAGTGACTGTAAGTATGAGTGACTGTACAGGTGAGTGAGTGGAGGTGTATGTAGACCTAAGAGTTAATGAGTGGGTATGTAATTATTGGTATTGGAGTATCTATGGTTTTCAGAATGGACGTCTGAAATTTTGAGTTGGTGTATCAACGGTTAAATTAGGCTGTGAGAAGATGCAGTAATTTATCACATGGATGATGTCATCAGTGATGTCATTTCAGATGTCATCAGTGATGTCATCAGTGATGTCACTGACCATGTCATGAGTGATGTAATATGTGACGTCATCAGCAGTGCATTGCGGGGGCGGGAGTTATAGTTAGCTGAACTAACTATAACAGGGGAATTTCTAGGGTTTTGTACGAGGGAAATGTCCAGCTAACTATAACACCCCTGAAACCTATGTTTTTTTTAGTGAATATATATATATATATATATATATATATATATATATATATATATATATATATATATATATATATATATATATATATATATATATATCCTGGTCTGTCTGCTCCAAATTCAGAACTGCATCCAGTAAATGGGGTGGGGTGTCCTGCTGATGGAGCCCAAGAGCTGGGCAAATCAAACAGCCAAACAAAATGTGCACGCTGACACAGGGACCAATTGCAGCAAAATGATATATTTATTTGAAAAGCAACTCCTGATGCAATACAGCCAGAAAATCGACCTTGATTACATGACAAACATGGCAAAACCATCTCAACCTATAACTTACTGACAAAGAAAGTGGACTATGTGAAAAACAAAGTGCAAACAGAGAGGGCTCATATTGGAGAGGTCCAAACTGAATACAATGAATAATTATGTACATACTGTTATGGAGAATGCATTAAAATATCACTAAAATAAAATAAATAATACAATTTATATTTTGACTTTAATTACCCGTATATTGGAACGTATGCATCTCAAATAATGAATCCATAAAAGACTCTGAAGCATGTTCATGCCTGGCAAAAGGGGTGTAATTCAAAATAAACACGCAAAAATAATTATGTATATTGTGCTATGGAGATTGCATCCATATATCTCAAATCCATTGAATAAATAGTAGAATGTCTGTTGGAACAAATGCATCTCTCATAATTAATCGAAAGTTACATATGGCTATAAAGATTTCTCTACATCACGTTCATGCCTGGCATGAGGGGTGTTAACCGAGTACCCCACAAAACATGGGAACATATATAAAGAAATATAAAATACATACACATCCAGCTGTGTGCTGGTCTATGTACTAAAGTAAGTCCCAAATCATACCATGCGCATGTAGTTATTTGCAGGATATATTGCTGCTCCTACCCAGATTGCATTAAGTGAAGTGCATGTCAAAATATTTGGATTAAATAATGAATTAATCACACTTCAGAATTACAAAGATGTGCTTCATTTGTGCTTCTTAACTGCTGATATATTTTGATATATTTGTACTGTTCATTTACAGGTATTTTAATATTGTAACATCCTACAGCCTTTGCTTTCACTCTTCTTATACCCAAAGTCCACTGTACAAAATCCTCTCCATTTTGTAGCCGGAGAAAGAAAAGTAAACACCTATCTCCGTCTTACAAGTATAAGCAGCAATTTGTCTGAAGACAGCCTGACATTTAATCTCTGTCTTTGAATGCACAGCTAATCTGACCAGATAGAAAAAAAGTTTAAAGGTACCTTTAGAGCACATTCACCTTTTTAACTCAGGTATGATTATTTTGGGGGTGATGCAGCACCCCTAAACCCCCTATTTCCAGCACCTATAATCTCAGGGTGAGGGGGGAGAAGAAATAGGAGGAGGAGAAAACATGACAAGAGGAAGCATAAACCAGTTGTTGAAAACACTACATATAAAAGTTCAAGAGTCAATTTGAAATCAAAATAGAGAGAATGTTAAAAATTATTGTTTTCCCAGTGACTTTGAAGCACTTTGATGTAGAGGGCCTGATGCACAACGGTAAACTGAAAAGAAAGTCTAACTTTATTAATTTCGGTATTTACAAAGGGCATTTACAAGTAGTAAAATTATACTTTTGTCTTAGTTGAACTTAAGTTTTGGTCTTAAGTTTAGCTGAGACTAGACATTTGATCTCAGTTAAACCTAAGACCAAAACTTAAGTTAAACTGACACAAAGGTCTAACTTTACTAATCGTAAAGTTAGACTTTTTCTCAGTTTACCTTTATGAATCGGGCCCAGAGTGTTTTGCAGTAGGTGATAAGATCATCAAATAATCATGCCCCTGCTGTAGGGAGGCATTTCCTACCAAATCCTTTCCTTTACCCTTTGGAGGAGATGAGCTTACTGTCTTCCAAGGGATGGAGATTTATTTTTGTTTTGGTTGGTAAAAATATGTCAGTTAGGTTCCTGGGGGCTTCTTGATTTCTAGACTTTCAGATGGTGCAAAGGGTCTTTAATATGATTTGTTATTTGATAGGAAGTCAATGTAATATATATTGATTGGCAGAAATCTGGTCATGTGTTTTTCAGACAAAAGAACCTGTCATCTCTCCCTTCATCCATCTACAGTTATACAAGGTTTTGATTGGGACATTCAAAAAGATGACAGCAGTAGACAAATCTGGGAAGCATGGTCACCTGAGTGAGAGGGCCCATTGGAGAATGAAATGTGCATAGCATACTTTAGAGCTGTAGGAAAGGTAGTAGTGGACCTTTTTAGAGTTTGCTTGAACTTATTGCATGAAGCAAAGGTCTAAACTGAAGAGGCCCACAAACAAACCTAGTGACCGAAACATTATGATAAATTGAAATAGAAAACAGTACACCCTTAATTTGCACCCAAATCCATCTTAAGTTTTAAAGTGGTGTTTTCAATCAGTAGCATTACTGACTATGCTAGTGGTGGCTGTAAATGTTAATTATGGGATACGTAATTTTAATGATGTTTGGACACAAATAACTCATAAATGCAAATTAGGCATGAAGCCTTCTCAACATAATGGCACATTTGCATGCATAAGTAAAGGTAAATGCTTATACTGACATTACAAATGCATGATGAACTACATTTTCACTCAATGATTGAGTAGAGTGTGTACATCATTGACCTTTCACAGTGTGTGGGTGCATTAATTATTCAATGTCCCTAACTCAAGACTCTGCCTCCATTCGGAATGATCATTTCTATTGTTTCCTCAAGGGAGGCACCTGGAGGTGCAGTGGAGCAACCAACTCAAATGCTATCTGCTACCTCCTTGAAGTCAGTTTTTCTTTTGAGCGAGAGCTCAGGTCATACCAATGGTTATGTATTCAATCAATAGTCCTTTAGGTGATGCTGATTGCATCAATTTTGTCTTGTATTCCAAGCCATATTCTATTTGGGGGAAGTACTTTTCCAAATATTTGTTACACATTCTAGTAATACTACACTCTATAATATATATAACATTCGGGGGTCCCCTCTGACCCTTGCACCCACCACGCCTTCACCAAAGGATTGCTACCAATCAGGGAATCACTAACACCCATCTGCAATGCCCCATAGACTCAGCTACATTTCCGGGCACCTTGAAACATGCCACCATCTCACCCATGCTCAATAAATCATCCGCTGATTCAGCCATGCTCTCCAACTACAGACCCATCTCCCTCCTCCCATACCCAGCGAAGGTCTTGGAGAGACTAAACAACAGACATCTCATCAAACACTTCAGCAATCACAAGCTCCTTGATACTACCCTCTCTGTTTTCAGGCCCAACCACAGTATAGAAACAGTACTAATTGCTGCCACAGACCACATCCCCATGAACCTTCACAGAGGAGACACAGCAGCCCTCATTCTCCTGGAACTCTCTGCAGCAATTGACAGAGTTTTACACCCCATCCTCATCAGGTGCCTGCTCGAGATTAGTATCCAAGGACCGACTCTCCACTGGATCTGCTCCTTCCTAATGGATAGAACACAAGCTATCAGCCTGGCACCTAAGTCCTCGAAAGCCCAAAAACTCACCTGTGGAGCACCTCAAGGTTAATCGACCAGTCCAACTCTCTTCAAAGCATACATGGTCCCTCGGGCCAATGGCATCCCCGCACACAACATCAACATCCTCTCCTGTGCCAACAAAACGCAACTCATACTCTACCTCTTGGATAAGACCCCAACATAAGAAACAAGTTCACCACCTGCATAACCAAATTGTTAACTAGATGAAAACCAACTGCCTCAAGCTGAACCCCAACAAAACAGAAGTAGTGATCTTCAGAAGAACACCTTACTATGGATCTCCAACTGATGGCCGGCCGAACTCAGAACCCCACCAAGCACCAACTCCAGGAATAATTATCAACAGTTAACTTGACATGACCTAACAAGTTAACACTGTCAGTGCATACTGCTTCTGCACCCTGAAGATGCTGAGGAAGATCTTCAGATAAATCCTAACCAGCACTAGCAAAACCGTCAATCACATCCTAGTCACCAGAAATGTGGACCACTGGAACACCCTCCACACTGGAATGTCTAAGCAACTCACTAGAAGAATAAAGTCATCCATAACTTGGCAGCCAAACTCATCCTCTGAAACTCTTGTCATCATTGGATTAGCTAAGAGAGGTTTCCATGTTGTCTGTTAGACATCAGAGGCTACAGTAGCTTGGATTTGTTTCAGAAGAGGCTTACCAGTTTTTAATTTGTGTTTTGTTTTGCAAAATACTTAGGCACATGGCACGAACATTGTCTGTTGTACATTCCAATTTTCTGTCAATGAGAAGCTCTCTGCTTCCTCACAGGGTGACTTTTTCTGTCTCTCTCGGTAACCAAAGTACAGGAATGTTGGGGCAGCTGGAAGAGCGTGTTGACCATGTGAATGCGATTAGTTACTAATAGAGGACTCTTCACCTATAAAATCTTATCTTGTTGAGAATCTAACTGCATCTCAGCATCATCCAGTGCCAAGTGCTGCTTCCCCTGCACTTCTATCATAAGCATGTGTGTCCCTTTTTGTCACAGCATCTATTGCTATTTGGGGCCTAGTGACCGGCAGCTGATGGAAAAGCTCCACCAGCTCGCACATGGACTCTGGTGGAAGGAGCAATAGCAAAGCTGGAGGGCTGTGATATCACCAGATGTGGACAAGAAGGGAAGAAAATGATGATTCTTGTCAGGGTGCAGAGTAGGGTTTGTGAAGGGCAGAGGTTTTGCACATTTGTTTGAAATGCAAGATATGAATCATACTTAGTATTCCCATGTTTATATTATCAGAATTGTTTTCTCTGTTTTATCTTGTTTATATAAAACTAATTTAATCTTCTACTTAGCACACTTTTGTTAATTGTTGAGATCACTATGTACCATGAGTATTACACACTTGCCACATATGTGTGTAGTATATTATAAATGTATACAACAAAATGTAATGAAAAGATTCAAACAAAAAATTAAACATGCTTAGTTTACCCTGAGTTGCCGGCCTAAAGGATGCTGACATTTCTAAGTAACATACACTTTCCCTAAAATTTAACACTCATTGAATTCAGTTTCTGAAATGAATCATGCAACCACATTGAAGGTGTTTCCACATCACGAAAGGGTTCTTAGATCAAGTTCTTAAAGCACTTTAACCTGATATCTTATAAAACCAGCTGATATAACTGTATAAGGTGATCCCAAATCTGCAATTTGACTCAGCAGACATTAGATCCTCAACTACACCTAATTTTTTGAGGCCTCTTTCTTCACTTTCAGTATCATACTGATTCTCTTGGTGGTGTGGTTGCACACAATGATGAAATGCTCAATTCTTTAACAGGAAACATGTGTCTTCCCACACTGTTTACAGATCAATTATTTCCTTTGAAGTGGGATTCCTATCTCTCAGCAACTGTTACTGTTTTTGTTATTGTGGTTACAGCGAAGAACAATCTAATCCCTTATACGAAATTATAATGTGCCATCAAATTTACCCTGTAAGACTTATATTCTTCCTGCTGCACATGATTCAAAGGGTTCATTGGGTAACTGAAATCAATTGTAAAATGTATGCCTTTCCACACAGTATGATGCTCACACTTAAAGAGAGCTTTTAATCAATCACTTGTTTAGTAAACTCATTATGCTATCCTGCAGATGTGTCTCTGGTAGGTGACAAGGTCGAGAAATGCTAAAAATCTTCTTCTGTCAAGTAATTGTAATAATAAAGCTTTCATTCTTTAAATGCCAATCAAATAGTGTGATCATGGAGGGACCACCAGGAATGTCTAGAAATAGTGCTGGTTTCATACAGATGTGGATAATAAAATACACTAGCAGAACACCGAAGAATTGTGTTGACAGACTGATAATGTCACTTTTCAACCTCTCTGGCCAATGATTTAACCGTGAACTTGTAAATACTGAAATTACACTGCTATACTTTTACTCTGGAGTCGCTTATGAGAAGAAACAACATACTATTGAACTGAATGAGCAGAAACGAACCATAAACAGCTGACCTTGTGTAGCAACGATTATTGAGTGGGTGGGAAGAAGGCAGCCTCACAACAGTGCATTTGCAATGCATGTATTTTGTGGCCATGCAGGTGGACACTTAAGTAGTAGCCACCAACATTGTTGCTGTCTCATTAGCCAAACTTTTACACCCACCACCTCATTCAATGTGCAGGGGAGTCAAGAATTCTTGACAGTGGAGTCACTGCCAGGTCTAACATCAGGGAAACACACACCATCATGCATCTTCTCGTGAGCATGGCATGCTTAGGGTGGGCCTTCTTACACCTTGTCCACCAGCATATTTTCTCTTCCTCTCTGCCAAATAAAACAAGGAAGCAGTGAGCAAGAAAAGGGCACTAAAGGCTGAGCAAAAAATCCCAGCATGCCAAGAACATTGCTTTGGTATCTTCTTAAAATAAGCCCGCAATTTTCCCATGGATTCACCATGGTTAATCTGCCATCAGTGTATGGTTCTGGTGAAAAAAATGCCCACCCAATAATACATAGAAATATGGTGGGTTGGCTGCACCCGTATTGGCTGAAGGGGTATCTCCAGCAACTCAGTTATGCTGGCTGTGCCTGGTTAAAGTAAAGCGGTTGAGTAGTAAAGGAAAATTCACTTATAGGACTATGTATCTTAGATAGATCATGGTTGAATCAATAAAAGAGTTCCTTCCACCTCAATCACCACTCTGTATCTTATGACCATATTGATAAATGTGTATGTCCTTCTTCCACAAACACGTGAAGCATAACAAATTCATCATCTAATCTGTCAGTGTTTACACCGACAGAGTGATTCAGGTGCTTTCAGCACACTCTTGCCTACCTATCATTTTTCTTAGAGCCCCTTTAACATCTTTATTTCTTAAAGTGTATATCATCGGGTTTAACACTGGAATTAGGGCAATGTACAACACAGAGTAGAGTTTGTCTTGATTCAGTGCATAGACAGATGTAGGTCTCATGTACATACAAAGAACTGTCCCATAAAATATCATTACTACAGTAAGATGTGAGGTGCAGGTGGAGAAGGCCTTGCTCCTCCCAGACGCAGAGCTTATTTTCATTATGGTGGAAATTATGTGACCATAGGAGGTGATAGTCAGCACAAAGGGCATGAGTCCTGAGAAAAACCCCTCTGCAAATATAAGAATTTCTAGACGGTGAGTACCACCACAGGCGATCTTCATCAGGGCCACAAGGTCGCAAAAGAAGTGATTGATGTAATTGGAGTTGCAAAAAGACAACTGGGATGATAAGATGGCAGGTGGCATAGTGTCCAGAAAGCCTAGTGCCCAAGATCCTGCAGCCAGGAAGTGACAAGCCCTGTGATTCATAAGGGCTGAGTAGCGCAGGGGGTTGCAGATTGCGACATAGCGATCATAAGCCATTGCTGTAAGAAGTAAGAACTCTGTGCTGGTAAGAGCCAAGAAGAAATAGATTTGTGAGATACATCCCATGAAAGATATGTGATGGTGTCCAGAAATGATGTCGAGTAACTTTGGGAAAGTGACTGAGGTGCAGCAGACATCAACGAAGGACAAGTGCTTCAGGAAGAAGTACATTGGTTTGTGGAGTCTGGAGTCCAGAGATGTTACTAATATGATCATAGAATTTGAAAGAATGGTGATCAGGTAAATGAGTAGAAACACAGCGAAGAGGATGTTTTGAATTGCTGCAATGTTGGAAATACCGGCAAGAACAAACTCTGAAATCAGGGTTTGGTTTTCCTCTCTCATGTTCCAGTTCACATTTCTCCCTGTAATATTAAAAGATAGTATAAAGGGGATGAATTGAGTTCACGCAATGTTTATCTTTTTCAAGTCAGCTTAAATTTGATGGCTCCACTAGTATTTACCTGTTGAGACTTAACTAAAAAGCAAGCGGTGGCAAAAGAGTTGTACACAAATGTAAATACACAGTTGAGAATATATGTATATAGGAAAGAAAGAAAAACTAAAACAACACATTTTAGAATGTGTCTAACACCACTAGGGTCCTCATTGAGCGTATGGCTAAGCGGTATTCCCAATAGGATACTATTTGGCCATAGTACAAGTGCTCAGGTGTTTTCAGGCCAGAAATTAATAGGGCCAGAAATATTGGGCCACTTGCATGCTGGAAAAACACTGGCTGGCCCGTGTGTGCCCCCTCCAGCACCACAGGGAGAGCAGACAATGCTCTTTTACCCTCAAGCCTGCTTTACCTGGCCCGGATGCCCGCCCTCCTCCCAACCTGCAGCAATTTCCTATCCTATTTACCACCTTCTGTGAGCTGGTGGTAATGGGATCGAAAGTTATATAAAATCAGGTTCAACGTGCAGGAATTGACCTGTTAATACATGGTCCACATGATGTGGCCCATTTGAGGGTAAATACCTTCTAGTGTCTGGTATTTGGTGCTACTTGTGCTAATTTGAGAGTCCAGCCCTCCAGTATCCTTGCACTAAATAAATGGCAACTCAGAATTATGCCCTAAGCAGGGGTGATATAGTCCGCCTTAAAGTGAAAGATAGAACTGTTTAAATAGAAACAACACGTAAATCCTAAAAGGCATTTTTTTTTTTTTTGCAGAACGTTTTTTCTAATCTGATGAAAAGTTGAGATTTCCATTCACCCGAAAGTGCCATTAAATTCCAAATAATATGCTTTTTTAAATTAATACTTCAAAGGTTTTTAAAATCCTAAATAGTTGACATAGCTTAAAGCACGTTTGCATTTTTGTTAAACTTATGTACCTGAAGCATTGCGCTTGATGTGTTGAATATCTATAAAGTCATATGAGATTTAAATCAAAAGGTGTGTTGGCATACTAAAATGGTATATAAAATATTATCTTTTTAACACACAAGCCAAACAGTTATTTGAAGTTTTACAAAGTTTGTTTTGGTATATGAACAACATTGAATCTTTTATTTAAAAATAAAATATTCAGCAAATATGTTTTTAATTGTTAAATACAGATGTGTTTAGGACCCCTGAATCACATTTTTAAATGTATAGTGTGAATTTAGCTTACACTTTCTCATTGTACATTAACACCATTGGAGCAGGAAGATTTTTTTAATATGAATTAGGAAGATGGTAGGAATTAGAATTTCTGCCAACTCTCATGATAAAAAAAAAAAATTGGGAATTTGAAAGTATGCAGGGAAAATTGTTGCTATTGAAGATAAATTGTGTACTTAAACACATCTCACATGCTGGCATAGCCTATTAGATTTTAAAGATGCCCCCCTTTTGAGTAAGCTCTGTGGTGTCTCTGATGGTGTTAATGTAGTAGCTCACATTTGGCAGAATTATTTAGGTAGAATTAAAGATTTTTTATTTAATATCAGGGGAAGCAAGTGGCATGGTTCTCAGGAATATTTTATCGGATTTTATTCTGCATACTTCTCACATATCTCCGCCTCAGGCTTCCTGGGTTGCAGCTGCCTTTTTCAATGCAGCACGTCTTAGCTTGTCCAGTCATCTTTTTCAATCAGAGGATGCACTTGTTAGCCACGCTATGGTCTCAGACTGATGAAATTCTTTCATGATTTGACATTTTTCTTTGTGTTCCATGCTTTCTCCATGTGTTTCCACATTTAAGTCCTGTTCACTGTCTACACTGTCCACAAGTACAAGACAAATCTACTACTTATGGTGATCCTGCCAAGTTGAGAAAATGTATTGTGAAATATAGAAGTGAAGTCATGGTCATTTAAAATCGAATTTGGCTTATATGAATATGTTTACTAGCACCTTGGTATTTAAATTTGTTTGCATATCATTGTTAAAGGCTTTGTTCATTATTGTCTCCCATTACCCAGTGTTCTTGGACTGTAGGTTGTTTTTTTCAGTTGATGTCTGTTGGCTCTGTCCTGTCTGTTATTGTTAATCTTGTTTCTGTGTTTACCTTATGTATCTTTAATACCTTTTGATATGGTGCTATGTGTCTTTTAGGAATCATTTGATTTTTAACACTCTTCATGCAGTTCCATTATCTGTACTTTGAGTTATTTTCTTATTCAAAAAAAGTTGTGGTGCACTGAGCACCAATCTTGCCCCTTTTTATACCTACTTATCAGCAAGTGAATTCCTAAGAAATCACTTAATAGCCCTTCATTTTCCTTTTGGAAAACCATTCTGAGCAGCATATTAATAGAACTTTGCAGTCTCTTTTCTGCCTCTTCTACCTCTTTTATTTGCCACTATAATCAGAAAAGTGTGACTTTTTATTTAGATTCTTGATTTAGAGGCAAATACTTTTCTGTATTGGACTGATTGGTTTAAGGTAATTCTCCCTATTGATGGGATTCTAAGCTAGTTGCTGTAATTTTAAATATCTTTTACTTATTTGTGTATAATTATAAGGATACTAGATATGAATAATCCTTTAAGAGTTGAGCATTGGCCTTGACAATTCATTTGGTAAAAGAAGAATAAAAATAATCTGACCATTGTGTTGAACGGCCATTGGAAACCTCCGCAAGCATCGCCTAGCTTATACTCTGCCCTGGTTTACAAGGAGAATGTGGGTATGAGAAACCAGGAACAACAATTTAGAAATAAGAATTGCATCAGTGTGGTATGCAGAGATGCCTTTGTTTGACATGGCAGGTGGGTTGTACTCCCCCCCGTTGTTTTACTAAGAGCCTGAGACCAGTGTTAGGATATCTGAGAGAATGTGAAGTGCACAGCATAATTTAGTTGGACAAAACTTTGATAATAAATCAGGAGACAGCTTTAGTGGAGTCTCAGTTAATTTTAGTAAGGTCTCTGTTCGAAAATGAAGGGCTTTTTATGAATCTGGAAACATCTATTGTGATTTCCTCTCTGAGGTTTCAAAGTAAATTCAGTGGAGATTCAGCTTTAGCTACTGAGAAAAAGTAAAAAATGATAAAACATAATTTATTAAAAAAGAGGAGGGGAGTTTAAGGAGGCTAACTTTGGCCTGTTATTATCCTTGATGTAAATGGTGCTTCCAGGACTATTAAATTGCAGAATTGTAGGGGGGCATGGCTTCGGAGCCTCAGAAGATGGCCGCTGTTCTCGGGAGCTCCGCCGAGACGTGAGGGACCGCGACCTCTGCAGGCAATGTTTATTCACCAAAAAACGTCGGACTTGCTTGTTTCGGCAATCGGAACTGCCGCTCGTCGGAATGCTGCCACTATTTTTTCATAGGGTGAGCCTGGCAAACCTAATTTAACGTTTTTTCTGTTCCCTCACCGTCGCGGCCGCCATTTTGTTTTTTCATCGATCCCTTGCTTCCCGCCTGAGGCTGCATGACGATGCTGGTTAACAGTTGGCTGCCCTTTTTTGTCATTATCTTTCTCTTTCTTTTGGGCAACGCTTATTTTATTTGGTCTTCTGGTGTTCCTTCCATCGATGCCATTTCCTCTATGCTTGCAGTTACTGTGGAACATTATTTTTGATATTTGTCTGGACTGGTGTTTTTTCACTATCTTTGCATTTTTTCCCAAGTTTTGACTTGGTTTATTTTCAAGGGACTCTGAGTGTCTTTTTAAATATCACCATGCCTCGCGGCAACTGTAGTGCTGCTCGTCCCTCCACCGAGGCGAGTTTAGAGGTCTATAATCCTTTCGATATTTTACAGGAGCATACTGAGGATAGCATCAAAGACTCTGGTGGCGCCAAATCTACTGCACCACTTACTCCTCGTTTAAGCGCTAAACAAAGCTCCAAGATACCTTCTGCGTCACCATCTACTTCAGGCAAACGGGTAAAAGCTAACCCACCCTCTCCCACCAATCCATCATCCCCGATATCTATGGAGCTCCTTCTTGACGAAATTCGCGCTCTCAAGCCGCATATGGAAGAAACTAACGTCAGACTTCAGAATCTGGAAGCCAACTGGTCTCTCACTGAAAAGAGAGTTGGAGACCTAGAAGTACGGGTTGACTCTGTTCAAAATCTCACGGCTCAAGTTCCTCTTATTTCTAAGGAGGTTGTTCAACTTAAGCAACAGATTGAAAATTTGGAAAATCGAAATAGGCGCAATAATCTGCTCATTTACGGATTAGTTGAAGGCCTTGAAGGTACTAACCCGATTTCTTTTTTCAAATCCTTTTTGCCAACTCTTTTGGGTCTTCCTGAAACACCTTCATTAAATATCCAAAGAGCACATCGCTTAGGTCCATTATCCCGTTCTTCTCCCTCATCATCTACTAAGCCGAGAGGAGTCATTTTGTACTTTTTGGAGTATACGGATCTACTCAGAGTCCTTCAGGCTGCCAAACAGCGAGGGAAAATTGCTTGGAATGGTTCTACTCTTTTCTTTGCCCAGGATTATGCTAAAGTGACTGCTGACCGTCGGAAAAAGTTCTTGGAGATGAGACCTGCATTACGCAGCATAAACGCACGCTACGGTTTATTCCATCCCTGTCTCTTTAAAGTGACTCATAATAATAAAACTACCAGTTATGAGGATCCAGTGCTACTCCAGCAATTTCTGAACAGCTGCAGAACAGAGTCCATGGAAGTGCCTCAGTCATGATGGTTTTATGTATTGTAGTAGTATCTGTTTGTTTCACCCTTAGTGATGTTTAATTTCTCCCCTAATGTATTTTGTACCATTATATTGGATTAATTTGTTCCTTCTTCTTCCCTCCATCAGGTAGCGATTTTTGTGGTCCTTCGTCGTTCCTTGTTCTCCTCAACTTGCCTAGCGGATGTCCCTTCCTTACCGTCGTCCTGGAGTCTCCCGTTTCTGTGTCCCGTCTTCCTTATGTGGCTTCACCAACCCCGTTCTTCATTCTTTCTTGTGGTATGTCTACTTGTTATCTTATTTTTTCATCACTTGTGTCTGTCGTTTTGTACTTTTGTTTTTTGTAATACATGTTTCTTCTCACCCTTCCCACTTATTATTTATTCTTTTTGCTCTTTTCTTTGGCCCTTTTTCTATCCCTGTTGTTTCTCTTCTTCCTTATTTCTAATTCTCAACTTATTTGTTTCATACCTTTCTGCTTACAATCTCTCTTCTCCAAGAATTTCTCTTATTTCCTATTTCTCTTCCTTACTCTATTATTACATCTCTAAGAGCAATGTCATTTTCTCTCAAGTTTTTATAAGATGCTTTGTAGTTTATTGCCTTTGTACATATTTGATTCTCACACAACTTTTTTTTTTTATATAAGTTATATTTTTTAGATGTCGATAACTATACTTACCTGGAATGTTAAAGGTTTGGGTTCTCCCATTAAGCGGCAACGTGTTTTATCCCATTTAGCAAGTTTACAAGGGGATATTGTGTTATTACAGGAAATTCATATAAAAGAGGCTGAAATTACCAAATTACGTCGTAATTGGGTGGGTCATGTTTTCGCATCTCCTGGTTCAGGGAAACGTAATGGTGTTGCTATTCTCTGTCATAAGCGGTTAAATATCAAAGTTATAAGCCAAGCCAATGACTCTGATGGTAGGTGGGTGACTGTATCTTTGTTGATTGATAATATCCCTATAGCTATTTTTAATGTATATGCTCCTACCATACAGGATAAATTATTTTGGCCCCAGATGCTCACCTCATTGATGCAATCTTCTGATGACTATCTCATTTTGGGGGGGGATTGTAACACAATTATGGATCCTATTATAGATCGAAGGTCCAACTCCCACTTCTCGCCCTCTTCCATGCACACTCAATTTACTTCCACTATTTCCCAACGTTCTCTTGTTGACTCCTGGAGACTCTGTCATCCTACACTTAGGGAATACACGTACTACTCACCGGTTCATTCTTCCCAATCGCGGATTGATTACAATTTTATTTCTAAAGCCTTGACTCAACATATTAGCCATTCTGAAATAGGTTCTATTTTAATTTCGGATCATGCCCCAGTTTCCTTACGCCTGGATTTACTCCCCCCCATAAAAGGTACTAGAAGATGGAGGTTTAATAATTCTCTCCTATTAGATCCCAAATTTACCCCAGCCTTCCTTGAATTTTCATCCCTATTTTTTACAGAAAATGAGTCTCCTACGATATCCCCTCAGGTGTTATGGGACACTTTTAAAGCTGCTTCTAGAGATTTCATTATTTCATTTGTCTCTCGTAAAAAGCGTGCCGCCTCTCACTCCTTACAATCGATTAACTTGCAAATTAAGCAATTGGAACATTCTTATTACTTATCTAAGTCCCATTCTGATTTGGATAAGCTTCTCAAAGCCAAATTCACCTTTAATAAGCTCTCCACGGAATCTGCAAATTTGTTTTTACTTAAATCTAGTGCCAAGTATTATACTGCACAAAATAAGGCAGGTAATCTTCTTGCCAAATATCTTAAAGTTAAAAGAGAACGTACTAGAATCGAATCTATTGTCTCTTCATCTAATATCACACTTCATAAGGATGAAGATATTCTGCTGGAATTCACTAACATTTATCAAAATCTTTATACTCCGGAGTTTCCTCCTCTGTTAACTGACATTGATCACTATTTATCCTCTATCCCCTCCCCTTCCTTTCCAGAGATTGGTTTTGCCCCTTTAGAAGCAGCTATAGGTCCCAAAGACATTTTGGAATCTATTCAAGTGCTTAAAAAAGGCAAGGCTCCTGGGCCAGATGGGTTCACGATAGAATTCTATTTACATTTCTCCAATTTGCTTGTTCCTAAACTTCATCAACTATTTTCATTCTTTATATCGTCCAAGCAATCTGGGGGCTCCTTTCAGGAAGCCTTAATTTGCCTCCTTCCTAAAGAGAATAAGGACCATACCTTATGTAAAAATTATAGGCCTATTTCTCTAATCAATCTGGATTACAAAATATTTGCAAAAATTCTAGCGCTTCGTCTCGACAAAATTTTACCTAAATTAATTGGTAGGGAGCAATGCGGTTTCATTAAGGGTCGTCACCTTTCTGACAACACTCGACTCTTTTTTAATGTACTAAGTAAGTCTCACTCCTATCAATCTTCTTTAGCTGCTATTGCATTAGACGTCGAGAAAGCATTTGATAGGGTTAACTGGCAATTTATGTTTGCAGTTCTTGTTTGGTTTGGTTTTGGCCCGAAATTTCTTGCCTACATCTCTTTACTATACTCCTTTCCTAGGTCCTTTATATTAGCTAACAGTCTTGTCTCCTCTTCGTTTCCCCTCTTTAGAGGTGTACGACAGGGGTGTCCCCTTTCTCCTCTTCTTTTTATTTTAGCATTAGAACCCTTCTTGACAAGAATTCGGGAGATTAAAGATATCACCGGTTTCCCTTATGGGGATAAACATTTGAAACTTTCTGCCTATGCGGACGATATACTTTTATTTATTTCCAACCCCCAGTCCTCTATTCCATCGTTTTTATCTGAAGTCTCTCAGTTTGCGAAGGTATCAGGTTATAAACCTAATGTTGATAAGTGTGAAATTATCCCTCTAAATAAATTTTGTTTCCATGTGGATTTTCTGGCCTCCTCTTTTCATTGGAGAACTTCTAAGATCAAATATTTAGGATTGTGGTTCCAATCCTCGGTTAAGGACACTGTAACACTAAATCTTAAAAACCTAATAACAACTCTAAAAGACTCTACAACTCGGTGGCATCCCTTGTTTTTATCCTGGTGGGGCAGACTGGACTCTATTAAAATGATGTTAGTTCCAATAATCTTGTTCTATCTTTCTAATCTTCCAATTAATATCCCTAAATCTTGCTATAAAAATATTTACTCCACCTTATCGAAATTCTAATGGCACCAGAAGAAAGCTAGGATGTCCTTTGCAAAACTTAAATATCCTAAGCAGTTGGGTGGAGTTAATTTTCCGGACTTTGCTTCTTATCATATCTCATTTTTTCATAAACATTCTGTTTCCCTACTATCTGCCCATGTGTCTGATATCGCTTCTCAGCCTTTGTGGGTAGACGTTGAATCTTCTTTCTTTCACCCCTTCAATTTTGAAGAATTTTTATCACTGTCTCATATTCCCAAGAGATTCTCTCTTCCCATTCTTAAAAACTCTCGGAAAATGTTTTCTCCTCTTTTCCTGGACGGTTTAGATGATCGCTCTCGTTTCTTGCAATCCTCCTTGTGGTATAACCCCCTTATTAAAATAAGAAATAAGATGCTTTTTTGGGGGGACTGGAGGGACCTTGGCCTTAGTTGGACTCACCAACTTTTTCACGAAGGTACTTGTATTTCCTTTTCTATTCTTCAATCCCGTTTTTCTTTACCAATCTCCTTTGAATCTAAATATAATCTACTGAGTGCGGCTGCACAAAATAGTTATGATTCCCTTTCGGATTCCATCACCCATACCAACTCTTCTCCTCTTCCTCTCCCTTATTTACTTGCTTCTTCTTCTGCTTCCCAAGTTTACAAAAAGTTACGGGATACTTCTAACACTCGAGATAAATCTAAAGTAGAAAAAGACTGGGAATCAGATTTAGAGGACTCTTTTTCTGTTTTCACGTGGCAAAAAATTTGGATCAAGATAAGGAAGTCATCTAGAGCAGCTAATACAACTCAAACATTATTTTTTATATACAATAGACTTTTGATCACTCCTGCTAAACTAAATATGATTGATCCCTCTATTCCTTCCACTTGCTGGTCTTGTTCAGCTTCAATTGCAGATCTTAAACATATGTTATTTACATGCCCAGTGATTTATAAATTTTGGAATGATGTGTGGCAACAGATCAACAAAAATAATTCTACACATTTTCCCTTTACTTTTTCACATATTTTCTTAGGCAGTCTCTCAGACATATGGTCCTCTTCCACTACTAGTACTTCCATTATTGATCTACTTATAGCTGTAGCGTTTCAACAAATCACTAAATCTTGGAAGGATGCCTCAAAAGTTTCTTTTCAAGCTTGGTGGTATGGGGTCTGTTATCACCACAGGTTAGACAGGGCCTATGTTTACCCCATTACGCTTGCTATTAAACGTGACTTATCATGGGTACCAATCACAAATTTTTTAAATGTAGTTGCACGTTCTCTACCCTTCCATTCTCCTTCTGCAGAAGAAGTTCCCAAGCCTCCATGAAATATTCCTGATGGTTTCAAGTATATATACATATAGAGTGTTTTATATTTATTTGTGCATTGTTATTGGAGAAGTTCTTGTACATTTAGTATATCTGTATACTCTTTTTGCATATTTTTATATACCAATGATTACGTTCTTAACGTAGGTGTTTTGCTCTATTAATTGATAATCTTTTTTCCCTTTCCTTTCTTTTTCCTTCCCTTCTTTCTTTATTTCTTCCCCTCGCTTATGACAATGGTCGCATTTTAGTTGAATCTACACATGTTGTTCTATTACAATTTTGTTGTACTTAAGTTTCAATAAACTTTCTTTTAAAACTAACAAAAATTGCAGAACTGTACAACCTACAAAGCATTCAGGCTTGTCAAGGAGTCTCACTTATTGAAACAGAATAGTTTTTTCAGAAGTAGCAAGAGAGTAGTTGATAGGTTGGTTGCAAAGATTTGAAGCATAAAGCGGCTGTATGATTTTTGGAACCGCTTAGAATTTGCTTTCAAATTGGATGCAAGCAATTTGACTGGGGTTCTATGTTGCGAGAACAGGAGACTGGAAAGGGCAGAGAAGAATAGTAGAGAAAAAGGAGCATATAAATTTCCTGGAAATTACAGCTTGATAGTTTGAAGTTCGCAGTTTCAAGAGGCAGGTTCAAGGTTGTTAAGTATTGTTGAGGATGGACAATGTATCTACTGTGACTTAAGGAAACCACCTACGCGAAAGCATGTCAAAGAAATTATTAGAAATAGGGAAAGAGATGTGGGAATTTTGTTTTGAACACAAGATGTGTGTGAGAGCACAATATTTGCCAAGTAAGGAGAATGAAGCAGCAGACTGGAATTCATGTCATTGGATGGATTAAAGCAATTGGAATCTGAAAAGGGCGTTTTTTCAGAGAACACTGAAGATTTAGGGGCTATTGGAAGTGAGCACAGGACCTACATATGTGCGTGTCTGTATACTTTTACATGTCACACTAATTGGAACGGGTAACCCAGATGTGGGTACAGTGCACACTGTGCCTCTGGAAACCATCTATATCTGCATGATGAGCCTGAACTAGGAAGAAACCAGTCCTAGCTTGCTTGTGATCCAGGTTAGGGGGACCCGGGCTGGCCGTTTGGGCTGGACTGTTCCCAGTGCTGCAGTGCCAAGACTGATTTGCATATGGTGGGGTCCAAACTGAAGTAGCATGAGTGTGAAATATGATGGACTGGGATGCAGCCCCAGTGATTACCAGTGGCTGGGATTAATTCAAGTATTCAGTCCATCACTTTTTTTGTGTACGTTACAAGTTGGAACACATATATCAGACAATACATTTTGGAGCCTCTTTTGATTATTTGGTGAAAACTTGGATTTATTTATAACAAATCTAACAAATCATCCTGTTGGAATGAATATTTCTTTTACTTTGAAACAAACCTTAACGTTATGGTGAGTAAAATAAAGTCTGTATAATTTTCTTACATATTGAAAATCGAAGCATTGTGATTGTTTACCTGGCATTTAACATTCTTGGCATTCCGCTTTGCTCCCACCTCGCCCGGTTCCGGTTCCCCTCCGGGCAGGATTCCCTCCTCGCTCGGGACACCTGCCATTGGGTTGAGCCGAGGGTGGCCGCCATCTTGGGAGAAGGCAGGGGTAGCGCTCTAGCTGCGGCTGCCTCCTGCCCTTCTCCCACTCCATAAAATGACCACTGCCTCTAGACGGCGCAGCGGGCGGGCGCAGCGGGCGCGCCGGTGGCGCGCCAAAGGCGCGCCAAAGGCAAGCCTGTCTGCGCCCGTCCACGCCGGGACCGGGCCTAGGGCCATAACCCCTGCCCAGAATCCCCGACATGGACTACTCACTTATTCGAAATCCGCCTTGCTGGAACTGCGCATAACGGCTACCTCTCAATGTGTCCAACATAGCCTATGTAAAGTCCGGGAAACCACAGAACTCACATGCCCTCACTGCAACATTAGGCTACATATAGCTTACGATAAGGTTAAGACCAATACCAAGATAGCCGTTAACTCCATTGACTTCTCAGTAGCATTTATAAACGCTCGTTCCTTGGTAAAGCATCGGCAGGAAGTATCCGACCTTATCCTGGATAATAATCTGGATTGTCTCTTTGTAACAGAGACATGGACGGATGAGGCGTCCGACCCAGATATGGCAGTAACGGCCCCCCCTGCCTATAAAGCCTACCGTCAAGACAGAGTCGGGAAGCGTGGAGGGGGGCTAGCTATCATAGCCCGTGATCACTTAAATGTGAGAATGTCACACATCCCTTCCATCTTTTTTGAAGCCCTCCAATTTGACATTGAGCTAACCCCGTCGTTTCACTTTAAAGGTATGCTCTTATACCGACCCCCAGGTGCCCGCACTGGCTTCCTTGCCAATCTTGGCTCGATACTAGAAGCATTGGCGATGGATGATGCCTTTACAGTTATGGGTGATCTGGAGAAGTCTTCTGACAATGACACCTGCACCCTGACATCCGATATGGCTACCTTGAGTCTGCGGCAATTGGTCACCTTCCCCACTCATAAGGCTGGCCACACTTTGGATGGCATCTTCTCCAACCTGGAAGGCCTAAAAATAATAGATTCCTTGCCCATGCCTTGGACTGATCACTATGCCATTATAATGAGAATCTCAGTCATGGCAAACAGGACTAAAAAAGACCCTATACCGAGACCAGAACCTTTTAAGGTCTGGAAAGATATTGACCAGTTGGAGCTTACTGCTCTTCTGGATAGGACCCGGCCTTGTCTCGCCTCTGATCCCAACACTGCCACATGTCAATTTCAGGAGTGGCTGGGTACTGCCACAGAGACCTTAGCCCCTACCAAACAGCCTTCGAGGAATAGATCAGTGCCTTCGGCCCCGTGGTTCACAGAGGAACTGCGCAAACAGAAGCAATTCTGCAGAAACAAGGAAAGGCACTGGCGCAGATCCTACAGTTCTGAAGATAAAGTCAGCTACAGGAAATCACTAGGGCTATATAAAGCCCTCATTGTCGATACTAAGAAAAAGTTATTTACAGAACAGATCGACAATGCTAAAAATTCCAGTAAAAAACTGTATGAGATCACTAAGATCTTAGCAGGAAACTCGCCGGACCTAGTCCCGCCTCCATCCCAATCTCTCTGTGATTCTCTGGCCAACTTCTTTTTTACCAAAGTTAACGACATTTATCAAGCATTCACCGTTAAAAGGGTAATTCACTCGACCATGCCTGATAGCTTGACGCCAGATTGTGAACTGTCGCAGTTCAAAGACCTCGCAGAGACACAAATTAAGGATATTATCACAACTATCAAATCCGGATCTGCACTAGATCCCTGTCCTCTTAAGGTCATTCGTCCGGTGATGGATTGTTTGGCTCCCGAGATTACATCAGTGTGTAACGCAATGTTCAGAACTGGGATTTATCCGGATTCATTGAAGAACACCTTGGTTAAGCCCCTTCTAGAAAAAAGACAATCTGGATAAGGAGCAATTAAAAAACTACCGCCCCATAGCTAGCCTACCTTTTTTAGCCAAAGTAGTGGAGAAAGCTATGAATACCCAACTTTCGGAGTTTGTAGAGAAGCACCAATCACTTGATAACACCCAATTCGGCTTTCGTAAGTACCACGGCACGGAGACGGCTCTCATTAAAGCTACCGAGGATATACGAGTGATTCGTGACCAGGGAGGAACAGCGGTACTGGTACTACTCGATTTATCCGCAGCCTTCGACACGGTCGACCATAAGATCTTGGTGGACCATGTCGGAAAGATGGGCATTCGTCACCTGGCAAAGAACTTGCTTTCCTCCTTTTTGGCAGGGAGAACACAGGTGGTCACATTAGAGCATTTTCAATCTGACAAGTTGTCACTGCCGTGTGGGGTACCACAAGGCTTATCCCTAAGTCCGACACTATTTAACATCTATGTGTCGGACCTGGCATCTGTCATCAAGGCCCATGGGATGAGCCTTACCTCCGACGCAGATGACACGCAACTTGTGTTGCCCATTAATGGAGATGGAGAGAAGGTAGCAGAGAACTTTCAGGGGGACATGTGGCAATTGGAGAGTGGATGGCCTCCAACTGCTTAAAACTTAATTCCGAAAAAACGGAGGTGGTCATTTTTGGACATCTTTCACCTTGCTGGTCTACTACCTGGTGACCGCCCACGTATGGGACCCCCCGAAACCGGTCCCTGCTGTCAGAAATCTGGGAGTGATTTTTGACGCGAACCTGAATTTTATGGCCCACGCAAACAAAACAGCAGCCACTGCCCACCACAAATTAAGGCTGATTAAGAAAGTTATGCCGTTTTTGCCAACTGCTGCTGGAAAGACTCTGATAAGTGCTCTGGTGCTCTCTTCCCTCGACTACTGTAATGGCTTGTTTATCAATGCTCAGGCCAGAGTGACCAATAAACTACAGACAGTCCAGAATGCTGCAGCCCGTCTCCTGTCGGGAATCCCGAAATTTATGCAAATCTCGGAGACTATAAAAGATCTCCACTGGCTTAAGATCAGGAACAGGATCAAATTTAAAACCCTTTGTATAACATACAAAGCACTGCATAATCATGGCCCGCACTTTCTGAAAGCCCATCTCAGGCCCCACGCATCCACTAGATCTCTTCGATCCAACAATTTCAATCTTCTGTCGGTACCGCGAACCAAAACAGTCACGTGGGGCGATAGGCGCTTCCTTGTGGCTGCTCCCAGATAGTGGAATTCTCTGCCAGTAGCCATTAGAGAAAGCTCGTCCTTGATGCAATTTCGCAGAAAAGTAAAGACCTGGCTTTTCGGTCAATAACAGCTGCCGACCAGCCCCTGTGGGTACCTCACGCATTGTTTCCAGCGCCGAGACGCCTACGGGCATTTGTTCGCGCTTTATAAATTGTAAAAATAAATAAATAAATAGTTGATTATGAATGCTCATATTGTTTTGTTTAATGTTCTAAAAATTCAATAAATCTAGTCATAGTCCTACAAGTAATGTAATGTATGATGATTGTATAGCCATCCAAAAGGACATTTGAATCAATTGAATATATCCTCTTAGAGTGTTATTTCGCTATAAAAGAAATTGCCAACTCCAAGTTTATCAAAAAATATTCATTAAAATTGTTTCATTCCTAAATTGCATTATTCATACAGTTACTTTTACTATTATAATTCAAATATTTTCGCAGACAATTGTGATTAAATGCCTCATTACCAGATTTCATAGACATTAAGCAGACTGGAGGGCATATGTACACGCCCCTATCGCCACGGAAACATCACTTTTTGTGACGTTTCCATGGTGATTGGGGCTTTGCCTCATTTACAAGGCAGCATTCAGCCACTTAACGTGGTGTAAAGCTGCCCTCAATAAATGCCACATTACCCCATTTCATAGACATTAAGCAGACTGGGGTGCATATGTACAAGCCCCTTTCGCCATGGAAACATCACTTTTTGTGATATTTCTGCGGCGATAGGGGCTTTGCCTTATTTACAAGCCAGCGTTAAGCCACTTAACATGGCTTAACGCTGCCTGTAAATAAGGACCTCTTTCACGCTATTCACTACCCCCTATTCACAAGGGTGGCATAAATTGGAGGCAGCGCCTTGATTAAGACCAGGAAAAACCTGGTCTTAACTTGGCAAAATGAGGAGAAATGCTTTATTTCTCCTCATTTTTGCTTTTTCCATGTGTACTGCCCTGCGCAGCACATATGGAAAAAGCAAACCACCTTGGATTGTTTAGGTGTAGGAAGGTGTCACTACCTGCACACACACAATCTTTTTTTTTTTTTTAAATGACATTTTGTAACTTCCATGTGTGATGCATTATGCAGCACACATAGAAGTGACAAAACAGCATTTAAAGATTGTTTATGAGCAGGAAGGGACAGCTTCCTACACATAAACAATCTTCCCCTGCACGGAGACACCCTTGCACTATGGTGCAGGGTTGCCTGCATTGGCGCTAAGTTGCTAAAAATAGCTCCAGCACAGGGGGAAACTCAAGGATGCACCACATTCTTGTAAATATGGCGCAGCCTTGTGTTTCTGAAGTGGCGGAGTGAGGCGGTAGCCAGGACGGCTAATGACTCACCTCACCACTTCTTTGGACATATGGCCCTGGGTTTATTACAGTACAACATTGCTTGACTTTCTAAATACCTCAATTAATATAAAATTCACTGTGGGTCTTAGAACATTCGATGTATAAAAAGCATTCAATCACTTGAATTTGGAGTTTGTGATGTTGACAGTGACCCTGTCTTGTTGGACATGATCTGAAATTGGTGGACTTTTCATTTAGCTCCCCCCAAGATTCTATTTTTGTTAATGCTTTATTTTCTCTTTCTTTAAATATAGGCACAAAAAAGGCCATCCTCAGTCATCTTTGCTATTTGGATCATTGACAAAATATCAAAACCTAAAATATTGTGTGGACTGATTGGGCCTGATTCACAAAGGAAAACTTGGACCAAAAGTCGAAATTTAGGCCAAAACTCTAACTTTACTACTACTAAAGTTAGACTTTTGGTCTAAGTTAGACTTTTGCTTGAAACTTAGACCAAAAGTATACTTTAGTAGTAAATGAGTTTACCTTTGTGAATCAGGCCCATTATCTTGTCCACAATTTTGAGGACCAAAATATTGAGAAGTTCAGTGCACATAGGTAAGTATAGATTTGCTATTCTTAACTCCACAGCGACGTACCTTGAAGCTACATCATCAAAGTTCACATACGTTGATTCATTTATCAGTCAGTCAGTCAGCCAGTCAACACAACTTTATCCGGTTTCGAAAATATATAAAACCATAAAAGTTATCAATACAACAAATTTCATAATATATCGACACAATTTATCACAATTAAAATACATTCCACAGCGGTCCACGGTAATCTATAACATAAAGTGCAAAATTCAGATACAAATAATCTTAACCCTTAATTTACAAGCCTGCCAGCAAAATTAACCCATTCCAGGGCTTTTACTTGGGTATAAATATCTTTAAAATGATCTTAAACCCTGACCCTAGTTAGTATGTAATCAAGCTAAGCCCTAGACTTCACCACAGATTTCAGGTAACCAAGAACAAAGAAAAAAATGCATTTATCCTTCAGCAATTTTAGATACTGGAGAGCTGGGCAAGTCTGCTTAAAATTCATCCTCTTTGAAATTAGAATCAGAATATAAAAAACTTCCTGGGGAACTCATAAAACTTACAAAATAATACAAAGTTTAGCAAATCCTGTGGAGACTCTCCGTCGCAGCCACAGGGTGCTAGTAAATGCCCTCTACAGCTCCCCCTAGGTATGGCAAGCAGGAGGTGAAAGAGATCCAGGCAGAAACTGGTCAGTAAAAAACATTCATAAATAGTTTGAAACCCCAGGAGATAAGGCTCAGCTAGTAATGTTGTCTTTAGCATTAAATATTTATGGACACTGGGTTTCCGCAGTTCCAGCTCTTCCGTCTCCAATTTCCTTAGACTGCTAAAGGACTCCCTTATTATCCCCACATCCTTTATGGTCGTTTATTCAGGGTTGGTGTACAGTTCAACTCATCCTAACCTTTCAAAACTACTCTTAATGTATCTGAGCCATGGTATACTGAGCGTGTGGTCAAGGGTCATACACACTTAAAATCAACTGGCTCAACGTTAATCCCTCCTCCAACCAAATTTTTAACCAGAATGTTAGGGGATGAAGTGCCAAAAGGTCACTTAAATAAGGCAGCCCCAGTTCTTCATGTGCCACCATATTAGACACCCCATCAGGAACACCCAAGAAGCACTTCAAAAATGTATTCGCGGCTACCTGAAGATCATCTGTGATGACATGCCTCCATATTTCGCTTCCATAAGAGGCTTTCGCCACACTCTTAGCTTGGTAGATCTTCAGCAGTGCTGCAACGGGTCTGTTTCCCAGTTTAGAGGCAAAGTTGAAGATAGCCGCATTCACTCGTACCAGGTCCCCCCTCTTTCTTTGTTTGAGAGGGCCCCATTTTATTTGGTCATCTAATATGACCCAGAAAAACAACAAGAGAGGAAGGGAGGAAAAGGACACTCTTAATCCCCTCAGTAAACTAAGCAAAAAACAACAAAAGAGTGCCTAACGAATTAGCACGAAAGGGAAAAGGGGGGGGAGTCACTCTTGTGAGTAAAAAGAACCTTCACTCACCAACCTGGTTGGTGACATGCTTCATCATTGGGTTCCCACCAGAGAGGCCGAATGCCTCCCTGGTGTGCTACTACGCCTGGTTACAGCGGAGCTGGATGTTTTCGGGTGAGTTAGTAGTGATTTAAAAAGGGCTTGGTTTAAACCCAAAACAACTTTATTCGTGGTTAACCAAGCGCTAGTAAAACATTTTAATTGGACTAAAGGACTAGACTAGACTCAGTGGTTTAGTCCAGGGTGCAAATAGGATAAAATCATGGTCAACATGTTTCTTCCTTTAAGTTTGCCCATTTAGCAAGGCTTTCATCAGGACCAACTGGTGAAAAAAACAAAAAAACACCTCGGCGGGATGCATGCTCTAAGGTGCACCCTAACCTGGGGTGTGAGTGAACGAATGCGAAATGACTTACAAATTGTAGTCTGGATTGCTGCTTTTAAGGAAGCCTTAGTATCTGCAAGTGAATAGAAAAAAACAGATACAATGTTTTGTAGACATAAAAAAACCTTTGTAATATATCTTGAATACAAGAGTGACTCGGTAATCATTGTAGCAACTGTTAGTATTGCTAATATACCTTTATTATGGTCTGTAGTTTGAAGACTATTAGGTCTCATCCACAGCCAACATTGTGCCTCAGTTTTTTAAGGAAGGTGCAAGGTGCCTATCTCTTGCACACATTGTGAAACAACTGAGTATTGTCAATAAAGTTTCACACATACACACACGCAAACATGTTAAAAAACCAAATGGTTTGACTGAACTTAAACTGTGAGCGAAAAGGCATAGTGAATGTGAAGCCCATCACTTACTGTGTAAGGGGAGGGGAATAACCCCATGGGTCCAGGAGGGGAGCGCATACTTATAGTCACACTCTGTTTAAAGACAAAAGCTGAGGAGTAGTGCAAGAAAAGGAATACATAAATAAATAAATAAAGGCTGTCGTATAAGTTGAAAATCAAACGTTAGGTAAAGGGTTGCGCTAGTTTTACTTACTACTCCAAAGTACAGCGCCCACCCGACACCTGTGGCTGCCCAGTAGCAGGACCCCGATGATAATTTCATGTTCGTACGGAGGCTTTTTAAACAGAATTCACTGTTGAAACCCCCGGCTTCTTCCGTATACTCGCGAGATTACGTAACTACGTCCTCGGGTATTTGTATTCCAAAAAATACAGACCGCATCACAGAGTTACGACTGCGGCGTTTTTAGAACAGACGTCCGGTTCATAACGTGCGTGTGTGACGGTCTAGTGAGAGAGGGAAAGGGGCAAAAAAAAGAAACTACGTTTTTTACACATTGACAAAAAAACTTTATTTAGATGTTTTTAACAGAAGGGTGTAATAGATTGTACCACATCATTTGATGTATACTCAGTAGTACGAATTGGTCATTTTTTTATTTAAAAAATTTGGCTAAAAACTTAGTGTAGTGTAGGGCACATCACTTTAAATGCACACAAAATGTGAATGAGAAAATGTCTCATAATTAGATTACGAAGCCAGTTGATTGAAATAACAGCTTTTTATTGGGGAACAGGGTTGCTACTCTTATTTAAGCATACAGCTGAAAGCCAGCAATCAATGGATAGATATCCTCAAATGATATCGATGATTAAGCAAGGCAACGGCATATGTGTATTCCTGGAGAAGGCTAAGAACAAAACTAAACGAGCATATTAGTTCTGAGGTCAAATAGTTATGTATTTACAACACCAGTATAACAAAGCTGAAAGTTTTTTCATAGGTACAGAGAATAACTAGTGTGCCAGAATCGTGCCCCACGGGATGTTATCATTGAGGCCGATAGTATGGGTGGATAGGCGATACACCCATCTTTGTTCCTTTTCAAAAAGGCGTTGTGATTGATTCGCCCCTGTGCTGATCTGTTCAATTATTGTCCACTGTAAGTCATTGGTGGTGTGATTAGATTGTAAATAATGATCAGTCATGCGGGTAGCACTACGCTTACAACGGATATTACTGCGATGTTCGCATATGCGTTGCTTAATTTTCCGCGTAGTCATACCCACATATCTAGGATTGCAGTGGCAAGTAATTAGGTAAACCACATTTGATGAATTACAGTTTGTATGTGAACTTTGAGTCCAAATTGAACCCGGTTCCAGATTCAGAAGTTTTGTATGTGTGGTGAGGTGGCAAACACTACAACTACCGCAGGGGAAATGACCCTGTATCTTTGGTAAACTCCAAGCATTCAATACTGTGGGTGTGATGTCCTTTGCAATGTTCTTGGGTCGGGTATGAACAAGTGCATCTCTGATGCTCCTAGCTTTCTTATATGAGAAAAGAGGTTTGGTCCATTTCCTATTATTACTCTCCAGAATTTTCCAGTGCCTGTTGATTGATTTTGCAATGGCATTAGACGCTACATTGTATGTTGTAACACACGTCAATGGAATATGTTCTGAGGTTCTCTCATGGGCTTCCAGTAAAGCCTCTCTTGGCTGATTCCTTGCCCGTTTTCTGCCTTTGTTGAAAATCCATTCTGGATATCCTCTTTTTTGTAATTTTTCAGTGAGGTCGTTAGCCTGAGTACGGAAATCTTTGATATTACTACACTTCCGTCTAATTCTGAGATACTGCCCATATGGCAGATTCTCTCTTAGTGATCTAGGATGGAAACTTGAAAATTCAAGAAGGTTATTCTTGGCTGTCGGTTTGTAATGAGTTCTTGTATCTAGTATCTAATTTGACCACCAGATATGAAAAAATGTCTGTGTGAGGTACCTTAGCGGAGCCTACACTGAATTGGAAAAAAAAAATGGGCGTGTTCCCACTTGCATGGGATAGGATTTTGAGACATTTATAGATAAATCCCGATCCGACATTAAGGCGGAAAAGGCATCAAGCAGAGTTTGTAGCCCACTGGAGGTCCTAAATATAAGAACTGCGTCATCCACGTAGAGTAGTACGGGGAGACCACGTCGTCCTACGTGCAGATAATCTATCCCTGTTAATAGGACTGCTTTATCTAAATCATTGATATAAAGGTTGAACAGGAAAGGGGCCAAGATACACCCTTGGCGTAATCCTTTCTTTATGTCAAAATTCCGTGACACACGTAGGTCCTGCGAGAATCTAACATTGGCCTTGGTTGCACAGTGAAGGTCTTCTAAAAAATGAACGATGCTGCTGTCTACCGCCATATCGTTCATGGACTGCCACAGTTTAGCCCTATTCACACGGTCGAACGCCCAAGATAAGTCCTTAAAAGCTAAATAAATAGTGCCGGAACGTGCAACTGTGTATTTATTAAGAATCATAGTAAGGTTGAGGCACTGGGCCACTGTGGATCGGCCTGGGCGTAACCTGTACTGTACGTTTGATAGTATATCATGTTCCTCTTCCCAGCTGGTCCACCACCTTAACCACCGAATCTAACAATGAGATCAGTCGATAACAATGTGTACTATCACGGTCACCCTTTTAAAAAACTGGCACTATAGTCGAAGTAGCCCAGTACTCAAGGCATCCAGCCTTTGCCGCCGCATTGATTACAGCAACAAGGACCGGGGCCCAAAAAGTAGAGTCAGATTTAAAAATGTTCGGAGGGATGCCATCGGGTCCTAGAGCTCTATTGCTTGTCAGTCCGGCAATACCCCCCTCGGCCTCCCCCAAATCAAAGGTCAGTTCGGGGGTAACTTCCTCTCAACCTGACTGACGGATTAATTCTGACAGGCTCTCAAACATGGCTTTAAAATGGAGCACCCATTCATCCTCGGTAATATGTGCACCTATTGCACTGCCTACATCATGCTCCAAAATCTATACCTATTTCTCAGAGTACTTGCCTCAGTCAACTCCCTCCACGCCACCTCCTTCGGAACAGCCTCACGTTTTGCCAGGGTCTGGTTTCTTGGACTCCTGTTAAGAGCTTCCCGCAGCTTTCTTGCCGCCAGCGAGCAGGAGGAGTCAAACCATCTAGGGGGCGGGATGACTGTTCTGCGGCCCGGAACACTTAAAAGGTCATCTACTCTAACAGAAATAATGTTGAAAGCACTAATAACCTCCCCGGGGGATGTGTGCAGCGAGGTACACAGAGCTAATTCACTGGCACATGATTCTGTTACAGATTTGTAGAAAGCATCTGGAGAAATCTGTGTCCACTTTAGCCATCTTCTACCATCTCTTAGTCTCATTGGCCCATTTTGCTTGACTCCTCTTTTACATGTCAATAAAGGTCCACAAAGTTTGACACACAGGGGGTTATGGTCACTGTAGACACTTTCTTGTATGGAAAAACCCCAAAATGAGGATTTTAAGGATGATGAGATTAATATAAAATCTATGAATGTGCCACCACCTCTCCCTTTGAAGGAAGGGACGGCTACCTTGCTACAAGGATCAATTAGTGACATAAGGGACATTAGGTCAAATTCGTGAAGGAGATTGTTCAGAACATCCCCTGAGCAGAGTGTTCAAAATGGATCCCCCTCACACGTGGGCAACCTAGGTCAGCCAATCTTGTAGCCCTGGGGTCTCCAAATGGGTGTATGTTAAAGTCCCCTGGGCCTGCGTGGGCGATCTGCCCCTGTTGGTATGGTTTTCACTCTGAATAGGCTCTGGGTGGCTTACAATTTCTTGTCCCCCCAGTGGCTGTGGATGTGCCTGTGGCTATCCCCAAGTGATTTTAGGCAATCTGTCCAAATTAGGGGACTCTGATAACGTACTTTGTCCTGGTTGGATAGCTAACCCTCCCATTAATGCAGGTGAAACACTGCATTTGAGGTCCGATAAACTCTTTTTGATTGATGTCAGATGATGTATTATCGGGCCCAGCTTGGAGTCCAACAAGTTCTTCATTGTAACCTGGAAAGATTCCAGTGCGCCCATCATGTCTGACTTGGACAGAGTTTTTTGATGGTAGTTGGAACTTTAGGGAAGAGGTTAGATTTTGATCTTTTAGCTTACCCCCCAATGTTTGGGATTTCCTTTTGGTACCTGTCCCTGACCCTGAACCACCAGTTCAGCCAAAGATAAGCTCCCTTGCATGGTTGCTTTTGATGTTTCCAGGTGCTTCCTGGGGGTAATCACTGCGTGCCCTTGATTTAAAGATGCTTCATTACCCCCCTTGTTGCTAATAATAATGGCAGGTGAAAGGGGTAACAGTTGGGCTGTAGAATGACAGGTTATCCCGATACAATCCTGCTTGATCTCATGCAACCCGGTATTATTTGGAAGGTTCAATAAATCGTCATCAACGCTGGCCAATGTCTGCATGCATGGGGTGTGGAGACCTAGAGAGACGTTGAATAACCAACTCTATCTCCTTATCCAGCACTTCTGCAGTTCACTAGAGGAACGAGTCCATGGTAGTCACTGGGGCGGTAGTACCTGTCGCGGCCCTTCCGGGGACTAATGCCACCTAACCCCTACCCATGATAGATCCAAAGTTGGCGGGTTAAAGCACTTAGATAGCAGGGTGTAGCTCCAATGTTGCTCCGGGAATTTAACAGATAAAGTTGACTGAATTAAGTGTGTCAGCACACACCTCCAAGATGCCCAAAACACAGAAACACTCTGCACACAGGCTCCCCTACAGTCCGCGTAGTTAATACTGTTGCAGATATAATACAAAAAAAAGAAACAAAAAGAAAACTAGACACCTTCCTATCATCTCCTCAACTGCTGATGACACCGCAGAAGGACAGGGCACAAAAATATAGTCAAGCAGCTGAGCTCCGTGAGCGGTGTAAAGAAATTTCCAGTAACGGGCCAAGAGAATAGGCCCAGCCCAGCCTCGACCAGTCTCGGATGGGTGCAGACGTGCCCGCCCTTGCTCCGGGCTTTGACCGGGTGCGGCCCGGGAACGCGCGCGCGCATCTCACATTGCGGGAGCCCGTGCCGGTTTAAAAAGCACCTCCAGGCGCTGGCAATTACGTGGCGTGGCATGAGCTGGCGTCAGCAGGCCCCCTGGAGCTTGTAGTCCCACAGTGAAGCACAGGATGCACAGAAAAGAGAACGGGCTTCTTGAGTCATATATACCTATAAAAGCTTACCTTCACAATATCTTTATCCTCAATATTTTTGATACAATATTTTGTCCCATAATATTTTTGCCTCTGATATTCTGTCTAAACACCAAACATTTGTCTAGTCAGTTGAAATCTTACTAAAATGAGGCATAATTGTAATACTTAAGGTTTTAAATATGGCAGTAACACATTTAAGCTGTCTGTTTATACTGATTAAAGTTTTTTTATTTATTATTAAACTGGAGTCAGCTTGACCAAATTTCAAACAAGAGGTCTGTACATTTTCAGAAGTCTCATTCTACTAACTGTATGGAGACACATGGGAGATATCACCAATCATAAACATTGCTTTCAATGAAATTTGATTCATATACCCTAACTTTGAAAAGTGTTAAGATTAATTATTTGAGTGTATAGTTCTATATCAAATTCCAATAGGAAGAATTCTAATTGTGATTTATAATCTACTAAACAAAAGACTATTGTTTGGTGATATTCTTTGCCATATATCCATAGATCCATTTTCTTTTTCAGAAAAAACTCATTGTAAGTCTTTGGCTACATGTGAAAAATAATCTAAATTAGAGAGTGAAACTAATTAAACTACTGTGTTAAAGTCCCCAAAATTGGGAACCCCATGCATGCTGTACACAATGTACCTGGGTTCACTTGTAATTTGACTTTCAAGGAACTTGTAGTGCCTGAGTCAGAGGCTCATTCAAGCCACAGTATCTGCCTCCTGAACTGCCCCTTAAATTTTTAATCTCAGACAAGGATCCCTTTCATTGTTCTAAGTGTAAGTATTATTGTGAACTGTCTTCTTAAGAATCAACAAAGCGCTTAAATTATTGTACTTATAAGGAAATGATTCTTCTGTCAGGCAGGCCTATTTTTTTTTCTTTCATTTTAAAAAATACTTGTAGACTAGGTACGCTAACAGATTTTTTGGGATAGTTAAAAGTTCTCAATTCAACAATTTTATATTATAATTAGGTCAACATTGATAATAGATCTTTATACTTAGAGAGTTGGAGAGAAGGAACTTTATAAATGAAACAAAATGTAAATATGGCTTTTTAAACCAAATTATTTGTTTAGTGTGCTTCAAAACACTTTTGGGCTCCTGCTGCCTTTCAAAAACAAATATTCTAAATTGGCTCCATTTATTTAATCTAAAATTAATTCTTGCAATGAGGAGATCACTGTAAAATCAAATGCATATGGTTCATTTCAACACATTATTTAATAATCCAAGAGTTTCTGTGATTTATACATTTCTAATACACATTTCTAATTCATAGATCAAAATCTAAGATTGAATTTATGGAATGAATGTCTTATTTTGTTTTTCTATTAAAACAGGGTTAAAATCTCCATTGACTTCAAGTATACCAACTTTATTTTTATTTATAATACATTGCTATTGAGCATTTATAATGCATTATTATTGAGCATAATGAATTGCACAAGATGAAAGCAGCTATTGATAGTAAACGGCCGTGTTGCTCTCTAGGTGATAATTTAATGAATATGTTGATTCTACGTAAAGGAATTTTGATCCAAGATTTGGAATACATTGAAACTAATACTAACTCTTTGGCATGCATGTATATGCTAATTGCTGGCATCATTTCACCCCTTACCTTATTCGTCCTAAGGTAGAAATGATGATAAGGATGACTTTCCCTAATGACTAGCTTTCTGACCCTAATTACATAACCCTCTGATTTGCAAAGATGGACGAATTAAGGCACAAGAAATATTAAACATGAAGGTCAGAACAGGAATGATGCTGCTGGTTAAGACGTATGAAGGACAGGCACCTAAAAAGAGGAAAAAAACAAACATGGATAAAGAGTCCGTTAAGGCAATATCCTTGCGAACACATATATGATAAATGAGAAACAGTATAAACACAAAAGTACCAGAAACTTTGGAAGCTGAAAATTGGGATTGCAAGTGTGATGCATGACCAAGACTGTTCACTTTGCGGACCATAAATCAAGACAAATCTGATATCCCAGCAGTGTATAAAGTATCACATTAACTGTATGTCTAGAACAGTACCACCAAACAATGAAATCGCCATAATTAAGCACATTGACTTCTTTGTTAGAAATTCCACCCAGTTGGGCGGGGATTCAATTACCTCCTCTATGCATGGCCTTTTCTCTGACTACATTCCAGCCCTTCCTCGACACCCAAGCTCATTATTATGCATATTTTTGCTAACAGTGTTTCTGCCCCTCTATCCTTTTAATCACTGAATGCTTCAATGCTGGTATTGGTATAGATGTTAACTGTGAGCTCTCCTCATTGCCTCTTCCTTTCCCCTGCTATTATAAATTCCAGGCTCAATATGAAGTTTGCTGTTGTTGATGGTCTGTCTTGCCCTCTCCGGTACTTGATGATGGCTTCCATGCTTACATATTTGCCCTGGATTGCTACTAGTTGTGTGTCCTCACCCATGTCTTTCCTTTGCTGCTGTTTTAGCCCCAGACAATATCCACACTTAGTATGAAGGGTCCCTGTGGTACTTCCTGTCCTGTCCTGTATACAATATTGGCTCCATGTTTACATATTTGTCCTGAGTTGTTATCAATTGGACATCCTCCTCTGTGATTATCCCAACACACAGTATGAACAGTTCGCAGACCGTACTTCTGCTTTATGCCCTCCTCTACTTATTCATGTGATAACTGGACACCTCATCTTCTCCACGTGCTCGCATAATGACATGCTCTATTAACCTCCCCAGAAACCAAACTCGGCTTTGCCTCTGTTTACCTTCCTGCTGCCCACTGACCCCCTCGACACCTACTCCCTCCCCCACATTACACTTTTTCAACACTATGGTTCTGATACTGATGAGCAGCTCTGTGTTTGCACTCTCTGGAAAGGGCCAGCACTGCATCTGTATTAAAATGGTACATGGTATTTCTCGATGACTGTAAACTAGATAATGTCTTGCAACTGTAAAATATGCCTCTTCATAATGTTAATCTTCATATGTTGATTCACTACATGGGTCCTCTATGGAGCACTCAGGTATCTTTATGTGCTCTGTCTGTACCATAAAAGCTTTGGAAAGACATAAGTATAACCTACATTTGAAAGAAATGTAATTTCTCATGGCCACATCTGATTCCTTTGTCTGTCCATATTGTGACCATGTCAGATATTCAGTCTAATATATTTCAGAAGCTATAAACCATTCATCTTGAGTTATCCTAAAAGAGGCACCAGGCCATATCTTCTACTTAGATCATGGAACAAGAGAATGTGTGTTTTTGGGGCTTTTGCCCAGCTTGAGCCCATGTCAGATTACCTTGAAATGCACGTACAATAAATAAAGGTACAATTAATCTAAATTGAGCTAATTTACTTAGCTAGTGGTTCTACGAAACTGGGTTATTAATAGATCCCACCGCATAGAATAAGACCACAGACTTGTCAGTGTTAAACACAGTTTAAACCTCGGCTCAACCCCCTGGTAGCTATCACACAGAGCAGGCAGGCTTAGAGTAGATAAATGTGTGAAGTATTTAGCAGTCACAAAACAGCTAAAAAGCTAAAACACGACACAATAATAGTCAACCAATTTATGAAATAGAGACATCTATAATTAGTAAAATCACACAATAAAAACAATAATCAAATGAAGGGACCCAGAGATATGAATTTTTAAAGATTTACTTCCACAAACTGCACAGAATAGTAAAGTGCAAATCAATAGTCATGGTTTGTTTTTGATTGGGACCGAGGTGCAATTTCAGACTGACGATAATGGAGCGTGGGTCAGTGTAGTACAGTGCTGTTTTCTATGGTCATTATCCCCTTTTTGCTCCACTGCGGATGGTTATGACTCTGAAGGTGCACTGGAATCTGCCACCGAGGCCCCAGTGCCAGTGCTGTCTCCCTAAAACCGATATGTGTGAATTGGTAGCTCCAGTTGGCAAGGACTTGAACCCCCTTATAAGTTCCTAGTATATGGTGCCAGTGATACCCGGTGCATGTGTGTTAAAGGGGTCACCGGGTCCTGAAACACTGGTTGTGCCACCCCGAGTGACCCACGTAAACTACCAACAGCAGGCCTGCCACTGCAGACTGCAAGAGCACCACATACTGCTTAAACTCAACTTTGCCCTCATCCTGTGTGGCAAAGTCAATGCACTGTTTTTAATATATGCTAGTCACCCCTAAGATAGGCCTGCTAAGCCGAAGAGAAATGGTGCATTATATTAAAACTGTGGAAACATAAGTACAAGCTTAAATGGCCCTATAGTGGCCGGTACCATTAAAGGCTACTATAAGTGCTAGACGGTCAATTGGATAGAATGGGCTGGCACCCGGGCAAATCCGAGGTTGACAGCTCCATTATGGTACCACTTATATATGTCATGCTTATTATCAAACAACGTGTCACATCACCCCTGATACAAATCTCATGCCCATTGGCCACTTACACCCACACCCCTAATGACCCTAAATATAGGATTAAAGGACTAATCCTTACACCAGAACCTCAGTTCTGATATAACTTGCAACAAAGGACAAAGAGGAGACCCATGACTGTGACAGCAAGATCTGCAAAAGGTTAAGGCAGAGCATTCTGCATATATCAAAAACCAAAGGAAATGATGGACGGAGTGTTGAACATTGCAAGCACTCACCCCCAGTCAACTGATCTGGGTTTAATCCATCACCGTTCTTTAGCCCACTCTGCCACCCCAGTTCAGACATGGCTATATGCAAATCAGTCTGACCCTGTGCCTCATGGGAACAGTCCAGCCCAAACTGCCAAGCCATGTCTTCCCTGGACCGGAAACAAGCTTCCTAGTACCGGTTTCTGGCATTTCAGCCGTCTTCAGCCAGGCTTGCTTTAATCCAGTGGCAAAGTGAGCAAGGGACTCACGTCTGAGCATACCCTGCCAATTTATGGCGAACAAAGCAAAAACCAAAGGAAATGATGGACGGAGTGTTGAACATTGCAAGCACTCACCCCCAGTCAACTGATCTGGGTTTAATCCATCACCGTTCTTTAGCCCACTCTGCCACCCCAGTTCAGACATGGCCATATGCAAATCAGTCTGACCCTGTGCCTCATGGGAACAGTCCAGATTTGCATATGGCCATGTCTGAACTGGTGTGGCGTAGTGGGCAAAAGAATGATGGATTTAACCCAGATCTCTTGACTGGGGGAGAATGTCTGCATTGTCAGCATTCCGTCCATCATTTGTTTGTTGTAACGCTTTTCGCCCTAAGTGGGATGGGTATGCCCAGACGTGGGTCCCGTGCTCACTACGCCACTGGAGTCAAGCTATCCTGGCTGATGACGGCTGATAGCCAGAAACCGGTCCTAGGATGCTTGATTCTGGTCCAGGGAAGACATGGCTTGGCAGTTTGAGCTGGACTGTTCCCATGAGGCACAGGGTCAAGACTGATTTGCATATGGCCATGTCTGAACTGGGGTGGCGTAGTGGGCAAAAGAATGATGGATTTAACCCAGGTCTCTTGACTGGGGGAGAATGTCTGCATTGTCAGCATTCCGTCCATCATTTGTTTGTTGTAACGCTTTTCGCCCTAAGTGGGATGGGTATGCCCAGACGTGGGTCCCGTGCTCACTACGCCACTGGAGTCAAGCTATCCTGGCTGATGACGGCTGATAGCCAGAAACCAGTCCTAGGATGCTTGATTCTGGTCCAGGGAAGACATAGCTTGGCACTTCGGGCTGGACTGTTCCCATGAGGCACAGGGTCAAGACTGATTTGCATATGGCCATCTCTGAACTGGGGTGGCGTAGTGGGCAAAAGAATGATGGATTTAACCCAGATCTCTTGACTGGGGGAGAATGTCTGCATTGTCAGCATTCCGTCCATCATTTGTTTGTTGTAACGCTTTTCGCCCTAAGTGGGATGGGTATGCCCAGACGTGGGTCCCGTGCTCACTACGCCACTGGAGTCAAGCTATCCTGGCTGATGACGGCTGATAGCCAGAAACCGGTCCTAGGATGCTTGATTCTGGTCCAGGGAAGACATGGCTTGGCAGTTCGGGCTGGACTGTTCCCATGAGGCACAGGGTCAAGACTGATTTGCATATGGCCATGTCTGAACTGGGGTGGCGTAGTGGGCAAAAGAATGATGGATTTAACCCAGATCTCTTGACTGGGGGAGAATGTCTGCATTGTCAGCATTCCGTCCATCATTTGTTTGTTGTAACGCTTTTCGCCCTAAGTGGGATGGGTATGCCCAGACGTGGGTCCCGTGCTCACTACGCCACTGGAGTCAAGCTATCCTGGCTGATGACGGCTGATAGCCAGAAACCGGTCCTAGGATGCTTGATTCTGGTCCAGGGAAGACATGGCTTGGCAGTTCGGGCTGGACTGTTCCCATGAGGCACAGGGTCAAGACTGATTTGCATATGGCCATGTCTGAACTGGGGTGGCGTAGTGGGCAAAAGAATGATGGATTTAACCCAGATCTCTTGACTGGGGAAGAATGTCTGCATTGTCAGCATTCCGTCCATCATTTGTTTGTTGTAACGCTTTTCGCCCTAAGTGGGATGGGTATGCCCAGACGTGGGTCCCGTGCTCACTACGCCACTGGAGTCAAGCTATCCTGGCTGATGACGGCTGATAGCCAGAAACCGGTCCTAGGATGCTTGATTCTGGTCCAGGGAAGACATGGCTTGGCAGTTCGGGCTGGACTGTGCCCATGAGGCACAGGGTCAAGACTGATTTGCATATGGCCATGTCTGAACTGGGGTGGCGTAGTGGGCAAAAGAATGATGGATTTAACCCAGATCTCTTGACTGGGGGAGAATGTCTGCATTGTCAGCATTCCGTCCATCATTTGTTTGTTGTAACGCTTTTCGCCCTAAGTGGGATGGGTATGCCCAGACGTGGGTCCCGTGCTCACTACGCCACTGGAGTCAAGCTATCCTGGCTGATGACGGCTGATAGCCAGAAACCGGTCCTAGGATGCTTGATTCTGGTCCAGGGAAGACATGGCTTGGCAGTTCGGGCTGGACTGTTCCCATGAGGCACAGGGTCAAGACTGATTTGCATATGGCCATGTCTGAACTGGGGTGGCGTAGTGGGCAAAAGAAGGATGGATTCAACCCAGATCTCTTGACTGGGGGAGAATGTCTGCATTGTCAGCATTCCGTCCATCATTTGTTTGTTGTAACGCATTCTGCATATATGCCAACCTTCCTGGAACTGCATAAATGTGTCTCTTCTTGGACCAAAGCACAGTTTCTCAGACAGAGGGACCCCTTTGAAAGCTAAAGGCAACTCCAGACTCCCTTGGCTAGTGGCACTAGTTCCCTGCACACTGCAGGTAAAAACAAAGTACCAGAACTAAAGAATCACTGGCCATCGGGACCTCCAATGGATCACCAATGAGAAGATTGTCCGGCACATTGTGGGAAATGTAGTCCTGACCTCCACAAAGTTTCAAGTGGCTATCATGTTCCCCCAGACCTCCGGATGTTGAAATAACTTTTTGCTGAGCTTACCGTTGCTTAGGTTTGTTGGTCATCAGTCCCGTAAGCACACCCTTTACTTGATACTGCACCTCGAGGTAACTCAGCAAAACATTCATCTTACATCAGCAGTGTCTTTTTGTTAACATTTTGCACCCTGTTCCCCACCAGCACTATGTGAGCGATAAAACGAGTTCCCCAGTGGCTCCCACGTCAGCACCATGGACAGCCAGGACAACTCTGCACCCTGGCTTGTTGAGCCAGATAAAATCAAACTGACTATTGTGGCTTGGTCCTGGGACCTGCATCACTTTTATCCTCCTTGGGATCCACACAGCTGGACCTGCAAGTGACCAGTTGGTACTAGTGCTTTTTACTATTGAGCGCAATGATAATGTTTTGCAATACTGTTTTGCACTGATTTCATTTAGCTTCATTTTGAAGTCTAAATTAATATAAAAACTGCTTCATTTTTATAAATTGGTGTTGGATTTTTTTTGAGTTGTGTCAATTACTTATCATCCATGTTTGTACTCTGAAATGCTTAACACAGGTTCCTCTAGTAAAGCCTGACTGATCTTTGCCACTCTTCCAGGACTGGGCTAAGGATTTATTATTGTGAATCCAAGGACCCTCTTTGGGGTATTGTGAAAGTATTGCATGGTGAAGCCTAACAAGCATCCCCACATAGTACTCCACCTTGTTATTGTCAGACACACTAAGCGGATATATTTCAGTCAAAGATTTTACCTTCTGAAATAGTCTCTGAAATGGAAGTTGCAATTCACCAGAGGGACAGAGTTGAATGCTGTATCCACCAAAGATTTGAAAAACCAGATAGCTGCTAGACTAGGTCACAGTGAAGCCATTCATCTTGGTGGGGAAGCTCTAAGCAAAAGAAAATCAAATTTTGTAGACATCAAAGTACTTTTATTGACCCAATAATTTTCTCGCCTTTCTCTGCAAGATTTCTACCTTTGGACTTAGGGCCTGATACGAATATATGACGTTACATCGCGATCTTCACACTGAGATACATTTACAACGCAGGCATTACAACGCAAGTCGTTGCAGCGACTTGCGCTGGAGGGCGCCGGACTTTGAAATAGTATGATTTACTATTCCAACTCCAGCCTACGTAACAGTAGGGAAGGTGTTGGAATAGTAAATCATACTATTCCTTAGTGTATAGCACCATCCAGCGCAAGTCGTTGTAACAACTGCGTTGTGATGCCTGCGTTGTACACGTATCGCGGTGTTAAGACTGCGATGTAACGGATGTCTCCCGCCTCAAATAGATCTCGGCAGATGGGATAAATCTGATGGATATCCCATCCGCCGTATTATGATCTCCATGGGATATAATGGGATTGCAATACAGCAGACAGGATCTCCCCTGTATTCCCCTCCGCCAAGATCTCAATTAGGCCGTTAGTCTTTTTGATGGAGCTCAGAATCCTCCAGGGGGCAACACTTAAGCTATATGCAGCCAAGCTCCTTCAAAGTCATACACCATTGCAGGAACCTCCCATTGACACTATAGAAGTCTTCGAAATCCAGCAATGTTAATAGTCTGACCATGTCTGAGTTTCTGAACAGATCCTCTTCGCCACTCTGAGGACTTCAGGGACAGCACTTTGGGGCAGAACTCACTCCAACAGAGGCCACCAGCAGGATACAGTTCAGTCCAGGTCCAGTTACTACTGGTCAGCTCGGCACTTCAGAAAAAATGCCTCTAGCCATGCAGAAGGTCAGACTTCTGACCCTTGGAGTCCACTTCTTATTTTTGGTATAGGTTGGAGCAGGTCCAGCCCTTAATGTCTACACACAGGTCTGAATCAACAGGTCCTGTCCATTCTGTTCATCTGCAAGTCCAGAGAGTGCTCTGATGAGATTAGGGTGAGTTGCCAGCTTGGGAGGTTTAACTAGCCAGTGGGTTGGGTGACTCCTAGGCACTCCCTCACAATGGACTGACCTTTCCCAAAGCACATCTTGTTAACCACTCTGCAAACTATCTCACAGAGCACAACCTATTCTGAGGCAAATCAAACATGGTGGAATCTTCTGCCTCTAAGGGGAGCTCATGTGCCACCCAGGGTGTGTTTAGGGAAACGAGCAGCCCCCTCCTTATCAGCATCACCAAACTGGTCCAGTGGCCAGTTCCTCCTTCCACAAGGCTGGTACCAAATGAGACGGAAAGAGCCTATAAACAAAAGACTTCTCTTTCCTATGTTTCCCTATAGACTTAATTGTAAACAAGTGGATTATTATTTGGGGTAGGTACCTGCCCGCTCCAAAGAATAATAACACCTCTTTTCAGCATGAACCCTGAAAGTCACAAGGTTAACCTGAGCTCATCCCTATGGTAGGTATGACACAGAGCAAATATACTTAACTTAGAGCAATGTGTAAAATACTTTTGCAGTACCAAAACAGTAATAAAGTCGAAATGCCAAGCAATGGAATTGTCAAAGGGAGTTAGAAAAATGGAGCAAATCTTTATAAACGGAATGACACAAAAACAAAAAAAATCCAATTATGGGGATCTGAGATATGAGTTTTTGAAGTTCTTGGGAAAGAAGAACCAAAAACCACAAATGCCCTATGGTAGTCAATGCATATACTGGAAACTGGGCCTGTTTTGTGGCCAAGTGCAATGGAGTGTGGGACTTCTTTGGAAGAAAACATCCTGTCCACGTAGGACCCCAAAGACACGGTAGCCACCACTGTGGAACTGAAGGCCGGACACCTGAAGCAGGTTGGTCACACTGACACTTAAGGGCTTTTGAAATTTCTTGAAGAAAATTGTAAATGAGATTTAGTGTTTTTTTTTTCAAGGTGTGGAGATTTCTGCTGAGAATGAAGCCAAAATCAATCCAAAGCTCTGGTAATGTAAATTAGGAATAAGCCAATATTACCATGTTTTAGGGGTTGGGCCTGAACAAGAGGACTTCAGTGTGCAGAGTTCAAACACCAGCAATATCAGCAGCAAACAAAATGGGTATGACCATGCAAAAAAGTAGCACTTTCTTACAGTGGTTATTCTGAAAATCCAGAAAATTTGGCACTCATCTGAGCCCCTTGTTGTTAAGTCAGACACTTCTATTCTACAGGCTGAAATGGACCTCAAAAGACTACACCAAGGGAAACATCATATTTTCAGTTAGTTCACAATGTTACAATGTGTGATTATGTTATTGTTTAGTGTTAGATTACCTTTTATCTTTGACTGTGTGTCAGACATCATGGTCTCTTCTCTTATTGTTATTTTGAGTAAGATATGTGAATTTTTAGAGCAAAGCTAATCACCGGTGAGGGTATCCAGGTGCTGAGCATGGAAGGCCTGATGGGGGAAGTAGAACATGCCTGTTTTGTCTGGAAGGGCCAAGACGTGTAGTTCCATTGGAAGTCCATGTGGGAGAGTGAGGTCCTGAGGTGTTTCGGTAGGTCATTCCAGATCTTGGCTGCGAAGTATGAGAAGGAACGTCCTCCTCTTCTGGCGTTCTTGATGCAAGGAAGGTGTGTTGTTTCCTGGGATGTAGATTGAGCCGGTCAGATGGGTTGGTGGAATTTGAGGAGGTGGTTGATGTAAGCTGGACCTGTGTTATGGGTAGCTTTATAAGCGTGGATGAGTAGCTTGACCTTACAACTTTCCTTGACTGGGAGTCAGTGGATATGGTTTAGGTGTGGAGCGATGTGGTGAATTTGCAGGATGTTCAGGATGAGTCTGGCGTGGTGTTCTGGGTGGTGTGGAGTCTGAGTAGGGCATGGGCTGTGTTCCAACATAAAGGGCATTTCAATGATCAAGTCTACTTGCGATAAGAGCCTGAGTGCCCCTTTATCTGGTGTTCAGTGGGATCCACTTGAAAAGCTTGCTTAGCATTCGCAGGATGTGGAAGCATGATGCGGAAATGACATTGATTTGTCTACTCATGGAGAGATTGGTGTCCAAGATGATCCCAAAGTTCTTGGCATGGACAGCATGGATGGCTGGAGGCCACGTCTGGAGGGCCATCAAGCGGTGCCCCTGGGAAAGGGGCTGATGACACTGTTCTTATTCCATTAGAAAACACTGGGCAGTGCACATTTGTAGAGAGCAACACATTGTCTTCCAAACCTTACTGGACCAAAAGAAGGAATATTCAATGATATTGTGAGACATGGAGAACAGAATCGAGACCATCCATTCTTTCCCAGTTTTACTTCAAAATTCTATAGAATACATTCAAGTAAACTACAGCACTTCACATCTCTTTCAATATCAATGGAACACCTACAGAAACAGAACCCTACTGCATCTATTAAATTCATGCATGCTGCAGACCCAAAGAGCAGTGAGGTACAAAGGCTTACTGCCACCAGACCTACACCTCCAAAGTTAGGTTCAAACATTAAAGATCCATGCCTCCATCCCATCAGTAGAGGAACAGTAATGCATAGGTATGAAACTTTTCTGTTCAAAGTGTATTGTGGTAGCACTGGTCCTCCCAGACATTTCTAAATACCCTGACATTATACTAAAAACGTGTCCTTCCTCCTAACAATTAAACCCCAAAAGTGAAGTAAATAATAGCATCACAGTAAGAGTCTGCAGCTTCGTTAGATTTTCCATGGGAGGTCAGCATCTTGTCCTTTATCCAGACTGTAGCTCCTGCTGAAAGTAAGGCATTTGTGCCCATGAAAGTTTTCAAGCAGTATGAAATCATTTAGAACAAAATAATACTTAATTTCTAGCACACATTGGTCCATGTTCACAATTGAAAAGGAGCAGGTAGGGAAACTGGACTCTGTCTCCTGCTTGCTAACTCCTTTTTCTGCCATGGGTGGCACTGCTCCTTTCCATGCAAAAGGAGGTGTGACAGACAAACATACCTGGGCTAGCTAGGAGTTATCTAAGGTCATTGTGCTATTTCCTACACTGAACTGGTGAAGTTTCCACTTTGAAGTTCTATTGACTGAGAAGAGCTGATAGTGTATTGTGGGCACTGATGGATGAAAAGAGTGAAGGAGAAGGGTGATTGGGAGCACAAGAGTGGGTACTGGCATGTCTCTTCAGCATAGATGAAAAGAGGAGGGAGGGCTGAACGATGTGAGCTGCCTTCATGTCTGGATGAGTGGAGGAAGGGAAGCGCAGAACTGGAAGACAGGCCTTCGAACATGCATCAGTGAGGAGGGTAAACACATCATCATAAAACATGACTCTGAATAAGTATCACTGGAGGAAGACCACATAGCTGTAAGCCTCTGAACACAAATGAGTGGAGGAGTGTGAGCACAGGACCGTGAGACAGGGCTCTAGATATGAAGGAGCACAGAATTGTAAGACAGAGTTCTAAACATGGATGAGCATAGAACCGTAAGACAGGGCTCTAAATATGGATGATTGTAGGACGGTGAGCACAGAACTGTAAGACAGGGCTGTAAACATGGATAAGCTCAGAATCATAAGACAGGGCTCAGTGAGCACAGAACTGTAAGACAGGGCTGTAAACATGGATAAGCTCAGAATCATAAGACAGGGCTCAGTGAGCACAGAACTGTAAGACAGGGCTGTAAACATGGATAAGCTCAGAATCATAAGACAGGGCTCAGTGATCACAGAACTGTAAGACAGGGCTGTAAACATGGATAAGCTCAGAATCATAAGACAGGGCTCAGTGAGCACAGAACTGTAAGACAGGGCTGTAAACATGGATAAGCTCAGAATCATAAGACAGGGCTCAGTGAGCACAGAACTGTAAGACAGGGCTGTAAACATGGATAAGCTCAGAATCATAAGACAGGGCTCAGTGAGCACAGAACTGTAAGACAGGGCTTTAAACATGGATAAGCTCAAAACTGTAAGACAGGGCTCTAAATATGGAGGAGCACAGAATTGTAGGACAGAGCTCTAAATACGGATGAGCACAGAACTGTAAGACAGGGCTCCAAACACAGATGAGCACAGAACTGTCAGACAGGGCTCTAAATACAGATGAGTGGAGGAGAGTGAGCACAGAGCTATAAATTCCGCACCTACAACAGAGAGGTGTAACGAGGAGAAATATCTAAATTTCTCATTGTTATTTCTTCATCACACATAGAAAGAGGACATTGCTTTTGTACAGAAAAGTGTCCCTTCCTGCACAAAAACATTCCTAGCCATACCACAAGCACTCTTGCAGCATGGCGCAAGGAAGCTTGCATTGGCAATAGGCAGCACACAGTGTACCAGCGGTACGAGGGAGCATAAGTGCATTTCTGATTTCTTGATTTCACTGCACTATGCTAGCTGCCCTGCGTTGCATGAAGCATTAGTAACATTAATTCCTACTTATGCTTGGGGCCAAGAGTGCACCACCCACTTACTGCCTGCCTGCCAGGGACACTATGTGCAGACACATTCCACTGGCCTGATGTAACAGGTGGGGAAGTCCAGCCACAAGGAATGCAAGGTACACATGTGCCATGTGACCGCTATTTTGTTTTTCCCTATGTCGCTGGGGGCTGCTAGAGCCCTCAATGATAATGGGTATGTGTGTGTGCACATGTCTGCATGTGAATGCATGGGTGTAAGTGAGTGTGCATGTGTGTGTGCTCCCTCCCACCCACTCCCACTTATACTTACTGGCTGGCCCTGGCTGCTAGAGCCCTTAATGATAATGGGTGTGTATGCGTGTGTCTGCATGTGAATACATGGGATATAAGTGAATGTTCATAGGTGCGTGTGCTCTCAGGCACCTTCTTAGTTGTACTTACCGGCCACCACTGGATGCTGGAGCCCTCAATGACAATGGGTAAAAGGCTCTCACATATGTTAGCAACTAACACTAACTTGTTGACCTGATCTACCATTTAGAACTTGCTGAACTATATTGGTGTATCCTTAATAATGTTATTTTTAATGAGGATATTATTTATAAATTCAAAATTATACCAGTTAAATTGTATAAATATTTAACTGTATTTTTCATGTTTTAAAGTGAAAGGTGTAACAGCAAGTTTTTTTGTCTGTGATTTTTGTTTACATAGACTATTCCTAGACTAAAATTCTGAAAGTCCTAAAATGAAGAAAGGCTATGGGCCTCATTTGTAAATCTGATGAAGGCAATCAGGAGTATAAAAACTCCCTATCTTGTCTAGAGAACCCTGTTGCTTCTTAGCGAGGGTGACTCTATATATATATATCAATAAATGCTGAATACATGCACAAAAAGGCATTCATGAGTATCTGAAGCAGTACTACAGGAGTTTTATTTCACATACCCTTAAATGCCTTTGTGGTTTGACCTTAGAGCGTCCAACTCCCTTCTTGTGAAAATAGAAGGAGGGCACAGTCCTCGCTACTTGTACTCATTGTACATAAATACCCCCTGGATATTCCTACAGTATTCTCACTTTAGATGTGTTTGGTGGTAATTTACAAAGGTATTCATGAGTATCTCTTCAAGTACTCGTAAGTAGTGCTGTTCAGTGTTCCAGTAGCATTTGGTCCCGGGCTCATGGAGCTGCGTTCTGCATTCCTCTGGCTCAGACAGCAGGCTTTGTGACATCAGACATCAACCGTAATAAGTTAGTACAATGGAGCAGTGGTACTACTTTCTAAATACAGGTGAGAAGTAAGGTCACAACTAAAATGTAACAAAGTCAACATATACAGGTGTGTACACAAGAACTGCAAGCCTCCCATGTTTTATAATCTGAGTGCAAGAGGTTTTATAGAACGTTTTTTGGTAAGTAGTCCTTGGATTACCCTTTCTGAAGCAAAGCTGCAGAAGGTGGGTCTTTCTTCATTACACTGAATCTGAACCGCAGTTTGTAAATTACAAGAAAATAATATTGAAGAAAGCTGTAAATCGAAGCTCTGACCAAGAGATTCCAACCAGATTCCAACCAGACCCCACAAGGGTATGTTGGTGCTGAGCTGACAGTGCCTTACCTCTGAGTCAGAGGGGATACGTCTCTGAAATTAGCTGCGAGGGCAGGGTATTTCACATCACTGACACAACATCTAGGGAGAGCAGCTGCCCCAGAGAATGGCTCCCTATGGCACTGAGGAGGAAATGAACCAGAGCAAGCTAGGCAATTTATTTTGTTTGTGAAAACATGGGTTGTAGCGAGATATTAATTTCAAAGTATCTTTGCATGTTTAACATATATTGTTGTAAAACGTTTAAAAATAAAATCGTGAACATGATGTACAATGCACTTACTTACACATGTCTACATTCCAGAGGGTGAATTACAGAGGAAAAGAGTTTAAGAGGGGCCTTGGTTATTCGATACGAATAATAATAATATATTATATTATAAATGGGTAGTTGTGAGTTACAGGAAAGTTTTTCACTGAGGGGTTCTGAGGGACATAAAACAGACAATGAGAGCAAATCTCAGTAACTCAGAACCCAGAGATGAAAAAATCTCAGTAACTCACACTTACCCTACTATAATGTTATATTATGTATGACCCCTGCTTACAGCTATAACTGCCAGGCTGAGGCAAAGGAGTAACAAGAAGATATACATAACATGGTCTATTCTCCCAAATGTACTAAAATACTTTACCTGCCTTCCTTAACCAACCTCCTCCACTTTCCCTGCAAGACCTATGTGGGAGCAGAATAGTATCCGCCATCACCGCCTACCCTGGTGGGTATCCACAAATTTTGTTCAATGGCAATCTTGGCAAGCTCAACAGTGAAGGAACTAGAAAGTTTAATCAATCCTGTAATAAGACAATGTGGGTAATCTTCTTGTTCTTTCGATTATACATTTCATAGTAGCCTATTAGTACATTGGAAGAACTCCTACCCAAGTGGTAGGAAGAGCCTACCCTGTATCTGGTGTGATGATTCCTTTCTATTTTAGCTGGAATATGAGAGGATCCTATAGGGATGTGAGTTTTTTTATTACAGAGCTGAGACTCTGTAAAGATAAAGTTTAGTTAAAACATCATCAACATTCAATATTGTACTTCTTTCAAATTACCCCTTCACGGTTGTGTACATTGTTTAGTGTGACACCACAATTGTATTCTCATCTTATTACTTCTAATAGTTCAATCTTTAAGAGGTGCACAATTGTGCTTATTGAAGTATGGATAGACTCTTTCACTTGTGGTGCTAATACATTTCCTGATCCAAAATCATTCTGTAGAGTTAAATATCTGTTATTTTTCCAAGTGCACTCAGGGCAAAACATGAGTTCTGCTTCTAAAAGATTGTGCCCACATTTACCCTTTTAAGTCTTCTCCTATGTGCAACGAACAATATTTTTTAAATTTCTAAACAGGATATAAGTAATCCTCTAATCCTTTAGCTTCAGGATTAGATTACAATTTATAAGGACTGTGATGTTTAGTATCAAAGACAATTTAGAGTTTAATTAGAAAAAAGGTTCTCTAATCTCTTTAATGGTTCTGATATCTCACTGAGTTATGCAGAAGAGATCTACATTGAGGAAGCAGTCACTTTCTCTGTTCCTCTTTTACTTGGGCTCATATGAGATTTGGGTCCTACAAAAAGAATAAGTGCTTTGGATTTTCAAAATCCTTCACAGTCGAGTGCAAGGCACGCGCTAGACAACCGCGATGCTTCTGGTTACAGGCAACTTAAATAGCTGACAATGAGTCTTGGCCAAATATTCCAAGACTTTACTATGAACTCGCAAAAGTTCACCATTCTTCAGAATTTGTAACAAGGCTCAGACCTCCTTGATATTCAGCATTATCATCGGTAAACTGTAGGAAACATTCTAATTGTTGATTCTAATTTGGAGGAGACTATTCAAATTGCTAGGAGCATGGAGAATGCAGCTTTGTGGTTCAAGGGCATTGAGTCAGGAAGTTAAAAAGTGAAAGAAGTTAATGAAGAAAACTTGTTGAAGTGAAGGGAGTAGAAAGAAAAAGAGAAATTAAAGTAGGTGAAACAAATGTGGGGTTTGACAACGGGGCAGGTACCAGTGGTAGGACAGGAATGGTTGGAAGTAAAATGTTGATGAATGATTCCAGAGACATGAGGAGTATAATTTCTAATAGATGTGGGAGTCCTGGACACATTAGTCAGGTACTAGGTGTGCAGCCAGGAGTGAGATTTGCAGAAGTTGTGGTAGAAGGGGTCACCTGGCTAAAGTTTGTAGAACAAAAAGTAGACCGCAGATACAAGTAGTCAAAATGAAAGAGGATGTGTGTGAGGTTATGTTGTCTATCGATCAGGTTGTTGAACTGGTGAATGAGGTAAATACCTGTGTACACGTGAGGAGTGACAGTAGAGTAAAAACTGAAAGTACCTGTAAGTTAGAGAAACCTCATTGTGAAGTAAGTCTTGATGGGGTGAATGTTCAGATATTGGTTGATTCATGACGTTTTTTTACCTTTGTGGGTAAAGGTACTTACTTAGAGTGTTTCAAGGGAAGAATGGAAGATTTACAAGTATCTGATATGAAAGCTGTAGGATACGGTGGCAAGAGGATAGAGATTGTAGGTATGAGATGGATGAATATTGAGTTCAGGAACAACAGAGTGAGAGGAAGAGTGTATATTATAAAGCATGGTTCAGATCTTCTTGGTTGGCGACATCAGAAGGATTTAAATTTTATTCTGAATCCAAATGCTGATGAACCTGTCATGGTGATTGAAACTAGCGTGCAAGAGATTGCAGATTGGGAGAATATAATACTAACATCTCCTCGCATCTTTGCAGATAAATTGGGGTTGTTTAAAGGATTTACCCCAAAAAATATTTTGAGAGAAAAAGCAATACCGTTGTGCACATGAGAGAACCATTACAAAAAGAATTGGATAAGCTACTTGCAGAAGGAATTATAGAGCCTATTGAGTTTTCAGAGTGGCTAACTCCAGTGTTTGTGGCTCCCAAGGATGGTGGAAAAATCAGTTTGTGCATAGACTTGAGGGAGCTGAATCGCAATATATGGGTGGACAGACAACCATAACCCAATATAGCTGAGATGCTGACTATGATGGAGGGTGGAAAATGGTTCAGTGTTCTCGATATGTCATCAGCGTACCATCAAGTGAACTTACATGAACAATCAAGACCACTGACTTCATTCATCACTCCGCTCGGGGCTTATCGTTATCGGAGAATGCCATTTGGACTTGCCTCAGCTTCAGCTGTTTTCCAAAGGATGTTGCAAGGTATCTTTAGTGGTATGCAGAAAGTTCTATGCTTTTAGGTTGATATATTGGTGGTTGGTGGGTCTGAGGTAGAACATGATGAGCTGTTGGATGAAGTATTAACAAGAATAGAGAAGCATGGTCTGACCATAAAAAAAAGAAATGTATCAGCTATAAAAAAAATCAGATTGATTATTTATGACGTGAAATTTCTGCTACAGGTATTAAGCCTAAGAAAAGTATTGTAAAGGCTATATCGGAAGTACACAGGCCTCAAAATAAGGAACAGTTAAAATATTTCTTGGGGCTTGTAGATTATTGCTCTAAGTTTATAAGCAATTTTATTCAATAAGGCGAACCCTTGAGGATTTTATTAGCAAATGCGGCTACGTACGAATGGGGAGAACAATTATATTAAAACATCTATCAGTATGTCACCAGCACTGCATCATTTCAATGCAAATAACAAAATGATAGTAACCACTTACGCTAGCAATGTTGGATTGGGGGCTGTGTTGTTCCAGAGGGTGTATGGTCAAGAAAGAATAATAGGATGTGCTTCCAGGAGGCTGCAAGGAGCAGAACGGTCTTACTCTACTATTCAAAAGTAAGCTTTGGCGTGCTGTTGGGGGATAAATCATTTCAAATAATATTTGTGGGGTTTACCTTTACAGTCCCAACAGATCATAAGCCCTTATTGTACATATTCAGGTGTGGTAAATGACTTGAAGGAGGTGTGACACCAAGAATATCTAGGTGGTTGTTATCGGTAATGGATTTTAATTTTGTAGTGGAATATGTAAAAGGGAAAAAAAACTTTGTTGCGGATTGTTTATCCTGAATGCCAGTTGAGGATGGTTGGTGGGATAAGAATGTTATGTTATGTTATCAAAAACTTATAAAGCACTCGGTCACCGAAAGGTTTCATGGCGCTAAACTTGGGTAGTGTTACGGCACAGGAACTATGCATAAGCTTGCTCAAACAGCCAAGTCGTAAGCACCTTTCTGAATCCCAGCAGGTTGTCGCACATCCTGATTGCTAGAGGCAAAGAGTTCCAGAATTTAGGGGCAAGGTAGGAGAACCTACAACCTCCTTGGCGTTTGAGCTTGAAGGTAGGGGTAGTCAGTAGATGGAGAAGATAATGTCAAAATGGATATTTGTGAACTTACTGGATTTGCTTTGACTGAGGCTGATTGGAATAGAGCTGCAGTGGAAAATGAGGAATATAGTAAATTGAAGGATCTAATCGCTGGTGCTTGGAATCTAGAAGGCGAGGATTGTCAAATAATCAAACTATATAGTGTTGTCAATGGTGAATCAAATGTTTGTCGATTCAAGGTGCTATGGATTGGCCGCGTGGTTCCCCCAAGTAGTTTAAGAGCAAAATTAATTGATATGGGACACAAAGGACATTTGGGTAGAAGTTTGACTAAGAGAAGGTTGAGGTTTTTCTGGTGGCCAGGAATGGATAGAGAGGTAGAGTATAAGGTGAGAGCTTTCATAGAGTGTGCCAGCAGTGATAACATTTGGCAATGGATTTTATTGGACCAGTGGAGAAGTGGGAAGACAGGCTCAGTTTTTACTGGTCATTTTTGATTACAATAGTAAATGGTTTGCTGTTAAGACTATGGAGTACATAACAACAGAGAATGTGATGAAAGCTTTACAGGACATTTTTATTGAGGAAGGGATTCCTAGGGTCATTACAAACGATAATGAGGTACAGTTTGTTTCATCTGAAATGGTAAGATTTTTGGATCATCTGGGGATCAAACACGAGAGAGTAGCATTGTTCAGGCCTCAGGCTAATGGTCTGCTTGTAAGGGTAAATCGTATCATGATGGCAAATATTCAACTTTCTTTGGCCAATGGATTGCCTTGGAGAGAAGAATTGAACAAGATGGTATGGGTTCACAGAGTGACTCCACACTACATCACAGGTGTTTCACCCTTTAATGCCTTTAAAGGAAGACAGCCTGCTACGAAAGAATCACCTATGAACTTGCAAGGTAAGAAGAGAGTTTGGGTGGATTGGTAAGTCATGAGATCTAGAGTGAGGGAAAGACAGAGTGTGAACAAACGGATGTATAATCACATGTATGATCACAAAAGAGGGGCGAAATCTACTCGCTGGAGATTGGGTAGTAACACGGAGTGGAGGCATTGTGAAAAAAGGAGAGAGTATCAACTTAGAGTGGTTGGTGTAAAACAAATATTGTTGTGTTGGAGGGTGGTAGAGAATGGAGTTTTGGTAATCTGAGCCAAGTTATTGGTCCTAATCATTTTTGATAATATGCCTGAGTCATGTATAAATTCTTACTTTGTATTTTATCACATATTTGACATGTATTTATTTCCTGTATTTTTACATAGATTTAGTTGTGCTTCATTGTATGGGGGGGAAGATATGTAGGAAACATTCTTATTTTTGATGTAATTTGGAATGTTATGTGGGAGCTATAAGGAGGCAGTTGGTGAAGCTGTGAGATGCTGGAGGTTGCTGTTCCTTTAGAGTGAATAAAGAAAGCTGAATTTACACTTGGGTTGTGTAAATTACTACATAAACGTTTTGAATCCCTTTCAGCAATTGTTGAGTTAAGTATAATTTCACCAAGCTGGGTTGCAAAGAACACGGCTTAAGATCACACTTTTTCCTTGTGCTGGGGCTCCACACAGCTCCTAGAATATGGTGTACACGCTTAGAACACTGATGGCGACAGTGTGCCAAAAGGCAAAGTATAGACAAGTGTGCTGCCGAGTGCATCAGTACACCTCCCTTTACTTTTCTCCCCACCATAAGGCTTGTGCGGAAATGAGGAATGAAAATATTTTTCCAGAAGGGGTGCATGAGTAGAATGTGCAGGTTATCAGGATGGAACCAAATCTTTTCCATTCAATCAAGTACCATAATTCTCCCTTCCATTGAGGTGTGACTGTAATTGTCTTCACTGTTGGTGATGTGTCATCCCTGTTAACTCTAATAGATTTAAAGGTTTGAGGAACCACTGATGAATAAGCCTATTTGAGCAGTGACATATGAAAGACCAGCTTAACTTACTAAGTCATAGGTAATTTTAGTTTTATTACTCAACACAGGGAATGCGTCCATAAAAACTTGATTTTAATTTTTGTATACCCGAAGATTGAAATGACAGGTAGATAACCATGCTAAATCACCTGGCTAGTACTTTGAGGGTATCTGACAATGTTTGTCTGCTTCGGTCTTATAAGACTCCTGTGCTCCATGCAAATTGATTTGTGCTTGGTGTGTATTTTGACATATTCCTCCATCTCTCATTCGCCTCTTACAAGAAGGCTCAGATTCTACAATGTCAGGACTGGATCTACGGTGAGGTCCAAATAATTTAAAGAAAGGAGAAAATCCTATGGAAACATTTTAGCATTATTATACACAAATTTAATAATGCCTATGCAGTTCAACTAGTTTCCACTATGCTGTAAAATATGACACCAAATGAACTATTCAAAAGACAGATTTGTTCTTTCAGATGGTCAAGCAGTTTGTGGATGCCAACTGGTATATAGTTTTATTAAAATGCCTAATAGTCACAAAAAAGCGTTCCAAAACTGAGATAGGAAATAGGACCCATGATGCATGAAGTTGAACTATGTGAAGCAAACACAAGACAGCTCCTTGGTAGCTGAAGGAATTCACCTCTTTTATAGAAATGAAATGGTGCATCTTTCTTAGATAATCCACAACTACCCAAAGAGTACTGAATCCTCAAATAGTAGGTAATTCAATCACAAGTCCATAGAAGTATGTTTCTAGGATTCAGCTGGTATAGACAAGAGAGTAAGTAAGCCATAGGGCTTATGATGGTCTCAAATTGCTTTTATAAAAATAACATTTTGTGAGAAATATATTCAATACCATCTTTCTTTAATGACTGTCACCAAAATTTGCACTTAATAGTCTTGAGGATCTTGGTGGTTTCTGGATACCCAACAAGGGAACTCCAATGATACCTATTTAGATTTAGATTTGCATGTTTTTTCAGGCATAAAAATTAAATTCCTAAATAAAGGAGACCATGTATGATCTTTTTGGTATCTTTTTTGGAGACCCATTCTCTAAGGTCTTTTCCTGTCAACTGCTGTGACAATTGCTCTACAAAATCACCCTTAACAGCAGGATGGGGCAAAATGTTGAGCACTGATAATCAGTTTAGGCACATCTTGTAGTGAAACCTAATTGAAAAAAATAATCAGCCTTTCGATTGCAACTTCAAGGCTGGTAGGTAATGGTGAAAGGATAATCAACAGACACTAACAAGCAGCGCAGTTGTTTGGGTGCAATGGTTTTGGCTGGTTTAAAAAACTGCAGGTTGCAGTGATTCATCAATACTGTAGAGATGTGCGGAGTGACCATGAGATATTGCCTCCACTTTCCAAAAACCTTTCTAGTAGCCATTACCTTTTTATCAGCTTTTAAATATTTTCCTTCATATGGTGTTAGTTTACCAGAAGGATATACCAGTAGGTGTAATTTAAATGCTTGTGGAGCCACTTGTGAAAGAATTGTGCCAATTACCAGGTCAGAAACATCTGCCTTAACATCAAACTCTAGTTGCATTTCTGGGTGTCAAAAAACAAGAGAAGTGACAAATGTATGTGTTAAAGTTCTGAAGGGTTATTTACTTCACAATCCCAATTAAAGGGTACCTTTTTTTAAAGCAATTAGGTGATTGGAGATGCCACATCAAAGAAGATGTGGATAAATCTTCAAAAAACATTTGCAAGGCCTAAAAAAGCTTGTATATCTTTAAAGGGCGTGGGAGTTGGACAATTCAGCATTGCATGAAATTTATTTGGATCATTCACGATTTCTGTTAAGGATAACACAAAACCCAGAAAATCCATGGTTGTCATGTGAAATGCAGACCTTCTCAATTTTACAAACAATTATCTTGAAGTTTCCGTAAAAAAAATCAAACACACTTAATATGTTGTTCCCCACTTTCGGAATAGATAAGAATATCATCTAAAGAGACGATTATGAAGATGACCAGAAACTCCCTGAAGACCTTATTAGCAAAACGTTAAATGCCACTGGGATATTACAGAGCCTGAACAGCATAACAAGGTACTCATATAAACCAAATGGGGTCTTAAAGGCCATCTTCCACTCCTCTTCTTCCTTTATTCAAATCAGGTTATATGCCATGCAGACATCTAATTTTGAGTAAATATTGACAGATTTAACCTGATCCAAGAAGAATTGGATGAGCAGAACAGTGTATTGATTTTTAATTGTTACCTTGTTCAAGGTCCCATAATCAATACGAAGCCTCCGCTCACCATTGTGCTTTAGAACAAGGAATAGTGGTGAGGCCACATGAGATATAGAAGTCCTGATAACGCCACTGGCCAGGTTTTCTTCCAAATATTTCTTAAAATATTCATTTTCAGCAACACTTAAGGCACTCTAGTACGTGTCATTTGCATTACTTTGACCACATCTATCTGGGAGTCAACAGGCAGTGTGGCGGAAGAGTTTCATCCTTATTTATAACAAAACATCTTTGAATCCTGAACAACAAACTGGTATTCCCAATGTGATTTTATGCGCATGCTGCAATAACATGCCCATATCCTTCCTTTTGGTGAAGGATATCATCGGAGCAATGTTCAGCACAGAAGGGAGATTGAAAAACCAAAGACTGAGAGCTCAGTAAAATATCTGGGTCGTGAAAAGTTTACAATGGTATCCCACCAAGATTTTGAATTATGGGGCATCTGTTACATCAAAAGTAATTACTTCTTAAAACACATAACCTACAAATTGTAAAAAACCATGTCCACTATCTGAAATGTTATTAAACCAGAAGATAGTTCAGTGCTGTCAATGGCCATGACCATGTCGGGTAGAACATTTTGCACCAAAGGACAACAGACAGAATGAGCAAATCGGACATCAATTTATTTACCAGCAGCTCCTGAATCAATAATAATTTCTACTGGCAACTCTATGAGATTAAAAGTGGGAGACCAGGTAGGATAACATCAGGCATATAAACTCGCAAGGTATTAGCGAGTCCATGGAAGAGTGTTACATTTACTTGTTTCTGACCTTTTCGAGATTGCGATGCAGACAGTTTTGGTTTACTTGGGCACTCTTGTAAAACTTTCTCACCTTTCCACAATAAAGCCATACTCTTTCTTTTCATTGTTTTTCTGTTTCTTCTTTTGTCAAAGAGACTCTTAATCTTGGCCCAATTTGCATTGGCTCCTACTGCATCTTATGATCAGGTTGCAAGGTCATGATGTTGACCCTTCCCTTTTTTAAAACTGCAATGATCTAACCTTAAGAAAAGATCAATGAACTCTGGGCAACTCTGGGGTTTAGGTTTGATAGGGAAAGAGGACCATTCAAGTCATACTGTGAACCTCCATCAAACACAGATTCCCCCTTTTTGTCCGGCCAACTTCTTTTTATGACCAGCCAATTAAAGTGTGCCAAGTATGAGAACATGTCACAATCACTTTGTTTCAGGTCAATCAGTTCATCGTCAATTGAATGGATAACGCTAAAGCAGATTTATTATTTAAAATAATGTTTTATGGGTTGTAAATCCAGTTTTATAACAGTAGTATATCCAGGCCTTGCTGGCATAAATGAGCCTGTGACTGATTTTACTAACATGCACTTTTGCAACTACGAAAGAATGCTGTTTTATGTTTCACATTTAAAATGCCTATTTGAGTTCTTTACCTTTAACAGAAAACAGCAGAAATTTGACTTTTTTGTGGTGTTGTGATGATATGAAATGTAACTTTCTTTGTAGTTTTGGAGACATTCAAAGATGCAGTTTCATTCTCTTGTCTTTAGATTAAGGGTTAGCATTAATTATGCATTCTGAACGTGATTCTAGCACTGTTGCAGTTAATCTATCAAGTGTTTATGGAAACCTGTCCCTGTTTTGATTATTACCCAATTTCACACCATGTCATGAGTATATCTTTCACTGTCTGAAAGCCTATATAACAGTATCTTATTTGGGATGTGTGCCAGACTTTTCATTCCTTTAGAACTGAGCAGTTCCTATGTCAGCTTGATATTTGATTCTGTACTTATTGTGAATCATTGAATTATCCGAACTAACCATCTTTTGCTATCTGTAGTGTTTCTAAATCTAATAAACCCTTATGGTTTCAGTTTGAATAATTGTCTCTTGAAGATTTGATTTTGAATTCAAGTTCTTGAGTCACCGTCTATAGTGATATAGCTAACCCCATCCTCCAAGCTAGGCTCTGGCAAATAGTAAACTAGTTTGTCGGTCAAATTGATGAATGAAGCCCACAAATATATTTTGCCAATTTGTAGGATCATTGTTGACTTAAACAAAGAGTACGGCCCATGAAGAGGCATCTCCTGAAAGGTATGAGATCAAAAAGGCCACTCAAGTTTGATCATTTGAGAACGATAAGGAACGCCATAGAAAATTTAACTGAATTTGCACTACAAGTTGTAAAAATATAGCGGCTTCCCTGGACTATTTTTCCAGAAAAGCCAAGGGAACTGGAGGTATTTCCACTGCTAATAGATTTTGAGTGCCATTTAATACACTAGATCCAACCTCTCTTGGTAAAATAACAGATAAAGGTTAAGTACCAGACCCTGAGCCAAAAATATTAGATGCTAAAAACTCAGTTGGTGAAAGGGAAGGTAAAGGCATTACTATGGCCTATAAATAGTCAAATCCGTTTTGCAATGTAGCTTTTTCAACTCACAAAGCAGCTAAATCATGAAAGTCAAGGTAGCAATGAGGCTCTCCTTTCTGATTAGGCATAATAAATATGTGGGTCGGTTATTTTGGCAAGACTAGTATCCAGCCCAGCCCCCCACCTTTGCACGGTATCCACAAGATGAAGGGAATAAATACTGCAATATGGAGATGTGGTTACTCTTCCTGTCCTTTCAATGATGATCTCACAGTAGTAAATATTTATATATAGTGTTGGTTTGTTGCAGAGCTGAGACCCTGTAAAGATAAAGTTTAATTAAGAGATCAACATTCAGTAATGTGCTTCTTTCAAAAGACCGTTTCAAAACTAGGTAAGTTGTGTTCTATGATACAACATTTGTATTTGTACCTTATTACTTCTAATAGGTCATTTGTTAAGGGTTGCACGTGTTTGCTGGTTGATTGCATAAAGAGTCTCATTCTCTTGTGAGGATAATACACTTTGTGATCCAAAATCTGTAGGGTTGAATTTCAGGTCTTTTTCCAAGTGCACTTATAGTGAAAATGTACTCTGCTTCTAAAAGTTTGTGCCAACTATTATGCTTATGAGTTTCCACTTTTAGCATTTGTGAGAGGAGGTCTACGTGTACCAGAAGCACGGCACCCATGGGCCATGCCGTGAGGAGCTGAGGAGGGTCAGAGTGTGCTATCAAGCATATGCTTGGAGCCTGCTGTGGGGCACTTTTGGAATCCATGAGAGGGGGACTACATGTCTCAGAAGCCCTGCACCTTACTGCCCTGAAGACCTGGAGGAGAGGACAGATGGCTGATTGCTAGCTTCTGCCTTAATGGTATAAGAAAATGTGCTTGAGTTGGGTTGGGAGTTCCTAGGTGGCTAGCTCTGATTATAAGCCAGCTAAATGGGTAAAAGGAAACCAAACAGTTTGAAATCTGCCAATGGTAATAACCATTTCACCTTGGATTCACTTCTGTGTGTGTGGTGGATGTAATTTCTAAAGAGATTGACTTAGCAGAGAGGCGATCATCACTGGACATCGTTGATCACCTGCCTTCACCATCGGAAACTGTGCAAAATGGACTGAGTAGTGGTATAAGCATTTCTAATACTGCTCTGCCATTTCCTCTAGCCTAGTCTTCGTTTCCAATGGCTATTGATTTGCTTTAATCATTCTGGATAGTTCTCAGATGGAAGTCTCTGATCAGTGTGCTAAGAGGAAAAAAAGGCCAAGATGTACTGAAGCCGATATGGATTTCCCAGCTAAGGCTACCAGGGCGATGCGGCAGGCCGGCCTTAATGTAGCTTCAAGGGGACTCAGCTCTGGATTTGATTGGGACAACCTGTTTGATAAACTAACAGAATCAAGCATTAGTCTACTAGTTGAGTAGATTGGAGATTTGGAAAAGAGGCTGCAAAATGGGATGAGGCCCCTGCTTACTGTTAATCCTAAGTAGGATTTGATGTGCAGCAAGTAATGTTTGATGTCCAGTTATGCCTCTTTTATCTAGCCACAATTTAAGATCTGTCATGTCTTCTCTGCCAGAGGGGGCCTAAACACTAAGACACAGGCAGTGTCAGATGGAAGTAGTCAGCCCATTCAGTCTTATTTAGGTGATAGTTGTAGGGCTAGGTCTGACTGACAGGACGTTTCCACGGGTTAATCCAAGGGTAATAGCAACATGTTATTAATATCATTTGCTGGAACATTGTGGGCATCACCACAAAATGTACTAATGCTAACTGGCTTCAACATCTCAAAAAGTATGATGCTATTCTGTTCCAAGGATCTTGGGAAATAAAGGAAATTGTGTGAGATGGTTTTTACAGCTTTTGTAACCGGGTAATCCCCTTCTCTCATGGATAGACAAAGGAAGGATTGTTTGGCCTAGTGCGCTCAACTTCGCTGGCCACGATATTTCCATTTTCATACCAAAGTCCAGGCATCCAAATTATAAGGTTTGTACAATTCATAGAATTGTAATTATTTTTTTATAATTTTTTATAATTCAATTGAACGTAGGGATAATTGCTGTGGTAATTATATTTTGTTTTAGGTTATTGGTATTTTGAGACAAAGGCAGGCATTTTTAACTGTTTCAACTTAACTGTAGGTGGGGATTTTAATGCCAAGATTGCATCAAGGGCCACGGTGGTAATTCGTTCCCCCCCCATGGATATTTTATAGAGTCAGCCTAAAATGGATGGCATAAATATTACATTGTTTAATAACCTACCAAAGTATGACCTCTGTGACTACAAGCTAAGAACCAACCACCCACTATTATGGGGTGGGGTCGGACACTATTATCAACTGCATTTTTATTTCACGGTCAATACACACCCTTATTACTGGAGGGACAATGGAAAGTAGGTAAAGTAACAACAGTCCTAATAATGTGGTCCTTGGCAATCCTACGTGCAAAAGGAAAGCACAGTCCAGGGGACTGATCAATCTTACCACTATAAACAAATAGCTGCAGCTTAAGTGGAGCTATTGACCCAGAGGCCTTATTTAGGAATACAGTTAAGCATCACCAGGTGCTGATAATACAGCAATTGTTTGAATCTTTGCCCAGCCCTTCAAATGTCGAATAATTTTTCATCTTAGTCAACAAAATTGATAATCCTCTTATGGCACTGAGGAGGCAAATAAAGCATAATGATCCATATGGGTTTGATCAGCTCATGTAGGGAAGTCAATAAGAATTAAAGACTAGCCCTGTACAAAGTGCCTAGGGATAGGACAGCCTTCACTGCCCATCAGGGAGTCTACAAGAGAGCTATCAAGGAGTGAAAGAAGTTTATCCAAAAATAATTTTGGGATAACCTAGTCAACACCTCTTAAGCCAAGGACAAAGGGAGATTTTGGCTTTTAGTTAACTCAGGGGATCATTTAACCCTGATCTAGGGACAAATATATGAGCAGACTTCTGGGTTACAAATTTGTATTAATATATTACTTAATTGGTGATGGAGACCCTAGACAAGATTTGCATTTCCTCCTTAAAAATCACATTTGGGCATGAAGAAGTGATGAATGCATTCGCCCAAATCCCATCTATTAAAGCTCTGGGCCTTGATGGGGTCCTGATGGATCTATATAATGCCAGGACTGAGTCGGCACCTGGTGATCTGTGGTTTTTGCCCCTGTGCACATGAAAGGCAGTAGACAGATCCCCAAATGCTATTGGCCTATTTCTCAGCTGGATTCAGGAGCAGTGCCTCAACCTGATGTTGCATATCAACAAATATACAGTAGCAAAGAGGGGGATGCTATACCTTTCTTTTATGGACTTAAGCTCAACTTTTGACTTGGTAAACTGGTCTAAACTATGAGGTATTCTTGCAGCGATGGGCTGGAACCAGACCTGATTGATTTACTTTGTGCCCTTCATTCTGACACAAAGGCATGTGCTAGGGGGAGTTCACTGATCTGTTTGAGCTGCAGAGGGGAGTCAGGCAGGGATGCATGTTAGCACCGATTTTGCTTTTTCTCTATGTAAATGGTTTACATAAACATCTAAAATTGTTGGGCAAAGACTTCCCGACAGTTAAAAAAACTCCCTATACTGGCTTTATTTTTGCTGGTCATTAAGTGCTTATTTCCCAAACACCTTCGGTTGATTGATAGCTTTATGGCTTATGTGAGCAACTTGGACTTGGAGACCAACCTCACAAAAACTCATTGCATGGCCGTGCGGACCAGGCATTCCAAATTAGACCAATCCAGATTAAGGCCAAGCCCATAAAAAGAGTGCATAACTTCCGTTTTTTTGTTGTTACCTTTGATTTCCTAAGTAACTGGATCCCCTAGCAAGTTACCATTCTGTTGGGGCTTTTCTAACCTTTCCAAGTGTGCTAGATCTAAGCGCATACCAGCCCTGACTCAAGTCTACAAAAGTCGGTGTGTTCCAGTTCTAACTTATGGGTCAGCTATCTGGGGAGATAGGTCAATAGCCTCCAAGTGGAAGTGAATAGATTTTTTAAGCGGTTGCTAGGCTTACCACCCAGTAGCTTCCATTCTTTTTCCCATTGAGAAATTAGACTTAAATATGTATCAGTAAAACTACCTCCCTTATTTTTGTGGCTGTCAGTATGGGCAAATAGGCACGGCATCTTAAACAGGGGTATTATGGAGGATTTCTTGGCATGTGATCATGGATGTAAAATGCCTTGGATTAAGTATGTGAGGCAAGTATGTAATGACTTTGGGAGGCGTGATTTGTATCTAGCACCCACAAAAATAACCCCAAAAGAGAAAGTATGGATTAAGAAACTTTACTAGGAAAGGGCAGAGATGAACAGAGAGAATGCTGAGATGGCTAAGCCCATGATGCAGGACTATGTATTTATTCAGACTACCTCTAACAAAGAACTGTACCTTGCCTGGGTTAATAATTTGCGGGAAAGTCACTTACTGACATGATTCCGTATAGGTAGTATAAGGTGTCATTTGTCTTTCCCTTTGGGCCAATATAATACAGCTTTAATCCAACTATCTCCATAAAATAAAAACTCTGCCCAACACTGTACGTTTAACAGACTTCTTCCTTGTCAATACTTGATGTAGGTTCTCAAGCTTGATTTTTTTCTTTTAATGTAGACCTGCACTTTATTTTTTATAGTCCTCAGTAACTATGAGATTTGTTGCTCGGCTGGCTGGTTTTTTAAGTCTGCTGTACAGCTACGAAAGATATTGATTTTAAAGGGGGGATGAGGATGTGTGTAATGAATTGAAATTTTAAAGATGTTGACTTCAATTACTGGCGAGTCTTGGGCAAAGTCTTCTTTCATAGACAGGCTTCGCCCACAGTGGCCACCATATACGTGCTGTTTCCAAATCTCCAGAGAGTTTGCAATAATCCTGCGAGAGTTCACCATTCTTTAGAGGTTTTAACATGCCTCAGACCTCTTGATATTTGCCATTATCTTTGGCAAAAGTGTTGAATGTTTTTTTATTTTGACTACAAGTTTTTATAATTGTATCTCTGTTGGGAATCGTCGCAACAGAGCATAATTTCATCATGATGGGTCTCCCAAGAATAATGTTTAGAGCCACACTTTTTAATTTTGCAGAGGCTTCATGAAGCTGCCACAATATTTTCTATATCCTCAGACCAACAACGGTGACTGTGTCAAGGAACGCAGCGTAGCTAAGAGGACTGTGAAGCTCGTAGGTGCAGGCGGGTGATCCTGACATCCTCCCCCCTCCTGCAGCTGTGCTTTCTGCTTTCAGTCAAAACATACAGGCAGCGCTTCTCTGACAGGCTCTCAAAGAGCCCTGTCAGCCTGTGGTGTGCGTCAATTAATGGCAAACGAAAACTGAGAAACCACATTGGAGGAAACCAAATCATGGAAAAACAAATTTAAGGAAAGACAATTTTACGGAAACATAAAATAATCACAATTTTTATGGAAACATTTGAAAGGAAAGGGACTTTTAAGGAAAAATCTAAATTTACATTGAACTTGGGTTGAGTTTAGGACTACTTCAGGGTTTTTGGATTCAGGGATGGATGATATTTAGGGTGATGAGGGTTTTTAGGGGTTAGAAATAATTGGAGTTCGGGCACAGAAAGGGTTTTTTAGGGTTCAGAGATGTGTGGAGTGTAGGGATGGTGAGACTTTTTTAGGGTTTACAGATGTGTGGTCTTTAGGTGTGTGAGGTGTATTTATGTTTCCAGGAGGGGTAGAGTGTAAGGATGTTAAGGGTTTCAGGGTTCATGAATGGGCAGGGTTTAGGGCTGGTGAGGGTTTATAAGGTTCAAATATGGGTAGCAGCTGGGGTAGTGAAGAGTTTTTGGGGTTCAGGATGGGGTTTGAGTTTTGGGGAAGTGAGGGGTTTCAAGGATTCAGTGATGGTTGGAGTTTAGATGTTGAAAGGGGGTTTTATGGTTCAGGGATGAGTAGTTTAGGGTGATGAGGACTTCACATGGGTCATGAATGTTTTGCGTTTAAAGGCACTGAGGGTTTTTTAGGGTTCGGGAAAGCGTGGAGTTTGGAATGCGCAGAGGTGTTTTAAAGGGGTATGAGATGGGGTAGTGAATGATTTTATGATTCAGGGATGGTGGATGTTTGAGTAGAAAGGGCTTTTAGGCTTCAGTGATGTGTTTAGGTGTGGTGAAAGTGTTAGGGGCAGGGATTGATGGTGTTTAGGTGTTTTGAGGGAACAGCAATGGATGGTGTGTATGGCTGGTGATGGGGCAGCGAAATAAAAGCATCCAAAGGAATTGTTTGACATTGTAAAATATGTAAATATGAAATATTGTCCCCTGAAGTAAAACACTGAAATAAATATCTCTGACAAAACTGATTGTGAAAGTAAGACCTGCAACCATTGCATTTACACTTAAGAAAATAGGCCTTCAAAAGCCAGTTTTGGCAAAAAGGCACTCTATGAATTGGGTTCTCCGAAAAATTCCATCAAACAGTTTAGATAAAATGATTTCTCAGTAATGTTATTCCACAAAATTGTTTTTCTATTAAATCAAATACAAGCGTCAGCCTGGCGTGGAAGGTCTTAGTGATGAAGCAATAATGGTTATCAACGGTTGCTCTGTCACAGCAGTGAATTACCAGATATAGAATCTGGCGTCAACAGTAGAGCTTTTCTATGGAGGCTTGCATAACTTATAGAAACATAGATGAGCAACAGTGAACCATGGGAATATTTTTCGCCTCTCAGTTCTGAGTGACATAAGGTAGACAAGGAGAACAAAGCTCAAGTTGTCTATGAAATCACCCAGAATCCTAAGGCGAAAACAGCTGTTTTTTATTGTTACCCATGTATATAATAAATATTTTATGTTTAGCCCACTCGAATCATCTGTCCCTGCTTCCAAGTGCTATGCAGGGACACAGGAGTACTAGGGTAGCCATACATAACCAGGCCTCTCCTCCCTGTTGTAGAGGAAAAAACTGGCCTCCTGCCACCCAAACCAAGCAACATATGTGCTTTCCTTCCCCTATTCCTTCCTCCCCTACTCATCTGCTGTCTGTTCCCCCAGGGCTGCACTGGCAGGCTCTGGTGCAGCCCTCCTACAACAGCCTGGACTTCCATGCATAGCATATAGACTTACAGAGGTAATTGCGTGGATGTTTTTCACTGAGGGGTTCTGAGTGACATGAAACAGTAAAGGAGAGTGAAATGTGAGTAGTCTATAATGTGAATCAGAACCCCCAGTTGATAAACAACCCTGTAATTTGCTTTTCCCATCTATAATTTTATGTTATGTATCCCCCCAATTCATCTACTCTGCTTCTAACTGTTACGAAGGAGCAGAGGAGTGATGGGGGAGCCATAAATAACATGGCCTCTCCCCCCGTCCCAAATAGAGAAAATACTGACCTCCTGTCACCCACTTTCACTATTCACAGAGCCCAGCCAGAGCAGCCGGGAAGTCCTTCATGATATATCAACAGTGAGTTACGAGATTGTTAACCCGCCATTGCTACATCCCAGTAGTGAATTATCACATTTAGAATGTGGCATCCATGCTAATGGCTCTCAGTGAGATCCATACACAACAATAAGAATAATAGACCTAAGAGTGATTGTGGCAAAAAAGATAGAGGCTATTTATTCATACAGCTCACATCACAGCTCCAAAATATTCAGTGGCCCCATTTATGGCACATTGAAAGAACATTCATATGATTTGTACCCAAGTTCTTCATATTGTACTGTTTTTACATCAATATGGATGCTATCAAATCTCTATTCCTGAACACTGACCAATAAGTTGAGATTCTGTAATTTGAGTGTTTCTCTTGTTGTATTACACTAAAATCAATGAAACTTTGCGAACAAAATAAAGAGATATCAGCGCCTTTCTGACAACAGAATAACACTCAATCTTGACTCCAACATTTTGGGAGTGTTACATTTGTAGGACGCATGTAGGCCTATGACACTTAGGTGTCCAACCCTTCAGAGGCCCCCACACATCCCAAGGCCAACGAATATCTGTGAGATATGGGATATTCAGGAACTCAGTCATAACTTCATTGTAACAATGATCTGGTATATTACAAACTAGCATTGGCACAACTGCATTAGACACGACGAAGCCTGGAACAGGTGGCAGTGTGCACCATTATTCCATACTGCACAAGCCAAGGGTAAACATTCTGAGTTGAGGTCTGGTTCTGAACTGGGTAGGAACTTGCCACTAAATCTGTGGCAGACATAAGTTGGTTTTAGATTTTGAAAAGCCAAGTTTTCAGCAGCAAGTCAGGCCTAGTGTGAAGTGTCAGTTTTAGAGGATCAAAATAGGCCAATGTCAATGACTTTCCCATCTCTTAGTGATGGTCATAACATATAGTGTGCTTCTGCTTCTGTGATGAGAACCGCTTAAGTCATCAGTTACACTATGGGACAGGTTTCTTGAAAAGTCAGGCGGCAAAGCAACCAGCAGCATGTTGGAGCTAGAGGAAGAGATCATCACAGAGTCCTATTTACTAAGTTATGGTGCTCCAGCTCTGTTCCCTAGTGCTGAGGCACAAACAGGCTCCCTAGCAGCATGCACACACCCTTGCAGCATAGTGCAAAGGTTGGTGTGATGCCTATCATAGAATACTATGCTCAGACTAACTTTAAAACCTTTAAAAAAAACTTTTCCTACACTGGATATAAGCTGTGTAGTACAGCATACCTAAGGTGTGAGAACATTTCCACTCATTAGCACTTGCCTCAAGGAAACGTTATGTTTTTGGTGCAAAGGCCTATCAAGCATGTACACATTTTCCGCTGAGCAAGTTATTCAACATGTTCTTGTCTCAGTAGACAAGATGTGAAAAAGGGCCTTTAAACATCAGAGACAGGCCTTTACTTTAGACATTTGAGTTGCACTAATAAAATCATTAGTTCACACTGTAGCATGTGAACGTCATCAACAATGTAGCATAAAACTACTATTGACTTATTGGCAGTCATACTGTGGAAGTGTATACATCAGTTGTACAAGTAAGTGAAAAGGGCTGTTTTCCCTCCTCGCAGCAGCGACTGACGGCTGTTTTCTCTCCTCTCTTATGAGCCTCCGGGGTGATACTGACAGGACAGATGGGCCGGAACCAGCCACCAACAACCTCCATCCTAGCTCCTCAAGAACGGACCAACCCGAAGAAGCAGAAAAACCCAGTACCGCCACCACTACCAGGTCTGACAATAAAAAAAGCACCTTTGGAAAATATATTCAGCCTCCTCGTCTGTTTATCTGACCCGCTCTCCCACAAACAGCTTTTGTGCTCATCTCAAAATTAGACAGACAGTGCCACCATGTGGCAGATTGCCATAAGTGTCAATGTTGAAAATTAAGTGCTGGTGCCGAGCACTGCAAACCACTGCCACAAATTAGGCACTGCTGTAAGGTGCTTGCACCAGCATCAGCATCTGCTGACATTTCATCCAGCCACAGAGTGTTGGAATTGCTAGGATTGTAAGTGTACTACAAACAGTGAAACTACCAGCCAACAATGTCAGTACCAACTGAATGGACTACCACATTGCAAAGGATAGATCACATGTATGCGCAATGCCATGATCCAAGTGACTACAGGAGTGTTTAAAGCCCACATCAACATCACATTGAGTAAATATCATTGTTTGTTTTGTATCACAGTGCTTTGTCATTAATATAATAGCTGGATATAACCCTATTGATAATTCATGAATGTTGAGAAAGCTAATTTTCAGAAGTTTACTTTCAGTAACCTCGGAAATTCTGCTTCAAGCGAACCAGACTAACTTAGCCTCTCCCACCCATCTTTGCTTTTTCATTACTAGAGATCACAGAGAAGCTGATATCTTTGCCAAATGTTCTGGATGAAATTTTTTCAAGGAGAAGCTGTCCCAGATTGAATGACATACTATGTAGCAGTCATGTCCCCGCTTACCTGATGCTGTGAGCACAGAATCCTATGTTATATAATACTGAAGGAAATCTTGAAGGCATTCTGTTACAAATGTTTCTCTTTGATTGATTTCTATTGGTCATGACCCTGAGAACCATATACTAATGTAGTGTATGAACCTTTTGTTTAAGATCCTTTAAAATGTGTGATTTTATGATGTAAGGAGGAATCTTTTTCCCACTCTTAGAAGGCAAAACTTTGTCAGTGTTGTCTCTGAATTCTCCTAAGTTCATGAGTCTTTGTACTTTGGGCACTGTGACTTAATTTCTATTTGACTAACTGAAATTTGTAAACACAAGGAGATGATGGACGGAGCACTGAAACTTTTCAGACACTCACCGCGAGTCACAGATCTGGGTTCAATCCATCATTGTTCTTTAGCTCACTTTGCCACCCCAGTTCAGACCCAGCCATATGCAAATCAGTCTTGACCCTGTGACTAACTGAAATTTTTACCTATGTACTATCTTTGAAGTATTTAACCTTAAGATTTTCTAGTTTGTCATTTTTTTCGACTCCAATGCGATTAAGAGACAAGGCTCTACTGAATATCCGTTACAGGAGAGGCGGGTCCATCAGGGAGCACCAAGTCCGTAAAAGTTACTTCACTGCTCCTGATCCAGGATAAACAGTGTGCGCAGGGGAAAAAAGAAAGATGTGGCTTTGTGCGTTTACAGATCGAGTAGCAAAACTGATGGTTCCAAATGGATCCATAAAGCAGTGATTGGACCTGCATAGCTAAATTGGTTTTAGACTGAGACCACAAACTGTGCCTTATTCGTATAGGCAATCGTGTCCTAAGATTTAAATTGACCCACTCCACATCTCGATCCTGATCCTTGTGGTCTGAGTAGAGGTGAGGCAGCTGATCCAGCCCCCCGAAGACAATGAAGTGAGCTCAATAGGGACAAAATTGTCAGCTAGAATGAGGTGTACCGGGAAACACTATCAATTGCAAACATATTTACACAGGGGTGCGATTTCTCAGTCTCAAGGAAGAGGGGAGCCCCAACAGGTGGATCTAAAGGTGGTGTAGTCAGGGGGATCCTGGGTATGGGGGATCCAAGTGATCAAATTGGGGTGCCCTCACACACCCAGAAGGGTGTCATGCTTCATCATAGGGTGCTCCACGTTAGGCCGGCAATGAAATGCCCAGCGGGTCCCTCAAAGGAGGCTTTTTAGCTGAGATCTTTTGATATTAAAGCCGTATGATGAGTGTGGGTCATGGGTTTTGGGTGTAGGGTGGTGCAGAAGCATTTTAAAAGAGTATAAGGTATCCGTAAAGGACTTTTTAATAGAATTGTGGAACTGCACCCTTGTGTGTTTATTACTATTCTTGGAGGAGCATGGGTGCCGGACCTCTCTAAAAAAATAATCCTCGTCCCTCCCTTGATTATCTGAGCTAGCAGTTGCATCATGATAGGGACATAATATTACTATGACCGAATGTACTAATTAAGGTTGATGGTTGTTCATTCTTCTGCGCACATGAGTGGATGCATTGGTCAAAACAACTCCCACTAGCGCTAGTCAGGAGTCTGCCATTGCATGAATGTGATTTTTGTAAAAGAGATTTCTCTATAAAGACTCCTTTCCTTTAGAGAACCAGATAATGCTTGTTTAGGGGTGTTTTTCAATTTGAAGCTCATATGGAAACTGACCGTGCAGTGTGTCAAGACACCTCATCGGGTGCCACACTGGGATAGATCAGCGGAAGTCAGGACCTTGCTGTAATTAGCTGACCTTTTAATTGGTCGTACAGGTATTTTTGGATGAACTGTGAGCTCTGTGAGCGAGAGAAGCTTAAGTGTGGAGCGAGAAGTGTGACGATTGTTGAAATTAAAGATGAAAATGGGGAATTTCATTAAAGAAGGCTTCCAATCAAGAGGAAACATACCCTGCTAGGGAGATGTTGTTAGAGAGGGGTTACACATGTGTGTTGGAAATTGGGTAACTTGTTGAGGGGGGTGAAACCCTACTCAAGCAGCAGCCATAATTTTGGTACGGTGAAGTCACAAGCAAACTACAAATTAACCTGTGCTTAACCCTCTGGTAGCTCAGCACAAAAGCAGTTAGGCTTAACTTAGAGGCAATGTGTGAAGTATTTATATAGTCCTACAAACAATACTAAAGTGATAATACAAGAAAACTCCCATAACATTTTAGACAAATAAAGTAAAATTCAACAAATTGTTTAAGATCAATTAAAAAAAACAATCAATAGAACCAGAGATATGCAATTTTGAAAATGTAAGTGAAAATAGTGCCTAAAAGTACAAAGCCTCAACTATGGTTATCTGTTAATACTGGACCAGGGCAAAGTCACAAGTTCAGGCCGACTGCGATGGAGGGCCTGAACATGTACTGGGACCAAATTAGGCCCACTAAGCAAAGTACCTTAAATTCTAACTTCAGTAGTAACTTCAGTAGTAGTAAAGTTAGACTTTTGGTCTGAGTTAGACTTTTGGTCTAAACTTAGACCAGAAGTCTAACTTTACTACTCGTAAATGTCCTTTGTGAATACCGAAAAGCGTAAAGTTAGACTTTTGTCTCAGATTACTTCTATGAATCTGGCCCATTGAGACGTGGCAATGCACTCTTTATTTCTTCCAAGAGGTAGTCAATTGTTCTTCAGTTTAAATGTGTGTAGAAGAGTATCACCCCCTGATGATGGGTGTGCATCAAAGTGTTCCGATGACTAACCATCCTTGCTGGCCCATTGCCTGGAACATAAAGCACTGGCAAATGCTGCTATACAGTGCTTGGAACGGTGCTGGGCAATGCTACTGCATGTGCTCTTCTCAATACAGTGCTGGGAAACACTGCTGCACATAGGTTTGGAAATACTACTGCATAAAGGTTTGGAAATACTGCTGCACTTAGGTTTGGAAGTACAACGGCACATAGGTTTGGCAATACTGCGGCACATAGGTTTGGAAATACTGCGGCACATAGGTTTGGAAGTACAACGGCACATAGGCTTGGAAATACTGCGGCACTTAGGTTTGGATATACTGCTGCGCACGGGTTTGGAAATACTGCTGTGCAGTGCTTGGTAATACGGTGCTGGGCAATGCTACCGCATGTGCTCTCGTCAATACAGTGCTGGGAAATACTGCTACACATGCACTGAGAAATACAGTGCTGGGATATAATGCTGCACATGCACTGGGAAATACAGTGCTGGGAACTACTGCTGCACTTGCACTGGGAAATACAGTGCTGGGAAACACTTTAGAAGCAGTATAATAATACAGTGCTGGGAAATGTTGCTACACATGCTCTGGTAAATACAATGCTGTCAATTACTGCTGTACCTCCTCTAGGAAATGCAGCACCGATAAACACTGATATATATGCCCTGGGACTTGCAGTGCTAGGAAATATTGCTGCGATAGCCAGGACCGGCTTTAGGGCTGTGCGATTGGTGCGGCTGCACTGGGGGCTGACCTGTATAGGAGGCACTGATCTCAGTTAGGGGGCAATGTGTTTATCAATTACGTAATATTTAAAAGCACCTGCTGCAGAGTAGTTCCTTGGGCATCCAGTTTTCAGGCAGCAATCAAAATGTTACATAATTCTAGTAATTAATGTTTCTGTTAGGGAGAGAGAGATCGGGGTTTTCTCAAGTGGCAGTTTTGACTCGCCATAAAGTAGCACAGTGGGTTAATATGCCTGCTGCAAAAACACATCTGTATTTTATGTGGATAGCTGAGTGGATTAGGAAAGCCAGCCTTTTCCAGTGCTTCAAAACAAATTAAATGCATTTGAGAGATGAGCAATGGAGGGGTGAGGGTCACTTTTGGTGGGTGATACTGAGGGAACCCGAGGAGGAGGTCATGGAGGGGGGGCGCCACCAGCGAATAAATCCAGCCCTGTTGCTGTATATGTCCTTGGAAATCCAGGTCCTGGATATACATTTTTGCACTGCCGCCAAAGTATAAATGAAATTAAAGTAAATGAAATGAAAGAAATGAAAGTAAGATTTATAGCGCGCACTAATATCCAAGGGTGTCTAGGCGCGGAGATCTGCTGCATTGGCTAACCAGAGAGAGGATGTGGGAGTGGGATAAGCGCGTTTGGGCTTATTGTTAAAGAGCCAAGGAGCATATCATCAAGGGCTTTAACTCCGCTTTTCTGGCTTTAAAAGCCAGTAAAGCGGAGATAAAACCAACTCCCTATCAGCAAGAGGGTGATAACATGCGTATTCGCATGTTAGCACCCTTTTACACTACGCCTACCTTTGTATCTCTAATGAGATGCAAAGTGGGCGTTCCTGACATACGCTACATGTCAGGAGAGCAATAAGGATGCCCTTGCATTTTAGCAGACGTTAGTTTTTTGAGAAAACTGCTGTTTTCTCCAAAAACTAACGTCTGCTAAAATCCTGACTAAGCCACCCCTAACTTTGGGGGTGGATTATGCTGATACAACCACAGGGTCATATCAGCAAGGTTATCGCCCTTTTGCAGGGAACATCACTGGAAAACCAGCGATATTCCCTGCAAAACGGCGATAACATCGCTATCCCTGGAATTTTTATCGCCCTGGAGCAGCACGTTGATGATAACGCGCTACCAGGGCGATAAAAAGGAGAGATAGCCAGCGATAAGAAAATTATCGCTAAGCACGGCCAGCGATAATTATCGCTGGCCGTGCTGATATGGCCCCAAGTTTTTAAGAGTTTGCAGAATGCCACAAAATTACATTCCTTCTCAAATGAGAGAGTTCCACAGGCTAGCAGTGCCTGCCACAAAACTTCTCCCCCCTTGACAGTTTTAGCCCTAGGAATTACCAGATTGAAAAAGGCCATTGACCGCAACTGCCTCTCTGGAATATACCATCTGAAACTCTAAATGAGGCCTTTTTTTATGTTTCCTGAAGGTAGCCATTATTTATATTTTAGTCAGAACATATCAGACACTTTAAGTCTCAGACTAGGGTGTTGAAAGGCTGTGATTTTTCATTTATGAGATTGGGCCATTTTTGTGTGCATTCCACTATGACACAAATATACTCGCCTGCAACCTATTTGTCAGAGTTGGGTCTTATTTGCACATGTTTTGCTGTGACTTACTTTTGTGGTAGTCTTGGTATATCCCTAAATTCCAGGAGTAAGTAAACAGTAAGCCAGGATTACTCCTGGCTCACTTTTAAATTGATGAGTTAGCCAGGAGTACTGCAAGAGTAAATCACACTTATTCATAGTAAAATCTTTGTGAACCAGGCACAATATGTTTGGCTTCATATGAGAGGTACCACCTTCAGTATAGATGGTCTGCTGTGGTCAAAATTCTAGATGGGCAATTTTAATGCTGATGATTGTCTTCGAGAGAGAGGGCACACAAAAAACTGTGTTGAATTTCTAATGAAAGTGAATGTCTTTCATTCATTTAAATCTTTATTTCGACGCATTAGCATCATAAAAGATACAATAAAAACATTCATTTTTCTTACAATTTGACATTTCCTAACACAAAAAAGGATAACAGGATCAATTAAGCTAACCTATTTCTATGTGTATTCATTGCGTCCGAGTACACAATATCTAATTACAAGATTCTTTAACAAGCACAATTTACCAGTACAACAATTAATAATACAATTAATAATAAATACAATTTAAGAACTATTAAAAATAATAATTAAATCACTAACCGCTAGGACATAGTTTTAAAAGGTTATATCAAATTTTTAAAAAAAATAAAAAAAATTACAACTTTTGAATGATCCTCCAGGTTGGATAATTAGACATGCGATTTAAGTACATGATCATCCTAATCATTTTGAGATGTTGGATGAACAATAGTTGTGCATTTATATTAAAAATGTAGGCCCAACTTTATTCTAATGAAGTTAACAGCAAGAAGAAATCTACTGTCTCCAAAAACAATCACCTTGCTGGTGTCAGTCTTTAGAATTCTGCCTGCCTCCTTATAGGATCTCAAACCAATTTTAAGACAAAGCGGCACTATCCACTTTTTCCTTGGTGTTGCATAGCTGGAGCAAAAGAGAAGTATATGAAAATCATCTTCCTTTGTATCATGAGTACATGAAGTACAAAGATCACTAGTTAACTTCGCCCGGCTTTTTTCAAGCGCCTTCGTTCTAAGTGTACCATATCTAAATTTTAGGTACAGAGTTTTTGATATCGGCGGATGGATCGCATCTAAAAAAGGTTCCAAAAGTGCTGCATCTTTAAACAATAAAAAATTATCAGTCAATGGACCATGGGTTTTTATGTACACTGACTCGTAGCTCACGTATGACCAAAATGATAGTTTAACAATTTTCCTAGAGCACGAGTTCATAGCCTCAGGATCATTCCAAAAATGGGCTAATCCAATCATGCCCAGCCAGGTTCTAACGTGCTTGAACCAATAAACTTTATTACAGCTATCGAGATCCATAACTTCTTTCAGGCCTTTCTTGTAGTCAAGTAATTCTGGAGTCGTCCACAGTCTGACCCACAGCAATAATGGTCTTAATATTGCGTGTTGATCTGTTCATTTCATGTTTAGATCCAGAAGGAGGGGTGTCAATGGGGTATTAGTAGATAGTTTTAACAACCCCCTAAGGAACTTGTTCTCAAGGCTTTCAAATGTACTTCTACATGCGGGTCCCCATAATTCTGCCCCATATAGTACCGCTAATTGTACCTTGTACTTGAAGATCTCTAGGGCAGGGGTTACTGCCTTGTGAAAGCATTTATTATGTCTTTTAAGGATTGGGAGACAGTTTTGTTTAAAGACTATCTTAGTCCTTTCTAGCTGTGATCTCCATGCTAAGGATGAATCTATAGATACACCTAAACAAATAAAATTCTGCACATAATCAAGCTTCTGTCCATTTAACATTAAATTTTTATGCGGGCTCAGGGCCATGTATTTCGTTTTTTTAGTATTAATTTCTAAACCTTTCATAATACAATAGGACCGAAACCTTTCCAGTAGATTTTGAAGGCCCCGTGGTGTTTGGGAAATGAGGATGGTATCGTCCGCAAAAAGGAAGGACGAGACCCGTTCGCCCCCCAGTCTTGGTGAATCATTATCACTGCTCTCCATATAAGACAGAATGTCATTAACAAACAGGGAGAATAAAGTCGGGGCCAGTACACACCCCTGACGTACTCCCCTCTTTATCGGAATAGCTTTTGTAAGTTCCCCAGTTGGACCCCACCTAACCTTGGCATAGTTGTCCGTATGTAGCCCCATGACCAATTTTAATAAATCTACTGGAAGTCCCTGGGTTTTCAATGATTCCCACAAAAGTTCTCGGGGGATAAGGTCAAATGCCGCCCGTAAATCAACAAATGCCACATACAGGTGGCCTTTGCGAAGAGTGACATATTTCCAATACAAACAACAAAGCCTTAGGACTTGGTCAATGGTTCCTGTTTTTGCTCTGAACCCAGCTTGGTATTTTGTTAAAATTGATTCATCTTCCAACCATGTATTAAGGCGATTTAATATATGCCTAGCATAGATTTTTTGGGTTATATCTAAAAGGCTTATAGGGCGGTAGTTGGCAGGATTGCTTCTATCGCCCTTTTTAAAAATAGTAATAATTTCCGCTCCATTCCATGTGTCCGGAATTGCTTCCCCACCCGCAACAGTATTACACAAATGATTAAGGTATGGTACCCAGACGTCCAATTCATGCTTGAATAGGTCGCCTGGTACTTTGTCAAGCCCTGGAGCCTTCCCGTATTTGACAGAATTAATGGCTAATTCTGTTTCCTGTAAGTCAAAAACTATTTGTGTGGGTTCGGCATCTACAAGCGACAAAGCATACTCTTCCTGCACTGCACCTTCGGCCCCTTGAGCGGCATACAAATTCATGAAATGGTCAATCCAAGTTGCCTCATCATGAAAAACCTCTCTTGAGCCCTTCTCCCTTTTGTTACCCTTGGCCACTGTTTCCCAAAATAACTTTTGGTCCTTCATTTTAGCTGCCGTCAGCATACAGGACCATAATTCCTCGTCCCATAAAGACTTTGCGTTGGCCAGCACCTTATTGTATAATTTCCTACTTTCCTTAACTGCCAGTGGGTTTTTGGTTTTAACCGATTCAATCAAAACAGATTTTACTATTCGGCATTCTTTATTGAACCATAATTTACCTACAGGCTGTAAGTTCACAACACCCGTCCCTTTTTTTGGTCTTTTAGTCATGAGTTCTAATAGTTCATTAAAGAACGCTTTGTGTAATTTAAGAAATTGACCAGGTTCACTTTTAAAGGGATTATAGGTATCGAATATGTTGGTAAGGCTATAAATATTTGCCACTAACTCCTCTTGTTCTAGGATACATGCCCATTTAACAGACCGTCGATTGTTGCTTAATATACCATTATCTGGGGCTGCTTGGTATCCTCCCTCTTTAGCTTCCAACCCCATTATTAAACTCTTTACAAAACTAATTTCAAGGGGACGATGATCACTGTCAGATCTTACTTTGACCGTCAGGTCTTTTGTATACGGCCACAGGTCTGAGGAAACAATAACATAGTCAATTATACTTTGACAATTACGTCTCAAAAAAGTAGGTGCCTTAAGGCTATCAGATGGTAAACGCCCATTGCATGCCCTCAGTCCATGGCTTGCCAATACCCTTGTGATTTGAAAAGCTAGGGTAGTACCAGCAACCACCCCATTACTAGATAAGGATGGTATACCATTAGCATTATCTTCATCCTCATACAAATTGTTCATTCCTACAATGGGCTCAAAATTGCAATTCATGTCCCCACATATAATCGTACTTGTTTCCGGGTCCAGAGTATCCAGTATTGACTCTAGTTTGTCAATACATAGTGACTCCTTATAAGATGGGCACGGTCTATTATATACGTTAAGAAGATGGATCACCCGTTTATCAACGGTAACCATTTCCAGTCCAAGTATATCTAATGAGTCAATTCTTAGTTGCTGGATGGCTATATTAATAGACACACTAACCCATATTATTAACCCTCCTGAAGGACGGCCTCTTACTGATGGAACTGCATCCAACTGATAAGTTCTATACCCAACTCTGTGCATGGATTTCGTAGCCCATGTTTCTTGTAGAACACAGATATCAAAAGAATTTATATAATGGTTCCAATCAGGGTCACTTATTTTTGAGCCCACTCCTGCAACATTCCATGAAACAACCTTATCTAAAGAGGGGCCATGATTTAAGCTGCTGCTAACGGCTGGTGAGGTTTTACTTGGCCTCCTAGATGCTCCTGGCCTGGTACGGTTCTGTTCACTCAGCTCTAGTTGGTCTATTCGGTCAACTCCTAGTATCGGCCCTGGAACTTCCTTAAGTTTTTTTATAAATATGGTATTTTCCCCCTGTATACCGGGCGACAGCAATCGAGGCGAGCTAACATGTTGATCAGATGACCTGGGTGGACTGGTAACAGACGTGACAGGAATGACCGGTGAGACGGATGGGCAGAAAATAAATGTATGTTCCTCCCCATGTACTGTGAGTCATTCAACGGCCTCCAATCCACTGAACCTATTGTAACAGGGGATGAAGGGTTGAACAAACTGCGGGCCCATCCATTCTCCACGGTGCTGCATACTACCGTATTGAGGCCTCCCGGCCCTACGTTGTATTACAGTCCAGCCGTCATCCCCCCCACACTTCCCAACTATTAGAATTTGAGTCCCTATACAACTCCCCCCCAATTCCACCCCTAACTTGATTTGTGTCCCTGGTCCAGCTCCATCTATTATCAGGCTGTTCCATTGGCGTATAAAAATAAGCCAGGGGTCTTGCCACAATCGATGAACCGTTTTTTCTAGGCACCCCCGAGCAAATATGTCCCACTGACCGAGGGTCTTCAAATGATACGACCACGCAATCCCCTTGTGTTCTTTTTCTATTGTAACCTACCCAGGGGCCCCTCTCTACCATTAAGATGTTACTTGTTGTTGTTGGTGGTAATGGGTGATTAGTATTTAGCCAATGTGACACTTTGTTTTTGAGCGCCCCATACGGTTCTATTGTTGATGGGCCTAGTTCTGGAACCCCAGTTAGGATGACTACGTAATCACATGCTTCTGGGGGTAGATTAATATTCCTACGCTTTACTGTGTGCGTTTTATCATCATTATGTGTAGGTATACTGTAAAGAGCCGGTTTTTTTACTACTGTTCCATGTGCCAGAGGAGACTTTGCAGTGGTTTTACCTACATCAGTATTGGTAAAGTGAGATGTAGGGACCTTAGATGCTGAATTTCTGCCTTTTTCCATTTCATTATCAGGTGTTTTTAATGTCTGCACTTTACTAATAGGGGCTGGTACCTGAATTACCTTTTTTGACTGGCTAGTGTAATCATTTTTTATCTCTTTCTTCAATTCTATAAGTTGTTTTTCTATCCCATCTAATCTTACTTCTATAGGAGTGAGTAGGGTCTTAAATATTTTTGTCAAGGAAGGTATAAGTAGATCTTCATTCCCTATACTTATACCTGTACTATCAGCTGTTGGGCTATCTGATAGAATGTCAGCTAGGGAATTGTCTATAAGAATGTCATCTATAATATTCAGCGGTAATATTTTGGGGCCAGCCCCTTCTTTCCCAAATTCATGGCCCTGGCTTTCCCTTGCCGCTCTTACATTGACTATGTCATTTTCATTACACTTCCCTAGCTTTACAACTTTGGTGGTTTTAATAGAGGGATATTTTTTGTAGATCCGCTTACTTTTTCTTTTTTTGGGGATAGCTCCCTCCCTTTTCCCTCTTATTAAGATATTGCTGCTATCTGCCTGGATATCTAGCTGTGGGGCTAACAAGGTGCTTCCTGTGGTTATCAAACCCTGCGAGTCAAGAACACTACAGTCTTGAAAATCAGAATGTGCACCGGTAGTGCTATGGACCACCGCATTTATATGTAAGATGTTAGAATTGCTTAAAGTGTTATCAGGGGTTCGGACTGGGGTTCGAGCTGTAGCAATATGACCCAAGGAGGACCTTTTAGCTAAAGCGAGGTCTTGAGAAACCCTTCTCTCCATGAGGACAATACCCTGGTCTATTAGTGTGTTGGTGCGTACCATAAAATCGTCTAATGTTCCTGTTAGTTTTGAGCTACCTGCCATAGCTTTACTACTTCTCGTTTTGTGTGAAGTCATATCAATATGATCTAAATAACAAATACACGAAATGCAAAAGAGGGTTTTGGATCTTTTGAACTGATAGCTATGCCAATAACAGTAGTAGCAATGGATTCCCTTTTAGAAGAAAAATGGTGGTACACCAATTTCTAATATCCTCTAAACAATTCTTTCCACATCTAAATATAGGCACTAATGGAAAACAGTCCTATAGTAAATACAAAATATTAAAATAAGCTTGCTTACAATGTCCGATGATCATATGATGGAACAACCAGAGTCCCTGGCCCAGTCCAGTCTCCTCGGGCCTCAGAAGGCTCGCCCTTTGCCTGGGCTTAGCCCGGCGTGTCCCGCGCGCGTCCCGCGCGCGTCCCGCGGTACGCGTTTCCGGTGCAGATTTAAAGCACCTGGTCTGCTCTGGGCGTTGTCGGCAATGTTCAAGGTGCCCCACTGCCTTATGGGAGATGTAGTCAAGTTTGAAATGACTACTCGCTGGTCCCGGTGCGAGCGTTTCCCGCAAAGCGGGAAACGCGAGGAGTAGCTGCTTGTGGCGTCCGGTGGGGTTTTTAGATTCGGCCCCTGTTCCAAAGTCCTGCTTTGGCCACTGCTTCCACGATGTGTCACGGCAGAAAGAGAAGGTTTCACATTTATAGCATCTAACTCTGCCTTCATCATTGGCTGAAAAGCCTCTATACAGGTCTACAAGAAGTGAGGTCTGGTTTGTAGCAATTCTTGACAAGTTTATCTTTTTGGCTGATGTTTGTTTCATAGTTTGGCATATGTTGCACCTGATATTCTTCAACAAAGGAGCACTCCTAGGGCCTGATTACGAGTGTGGCGGTCTTCTGACCGCTGCACTCACGGTGGCACAGCAGTGATGATCCACCGTCTGCCAGATTAGGACTTTCAAAGTCGTACCGGTGGTGGACCGCCGCCTGCACCAGGGACCTGCCGTTACCTGGCAGTGCCCCAATATAAGATGCTGAGCGGGACTGGCGCTGAGCATATTGCAAGTTTCTCCATCGCCAGCCATTTCTTGGCATGAAAAGGCTGGTGGAGGAACAATGGGGGCCCTATAGGGCTCCCATCCCCCCGCCAAGGGGATGCATTCAAGAGGGCACAACATGGGCCCCCCTGTCTGTTTGCACCCCCAGTTCTAGCACGGCATGAATGTCACCGTTCATGCCGTACTGAAATATTTTTGCCTGTTTTTCTGGCACCGCCATGGGAACTGCAAAAAGACCGTCTGCCTGCACTAGAAAATTTGCTCTGTGGAGAGCCAGCTCAACTGCGCCAAAGTCGTAACCAGGCCCTTAGTGTGTCACATACATCCCTGAAGACATTTCAAACATGAATGTGTTATTTATGAGATTAATACAATTCAGTTCTATAAAATGTTAATTTGGTTTAACAGGAAGCCATCAATTAAAACTGTTGATATTACATTCAATCAATTGTCAGGCTCTTAGTTAAGCCACAGTAATAATGTGAGGCTACATAGGTAAAGTTTTTATGGACTCCTTAAAAAATTATTTATAGGCAGATCAATAATCCTGAACACTACATGACACATGACCATAATCTTTTGATGGACATCCAAGACATTATCAAAGATGTGACTTCATTGGATGAACAGGATAGCTTTTTGAGTTCCTTTTCCTTAGTAACAGGAGACCCCGCACCCCTGTTCAGTATAGGCTTCCAAACATTCATAAAAACTTGGAAAATCCTCCAGGCAGACCTATTATCTTGGGTGTGGCTCTATTCTATAACCCCTTGGGAGATAGATAGTGCTTAATTTGTGTTGATGGTTTCCGGTGCTCGAAATTGGCACTTAATTATTAAACCTGTCACTTATAACAGTCTGCCACATGGGGACACTGTTTGTTTAATTTAGTGATGAGCACAAAACCTGTTGTTGATAAATTCAATATATATTATAAATGGCTAATATCTGCTGCCCAAGCCATACTCAATCAATCAATGACACTTATAGAGCGCGCTACATGCCCGTAGGGTCTCAAGGCGCTGGGGGGGGGGGGTGCCGCTACTGCTCGAACAGCCAGGTCTTCAGCTTCTTCCTGAAGGAGAGGTGGTCTTGGGTCAGGCGCAGGTCGGTCGGGAGGGAGTTCCAGGTCTTGGCGGCCAGGTAGGAGAAGGACCTTCCTCCTGTAGTCGCTCTTCGGATGCGGGGGACGGCGGCGAGGGCGTGGTTGGCTGATCGGAGGTGGCGTTTGGGAGCGTAGAAGTTGATCCGGCTGTTGAGGTAGCTCGGGCCTTGGTCGTGTAGGGCTTTGTGTGCGTGGGTGAGGAGGCGGAAGGTGATTCTTTTGTTGACGGGGAGCCAGTGAAGGTCTCTCAGATGTCCGGAGATGTGGCTGGTTCGTGGGATGTCGAGGATGAGTCTGGCTGAGGCGTTCTGGATCCGCTGGAGTCTCTTCTGGAGCTTGGCGGTGGTACCGGCGTAGAGGGCGTTGCCGTAGTCCAGTCGGCTGGTGACGAGGGCCTGGGTGACGGTCTTCCTGGTCTCGGTGGGGATCCACCAGAAGATCTTCCGTAGCATGCGTAGGATGTTGAAGCACGCCGAGGAGACGTTGTTGACTTGCCTGGTCATGGAGAGGGAGGAGTCCAGGATGAAGCCCAGGTTGCGTGCGTGGTCCGTCATAGCTTTGGGGGCCTGGAACAGTCTGAATCGTCTCACTTGTAGGAGTATGAGGGTTAGTAGGTGTATTAGTACTGTTATTGGCAGCGCTGGAAGGGACTATGGGTGGTGCAAGCTGCAATGGCCTCCCTACGAGAGCCCTGGCACTTATTCTTTCTACAAATAAGGCACTGGAGATATATTGACTTTCTCATTAAAGACATGGCACCCCTCACAGAGATCTATGTTCATGACAGTACATATTTTTAATCAGTTTGATTGAGGATTCGGACTTTGACCCCACTAGTGAGTTATTAGTGGCATAGGATAGAGTCCTTATACACTAACATTCCTCAGGAAGGAGGCATCCATGTTATATTGAACCTACTGAATTCCAGACGCACCCCAGTCCCAGTACCTACTGGCCCTTAACATTACTTTGCTCTAAATTGCGTTGATAAAAATTATTTTCCTATTTAATGGGAAATTCTAATTTCAACACAATAGGACATCAGTTATTGCCCCAAATTTTGCCATCCTTCTTTTTGATTCCCATGAAACTTCATGCATTTTGAATATATTGAATTTGTCTCACCATAAAAAGTATCTAAGGAAAAGATACATAGATGATGTATTCATGATCTGGTTTGGGACTGCAGAACAAGACCTCCTGGGTTCTGCTCTCCCAGCACACAGCTCCACCTCAACTCTGTCTGCTAGTGCCCCAGCCTCATGCACAGCAGAGCATGATTTGAGTCCCCAGGACTCTCCTTTTTGCTCTGGCATCTTGCTTCACTTTTGCCTGATTCCTTTTTATCACTTTATTGTGCATCTGCTTTCTCAGTTTGATTTTGTTGTGACTTATTGTGTTATTGCTTATTCCATTTTGTTTCTGATTGCATTTTTGCTTTATTTCATTTTGATTCATCTTTGTACCTTTTTTAAGTCGCTCTTGTAGCTTTGCCCTTATTTTTTCCCGCTTCTTGCAGCTGCTGCCCCCACACCCCCTCCCACCTCCTAACTGTTCCTGCCCTCCTCCTACCCATAGTTAATGGTGGCCACTGTGCGCTGCGCTGCTGATGGGTGCAGCAGGTGTGCTGCTGGTGCACCAAAGTCAAGCTCATGTGCGCCCATCTGTGACATGCCCGTGACCAGCGCCAGGAACCCTGGTCCTCTGACCTGCCAGTGCTACGACTCTTCACTCCATGCACTCAACCCCAGAAGAAACAACAACTGCCAGGTGTCAAAACCGATCACCCCATCTTCACTGATGGACACAACATATGCTTCAGTCACACCAGGCAAATTATCTGGTTGGACCACCAATGCATCCACTTCTCCTTCTCCAAGCCCCGCACAGCGGCTCAATCCTCGCCCCCATGCAGGAACTGGAGCAAGATCACCGAGGAGCACCTCAACTCCACCCTCAACGTGCTTCTCCTCCTGCCACATCTGATGCCAACTCTGCAGACAATGCACTCCACAGATGGATCACTGACTGCGCAGACACTCTCGCCCTCCTCCAGAACTCGAACAGACAACGCACCACGAAAGCCACTTGGTTCGCCACAAGCTCTGAGAATCCAAGTGCACGTGCCTACATCTCGAGAAAGCTTAGAGGAACAGCAAAACCCCGAAGCACGCTCCGCCTACAAGACCGCCATGACAGAACACCACCAACTCATCAAAACCACAAAGAAAAATTTAATCCAGAACAGGATACTCACCAACTTCCGCAACTCCAATGAACTCTCCAGCATCATACAAGAATTCACCAAACGCCCAGCGAATCCTCCAACGTCCCTCCCACTCAGGACCTCTGAAACAAACTTGACTCCTTCTTCCATCTCAAGATCAGAACTCTCTACAGCAACTTTAACAAGCAGAACCTAGACACCGACCCTACATCTCCAACCAACAACCCAACCCATCCTACCATCACCGCCTGGGCCCCTGTCACCACTGAAGATACTGCCAAGACCATGAGAATTATACACTCAGAAGCACCCACTGACCCCTGCCCACCCCACATCTTCCACAGAGCCGCCTCGACCATTGCACCCAAACTATGATGTACCATCAAATGCTCCCTCGAAACAGGCACTTTCCCCAACGACTGGAAACTCGCAAGCCCTTCCTCAAAAAGCTCTCCGCAGACCCAACGGACCTCAAGAAATACCGACCCATCTCTCTCCTCCCCTTCACAGCCAAGGTCATCAACAACCAACTTCATAGAACTTCATAGAAACCAACTCTATCCTCGACTCTTCCCAATCCACAGCACAGAGACCGCCCTCCTAGCTGCTACGGACGACATCCGCACCCTCCTCGACCAGGGCCACACAGCAGCCCTTATCCTATTAGACCTATCAGCAGCCTTCTACACCGTCTCCCATCGCAAACTAATTGCCAGACTCCACGACGGCGGCATCTGAGGAACCCCCCTTGAGAGGTTCTCCTCCTTCCTCACCGGCGGAACCCAAAAAAACAGACTCCCACCCTTCCTCTCCGAACCCACAGAGATCAGCTGCGGAGTACCCCAAGGATCCTCACTTAGTCCCACGCTCTTCAATGTCTACATGGCCCCTCTCACCACCATCATCAGAAAACACGACTCAGCATAGTATCGTATACCAATGACACCCAGCTCACCCTCTCCCTCACCAAAGAACCCGACATCACCAGACACGGCTTCCAGAAAGGTTTGAAAGACGTCACCTCCTGGATGAGTAACAGCTGCCTAAAGCTCAAACGAATGTCCTCGTCCTCAGATCCACCCCTTCAGCATGGAACTACACCTCGTGGCCCACCACCCTCAGCGAACCTCCTACACAGACAGACCACGCTCGTAACCTCTGCATCATACTCGACTCCTCCCTCACCATGCACCAATAGATCAACGCTGTATCCTCCACATGCTTCAACACCCTCCAAATCCTCCCCAAGACCTTCAAATGGATCCGAGGGCCGATCGAGGCCGGGGTGGGCCATTCCCCTTGGTTGATGCACCCAGATTCCAGTAAGTGTTCCGTGACTGTTTGTAAGACTTTGGGAGCTAGTGTGTTTCCCATGCATTTGGGGCATTGAGTACTTTGGATCAGTACCCCCTGAGACCTACAGCCCGTACACCCTTAAGTAGCTGTGGCAACTGTTAATGCCATAATGACTAAACAAAAGTCAATCATGGACAATTACCTAGTTAAAGTCGTAAGCAAGATTAACAGCGACAGGAGAAAATCCTTAGGACGAGATAATCTAACTGACCTGCCCCTGGGACTTTCCAAAGAGGATACCATTGACACTGCCGAGTCTGTGGTTACCGGTTGTAATTCCGAAGTTTTATCCACAGTAGTCTTAGATGTCTGCGCCCCGATTGAAGATCTACTAGTAGCCCCGGAGGAATTTCCACAGCAATGCCCGCCGGTCCCGCGTTCAGTGAGGGCATGCAGAAAAGTGACTACTAAACGGGGAGGAAATATTACCCGAAGAAAAGCAGAACCTGCACCTAAGAATTCCGTTTGTGATAAGGGGACCCTGACTAAGGACAATACAGTTACTATTAACACCGAGCAATTTGACCTGCTAGTTGGGATTATAGAGAGTAAACTTGAGCTGATTGTCAAACCATTAATTACTAAAATAGATAAATTAACAGCTGAAGTATCTAGACTAGGGAGTGTTCTAGACGGGCATACGATTAAGATGGTTAATCCTGGGCCCCCAGTGAGGGATGGTCCAAGAGTTGAATCTGCGCCTAAGCTAGTTAATGGAAGCGCCTGCTCTGTGAAAGCAGCTACATTAGGCTCACAAGCAGGTAGTCGGGCGATGCAGGCCCAAGCAGCACCAGCAAGTTTGAGTGGAGTGTCGGCTTGTGAGACAAGTAGAACCGTGCAGGTGCCTGTAGTGACTGCAAGACCAGTGAGGGAAGCTGCACCCAACAACAATCGATCCGTAGACCTTCCACCTGAGTGTGTACCCTATGTTGTTGTTCTAACCAATGTCCCCTCTCTAGATCTTAGCCAGACCAGAACCATTCTAGAGTCGCAGGACTCATTAAAAAACAAAACGATTTTCTGGCTAAACAGGCACTGTGGGTTCCCGGTTAAGTTCTCTGACCAAATTATATCAACCAGAAGGGTTAGTTGGATCGGCAATACAAGAAAGTCCTGTAGGGGTGACTGTGTCATCGTTAATTTCCAACACCCCCAGCATGTTGCGACGATCTTGTTAAGAGCAGCCTCCATAACACAGTATGAGACTGATGTAATTGTACGACCTTTGGGATACTTTTACAATCATCTTAGCAAGACGCCTCATGCTATTAACAGAGATAGAGCCTTCCCTCCTAATTATGCCACCACTAGAGATAGATCATTTCTCCCCAATTACGGATCAGTTTTCGAAATCCCTATCCAGAACAGATATCAATCCCTGAGTTCTCTAGATCAGAATGATTGACATCAGAAGGCATCTGGACCCCAGTTGGCCACTACCCTGAGTGCCCTGTCTAATCAATCTAGTGTGACAAGGTTAGCCATTGTGGGTCTTCAGGTTAATGACAACCTGGAAACTATTAACAGCGGGTCAACAGTAGCAAATGTCACTGAGAGTAACCAGGAATTGATTAATGATGTAGACGGGAGTTTGGGTGTGACTGTGATTGAACTATGTGGTGATGGAGATAACTCCAACACTGCCCAAGATGAGCCCAATAGCTGTTCCTTTGGGGGTATCTCCGTCGCCAGCTGGAATATAGCCGGTTGGGCCTCTAAGGGAAACAAACTGGGATGGGAGGCTTTGATTAGATCATACGACATTCTATGTCTCGAAGAAACTTGGTGTACTGTTAAACCAAGTTTCAATGGCTATGTATGTTATAGCCTAGAAGCCTCAGAGTCCAGACATGGAAGAGCCAAGGGGGGACTGCTTTTTCTTATATCAGTAGATCTAAAGCTGACGGTTGTAAAACATCTGTCAGTCGGAACCCATTTCCAAATCCTCTGGGTGCGACTACCAGAAGGCATAGAGGTGCTTTTAATAAACTTTTACAACAATATTTTTAATAATTCTCGGCACAAAGTGATAGATGAGCTAGATAGTGCCCTCATGAAGCTTGTAGCAGAAGCAAAATGTATTTTTACTTTTATTTGGTTAAGTGATTTTAATTCCACAACCTGTGGTTTGTCCTCCTCTAGGGCTTGCGGGGTACAAAATAACAGTGGTGAGAACACGCCCCATTTCCCACATAATGCCTATGGGGAGGCCATTAATAGTGTAATGGCAACTTATGATTTAGAGCTGGTGAGGCCTGATGTAGAGGCCAGTGGTTATTCTATTCCCACATTCACTGGGAGGAACGCTAGCTCTAGCATCGACCACATTTTGGTCTCATCTAGTTTAGTGCCCCATTGTCTGATTAGGATAAGGGATGCCTCTAATTTGAGCGATCATAACTGTATTACTATGCAAATCGAATCATGGAAGTGTAGAGACCAGCTGGCGCCAAGAATTTTAGCTAACATCGAGCCGCATAGAGTAAACGGGACTAGGCTAAGGTGGAAAGAGGAAAAATCTGCAGTAGTAGTGCCCATAATCATATCTAAAAACTTGGTAGACATTAACGCTATTTTAACACCAGGGTGTTTGCCTACCTTTGTTGTGACTAAATTTATTAATATCAATATGACTATTAATAACATATTTACGGGAAACAAGCCGGGTACGAGAGGCAAGGGTAAGGGTTGGTTTGACCATGCATGCACAGCCCTTCTTTCCCAACTTAAACAAGCTTTAGCCCTTATACCTAGGGATAAGAATCAAGTCGCACTTTTACGATACGATTATAAAATGGCACTTATTAGAAGGAAGAAGGAACTATAGCAGGAAGCTTGGGATAATTTAACACAGGCGGCAGAAACCTTGGATAGCTGCTTATTCTGGTCTACCATTAATTCCCCCTTCCTACAAGATGATAAAATCCCCCAACTTTCTTCTAATGTGGGGAGTGAGGCCTGGGTGTCCTATTTCTCAGCCATTTTCCAAGATAGTGCCCCGACTGACAATGAGCAAAGGCAATGGCCCATGGTTTCACTAGACATCTCCTTAGATGAGGTGGAATGTAGTATTAAAGCTAGCAAGGGGGGAAAGGCACAGGGGCCCGACGGAGTCCCTATCGATGTTTATAAGGCCCAACCACTGATTTGGGGACCGATACTTACTTTGGTCCTCAATGCAGCGGTAACCACTTTGATTCCACCCACATGGGGAGATTCAATTATTGTCCCTATTTACAAAAAGGGGGGCAAGGCATCAGCCTGTAACTATCGGCCGATTAGTCTGTTGGACTCATCGGTGAAAATTATGAGCAGGGTGCTGTTGTCTAGATTGGAAACGTGGGCTGAGGAGAATGGGATTCTTGCCAACTCCCAATATGGCTTTAGAAAGGGCCGTGGGACCCTAGATCAGTGCTTGAACCTAGAATTATTAATCGGCAAGTTTACTAAGGCTATGCATGGTAATTTGTATCTTTGCTTTGCCGATCTAAGTAGCGCTTTTGATCTAGTTAACCATTCGCTCCTTTGGTCAGTTTTGTTAGAATTAGGCGCCCCCAAGGAAATCATTTTCTTCCTTGCTAGATTATACAATAAGATGCAAGCGTGTGTTCGATATGGGGTCAACGGGGGATGTACCCCGAACTTCAGTGTGAAATGCGGAATAAGACAGGGCTGTGTCCTCGCCCCCTTGTTGTTTATTTTATTCATTAATGGGGTGGAAACCGTCCTGAAAACAGTTAAGGCTGATGCACCTCAGGTTGCCGGGATTAGTGTGCCAGTTCTGCTTTACGCGGATGATGTTATGTTATGTTATGTTATTTATATTTTTATAGCGCACAGCTGCCCCAGCAAAGGGGCGTCCTGGCGCTATGACAGACACTACAACATAACACACAATAAAAGAAAAAGAAATTAAACAGACACGGGAAACAGGAAAGTTTTGATCGCCTGCCTGAAGGCGAGTAGATCTTCAAGAGCTCGGATGTGTACCGGGAGCGAGTTCCATAAACCTGCCGCGAGCACCCTAAAGGAGCGGCCACCCATTCTACTCAATTTAAAGCGTGGACAGACAGCCAGGTGAAGCCCCTCCGATCTCAAGGATCTCAAAGGAGTATAGGGCGTGAGTAGGTTGGCAAGTGCCGGCGGCGAAGCAGATTTCAAAATTTTAAAGGTCAGGCACAGCGCTTTGAACTGGATTCGCTGTCTGACCGGGAGCCAATGTAAGGCCGTGATGGTACCAGACACTGAGCAATGTCTAGGGAGGCCCACAATGGCCCGTGCCGCGGCATTTTGTACCATTTGGAGCCTAGAGGCCTCTGCTTGATTCACCCCTAACAGCAGTGAACTGCCGTAGTCCAGCCGAGATAGTATAGAGGCCTGGACCACAAGCTGTCTGGTAGGGGGATCAAAATACTTTAAAACCGGCCTTATTCCCAGCAGAATACCATAGCACGTAGCAGTCACCTTCTTAGTGTGGTCCCTGAAGGTGAGCAAAGAGTCCAACCAGATGCCTAGATTTCTCACTCCAGAAGCTGGAATGGGAGTGACACCCAACTCTGATGGCCACCACTGGTTACCCCATAGCTCAGCGTGCTTCCCTAGTACCAACACCTCTGTTTTGGTGGCATTTAACTGAAGGCAGTTGGTGCGAAGCCAGCTTGCTACTGCCATCAGACCCTCTCGGAATCTGGGGGCCTCCACCTCAGGGTCTCCACTGAGTGTCACCGCTAGCTGTGTGTCGTCCGCATATGAGGCCATCGTAAGACCCCACTGTTTGACGACACCAGCTAACGGTTTCACATAGAGGTTGAACATTGTAGGGCTCAACGAGGATCCCTGTGGTACCCCCAGCTCCAGGGGATAAGTGGCGGATTGGCCAGGTGGTATAGCCACTTTAAAGGATCGATCCGATAAAAAAGACCGAAACCACTGGAGGGCGAGATCAGTCACTCCCGCCTCCTGTAAGCGTTGGATCAGTATATGGTGGGACACAGTATCGAAGGCAGCGCTTAGATCTAATAGTAAAAGCGCTGCCGTACGGCCTGAGTCCAGTACCTGGCGAAGATGTTCCGTGATGTAGAGTAATGCCGTCTCGGTACTGTGTCCCGACCGGAAGCCGTTCTGACTGGGATCCAATATCTGGTTGCGAGCCAGATGCTCAGACAGAACAGAGTTAACGTGGGCTTCTGTTACTTTGGCAATCCAGGGCAACAGGGATATGGGTCGATAATTTTCTGGCAACCGGGGGTCAGAGTTGGCTTTTTTTAGTATAGGAGTGACCACTGCCTGTTTCCATGCCGTGGGTACCGTTCCATTGGACAATGACATATTGATAAGATTCAATAAGGGGTCACGGCACAGTGGGGAAAGTGTGTTGATAAAGGCTGGCTTTAACGGGTCCGAGGGAGAACCTGACTTGACCCTGAGGCTGAGCCTGTCAAAGGTCTCAATAGTCAGTTCAGGTAGCATAGCAAGGGTCTCATATCCCGTCGTATCGGGGACAGTAACCTCTCGGTTCTGGTGGAGTGTGTCAAAACCTTGGTAGATTTTTTCCACTTTCTCCACAAAAAAGGAGGCCAGCTTATCACAGTGGGAATCTGTGCAAATCACCTCTGAGGTGGATCTGTTTTTCATAAGATCCTTCAGTACCTTGAAGATCAGTTTTGATGGGTTAGGGCTGGTAGCAAATTCTTGAGCGTAAAATGCGGCTCGTGTTCTGCAAATTGCTCTATGGTAGAACTTCAGCTCAGTAAAGTACCGAGTTTTCAGAGCAGGGTCATAGGATCTTCTCCAATCCCTCTCTGTTTTTCGGCAAGCTTTTTTCAGTTCTGCGAGTGACTCATTATACCAAGGACTAGGTGTTTTTGTCCGGCCTTTCGACCACCGTAGAGGTATCAGAGAGTCCAAGGCATCGGTGATCCAAGCGCAGAACTGTTGGTAACCTTGTTCCACATTAATAAAAGTGCTCAAAGGTTTCTGTTCCAGTATGCTATAAAACTCTTCAAGCCTAAGCTTGTGCCAAAGCCTTTTTAGAATAGGTCTGTCCACAGCTATAAAAGGCTTATCGTGGACCGGACAAAAGGCTTCTACCAGCAGATGATCAGTCCACCCCATCAGCCTCGGATCTGACAACCTCACCCCATCAAGTGTGGAAAAAAAGGGGTCCAAAATATGGCCCTCTGAGTGGGTTGGAAGGGTGACGAGCTGAGTGAGTTGAAGAGCTTCAAGGTTCGCCAGCAGAGTGCTCACAGTAGTGGATGACCTATTATCAAAATGGATGTTAAGGTCCCCCACGATGTTGAAATTATCACAACCAAGTGCTATAGGACTGACCATATCGGCCAGTGCGGACCTGAAGACAGCATCATTGCCGAGAGGACGGTAAATGAGCATACCACTGAAAGTGAATTGATGGGAAAAAGCGACTTTGAAAATAGCACTTTCACATGCAGGTAGTCCCGACGGTTTCCAATCAGCTGGAAAACAGGATTTGACTGCCATAGCAATACCACCTCCTCTTGTGGTCCTATTGGTAGTGAAGACGGTATAGTTCTGAGGGAATGCAAGATTCAATATGGCAGAATCCGAATCCAGAAGCCAGGTTTCTGTCATTAGAAAGACATCGGGGTCCTCTTTCTCAAGCAAGTCATAAATGGACAGGTGATGTTTTACCAGCGATCTAATATTTAGACACCAAATACGAAGATCTCGAGATGCAACACACGTTCGCGTGACAGGAATAGCATCTTCCAAGGAACGGATTTTAGTAGGGCTCTTAAGTGACCAGCCTTTGCAGGCACAGCTGTAAGGGCCAACTAAGGGGTCCACAGGCTTACAGATACATCCTCTGGACCTTTGCCCTATGTACAGCAGCTCGGACCGTGTGTAAGACAACATACCTGCCAGAAGCGGCGAAACAACACCGCGACGAAAACCAGAGCCTGCCCCGCCTCGCGCTGCCTCGACGCGGACGAGCGCAGACGGGCAGGACTCTGGCACGACTCCGGCTAAGCGACGGCATCCTCACCTGCGTGTCCCGCTGCGCGGGAGAGGGGAGCTTTAAGTAGGCTCACCAATCCTAGCGCGAGCGCGAGGACGCTCCAAGATGGCGCCCGAAGCTACCTTTCCATCCCTACCCAAAATGGCGCCCACAGTGAACCACCCCCGAGATCCAGGCCCGCCAAAACGGCAGTGAGGGAGCCAATTATATGCGGAATGAGGAAGGGGGCAAGACCCAGCTAAAAACAGGGGAGAAGTGCAGCAAAGTAAAATAAAACAAAATCACACAATCAGGAGTTTTAAAAAGCGAAGCGCTAGCAGCAGCGCCAGCAACAGCAAGTGCGCAATTGAATAAGCTGTGCTCCTATCTCGGACACCTATTGGTTTGCAGCGCCTGATGGACCGGTTTTCTGAATTTATAGGGGAGAGGAAGTTGCTGATAAACAAAAGCAAAACCCACACCATGATTTGCGGGGCCAAGACTAGCAAGAATTATGCTTTTTTTGTAGAAGGTGTGAAAGTGCAGCAAGTAAATAATTTTTGCTATTTGGGTGTCACTTTTTCGAGTGATGGCAGTTGGGCCCAGGACTTAATAAGTGTTAGGACCAAAATGGCCAAAAGTTCCTATGGCATATTTAAATTCGCCGCAAAGATAGGGGATAGGCGAATCAGAGACATGATGGAGATATACAAGGCTAAAAGTGTCTCCATTGCCCTATATGGGGCAGGGTTGTGGGGTTACTCTAATGTTGGTTGCTTACAGAGGGAAGAAAACATCTTCCTCGAGAAACTAATGTGTCTACCTGCTTCTGCCCCAACAGAGTTGATTCATAAAGAGGTTGGGGTCACCTATTTGAGTGACCTTGCTTCACTTAGGCCTTTGTCGCTTTACCAAGCAATTTGGCACAAGGAAGAGACTGAGTTCAACCAACTTGTTATTAAGGATTGCCTCAAATTAGATAATTGTATGAAAATCCCATGGCTCAAGTATGTTGTTGAGAGCTACCAGGCTATTTTCGGGTTGAACTTGTTGCTAGATTCTTGTCCCCCCCGAGTTCTTGTCAAACATTATAAGAAAAAATCTTTTATGTTGTTTAGAACCCAAAAACGTTTAGCTGGGACTGGTCCCCTCAATACTGTTCAACTTTATAACAAATACACTGTAAGCGAGGGTTTCCAGCAGTATCTGAACATGGTAACCCGACCAGCTCACAGATTTGTCTTAACCAGATTAAGGTTAGGAATGGTACATGTCTTGGTGGCCTTCCCCCAACAAAAAAGGTACCCTGTTGGCCCTTGCCCGTGCGATGGTCATTCAAAACAAAGCAGCATGCACTTTATGCTTATCTGCACTCTCTTCTTGAATGTAAGGATTACATTTTTAAAACCCATGTTTTTAAAATATGGTATTTCTAATATAGAAGATGCAATGAGGTTGCTTTTTAACATGAACTCCCCAGATATGTTTTTATACTGCCAGTTTTATCTGTAAATCTATTTATTACAGGAGAAGTATGACTTTTTAAATGTGATTCTATTTCGTCTGTAATTTTTTGTATTTCTGCATTTTGCCGTGTTCTTTTATGGTCATTACATGTTATGAACCAAATAAAGCTTCATGAACTGAACTGAACTGGATCCCTCTCAAATCCATAAGGATCTTCACCCACGCACTAATAACCAGCAGACTGGACTACGGATACACCCTCTATGCCGAAAAAAACAGCTACAGCTAGACTTGTCCTCTGCATACGACGACAGCACCACATTACCCAACGCCTATGAGAACTCCACTGGCTCGCCATAGAAAACAGAGTGACCTTCAAGCTCCTCACTCACACCTACAAATCCCTCCACAACATCGGACCCTAATACCTCAACAAAAGATTCCCCTTCCACGCACCCAAGAGAAACCTCTGATCTGCCTGCCTTGCCCTAGCCAAAATCCCACGCATCTGAAGAGCCAGAGCGGAGGGGCAATCCTTCTCCTACATCACAGGCGACCTGTAACAAACTCCCTCTCAGCATCAGGCAACCTCCCACAAGCAAGCTTTCAGGAACAGCCTCAAAACCTGGCTCTTCGGATGAGACAAACCTGCGCAAAACCCCTCCTCCCTCCCCCCCAGCGCCATGAGAACTCACGGGTGAGTAGTGCGCTTCACAAATCCCTGATTGATTGATTGATTGATTGAAGAAGAACTCGTTCATTTTTTAGTTTGTTTGAACAACTGCGAACCTGACTTTAGATTCACCTTCCGTAGCAGCAATCAAAAATAGATTATTTAGCTCTTACTATCAGGATTTTAGAAAATCATCTTTACATGTCACTCTTTAGGAAACAAATGGAAGGAACATGTTAATACAATACAACAGCTTTCCTCCACGCGTCCTATGAGATGGCCTTCTGTTTGGGCAATTTCTGTGCATCTGCAGATATTGCAAATTTAAGAATTATTTTTTCACATAAAGCCAATGTTTTGTAATGCAAACGAATCAAAAGAGGATACCTGAAAAAGTTGGTGAGATGCTCTTTCAAGAGAGCCTGGTAATCTCACAGGGATATCTTACTTCAAATGATAAAGGGCCACACACATAATCTAAACAAAACTGCTCTTCAGTGATGAGTATACTCTGCAGGTTGGGCATGCATGATGCCAAAGTTGTCCACCCATTTGGATGCAGGAATCAAAACCACATTGGGAGGGGCTGACACTTGCCTCAAATATAAAGCATTCATCGCTTTGCAAAATGTCACATTATCTTTTAGCTCAATGGCAGCTGCTAGTGAATCCCAATCTCCCTCACCTATAGAGGCCTTCTTTGCGAATAAAACACTCTTATATCTTAATCTACACTCTTGTACGTCAACTATTTCTCTTGCCTTTTAACCAAGGGCTGCCCAAAGATTTGAATGTATGCACAGGCATTCCTGACCAACCCATCCCACTTGCCTGCCCTTTTAAGAAATCTTTTGATTTGTCAACTGTGACTTTGTTTCTCTATGGCTCACATCAATTGCGTGCTTAATGTCACAATCATTGACCCTATCATTCAGACAGACCACTCTGAATTCAGACAAATCAAATCCACTAATCTCTGATATAGCTTTACTTTACTCCACTTAATTGTTATTTTCTGGTTTCTAGGAACCTGTGCACCAATTGGTTTTGTTGACCCCTGTCCTACAGTGAACTGCTAGGGGATTATGGTCACTGGTGCAACTGGGAATAACACAAAAATCAGTAATTAATCATCCCAGATTATCAGTCAGAAGAATAAAATCATTAGTGGTACAAACACCTCTGCCAGTGAAAAGGGGTACTTGTGAGAAGACCAACAAGCTTACATCCTGGCAGTATACAAAGTGATACTTGATTAGAAAATTATTTAAATCCTCACCATATGAATCATGTATGAAATGAGGCAGATCCTCCCACAGAATGTCCATCATCCTGCAAATCAGTTTAAGGTCTCAGGGATTATCATTAAAATCTCCAAATCATACAATGCATGAGTTAATCACCAACATATTGGGACATCCATTCAGTTATAAACCCAGCATTTGGTAATATTTTTTATTAAAGCAAATCCTTCTAAAAATAATTAAGACCAAGAGCGAGAGCCCTCCAGTTTTGGAGGAAATTGCAAGGGTGTGGAATATTTTATATCCAACCAAATGAGAGAAGGGTGGCAGACCAGGTCCCATCGCAACTGATGAGATTATACTTCTTGACAAAAAAGATCTAATCTTGATTATACATTTTAGAATGAATCCTTGCAACATTTCATGAAACCATTTAAATGTTTTTCTAAAATAATTTTCTCCACAAGCATTCCATTTTTTCTGACACCTTCATTCCCATTCATATTTGGTGGCTTAATTGCATCACTTATTTTGGTATAGAGCAATTATGCGGAAATACATTAAACTTATGGGGCATTGCATAGAATTATGTGAGTACTGCAACTCTGAATTTAGAGCTATTTTCAAGCACAAAATGCTCCCTTGCGTCCAAAATGGACCAGAGAATGCATATTGCAGACAGTAAAAAGTGCTAAATGCAACATAAGACAACGAGCAGCAGCCATCACTGGCTAACTTCTCTGTTCCTATGCTCCTGTGGGGGCATTCCCCTCAAAATTACTCTTAATTATGCAGCATAATCCCATTATTTTTTATATCCCAAGAGTAATGAAGAATCACCCAAATTACTGTGATTACTCTGGCATATTTAGAATTACTCCCAGGTCTACTAATATGTTGTGTGGGATACATACTCATATGTGATCTAGAAAGAGGTAGGGAGGGTGTGGCCAACAGAAATTCATTCTGTATCGTCACCTAGGTCTAAAGGTGCAAAAAATTAGATGTTGTAATATTATACTCCTGTGCCATAACCCATAAACGACTCTTGAAAGTTGGGTCATGAACACTCCTCAAAACTCCATCTGGTCTTTAAAAGTAGCCTAGAGCAACAGTTGTTACCTTACTATCCAGCAAAGTAGAGCCATTCAAGGTGGCTAACAAGTTTCCCACCATTGAAGAAATTCCAAAATTCACCACCACACAGTCGCCCAAGCATGTTTTATGTCCACTTATTAACCCCTTCATCCTCCTCACCATAATAACGACATCACAAACACGTGATGCAGCCAACCTTTTTGGCCAACCAATGTACCTCCTTGTGTCTTAAATCTGGCCACTCTATGATCTGATATTCCCCTAGAGAAGGGACATTTTGAGATTCAACACCTACGGTGTTGTCTCATGTAGTATTTGCAATTTTGTTGAGGACTTGAAAAGGAATAAAGGCTGTTATTAATTTGAAGCAGATGCTACATCCAGTGTTTTGTTTGTGGTGCCAAAAAATGCACCAAAAATGCACACAAAAGGAGAAAATTGAGGAACAATGGGAGTATCTAGAGAAGGAGTAAATCACCATATGTCCTTGACTCTCCTCTTACAACTCTCTCGCCTTCTTGTTCGGGTCTATCCACCTGATTATTCTGTAACTTAATCTTATGCATGTGCGGTGAGGGCTCATTCACCACTATAGAACTATTTTGTTTACAATCATTGATTAAGTCAGTAAACTTTGATATAGTTAGTTCAAAAGCTTTTCACTTATCCTGCAAGTGCAAGGAGTAAAATAAGCCCCTCAAAATACTTTCTAAGAATGCAAGACCACTATTCATCTGCACAGACAATGACTTTTGTAAAAGAATCAAGTCATTTCTGCCCACCTTCATAGATGGACCCTCCACTTGAACTGTGGAAGAACCAATCCCCTTTGGTGCTAGTTTAACTTTCTGATGTGTCACAAGAGGGAGGGGGTAGGGCACGGTAAGGGAGGGTCGTGCCTTGAGACCATCGCAGGTGATTTGCTGCTCTCTATAAATCCCTGATTGATTGATTGAAAAGGGGAAGAGCCTCAAGAAATAATCGTTCATGTGACACACATGAAAGGATGGTGGGCCCAATTAAAGTATCAACCATTTTGGAATCTTGAATATGTCCATTAGCAGGTGACATGCAAGTTGTCAATACATTGAGAGCATCCGCTACCGCCCACTATAATAATTGTCCTACTTTTTCTTACCCATAGAGGACAAAGAACAACTTAAAAGTAGTCAGCCTCAAAAGAAAGTCCATGAGTAATGTCCCTGGCCAGCCTCCTACGGGGTCACATGGGATCGTCTTAACCTGGTCGTCTTCGGGTACAGTCCGGGTATGTCCTGGGTGCATTCCGTGCACGGGAAGACAATGGGGCATTTCTTGGCACCCAAGTATTTTGAGTCCCCTCCTCCTTCAGGGAAGCTCCAAAGTGCGATTTGGACCTCATGGTCCTCTCGAGCCCTTATTCAATCTTAGCATTAGATTAATAAAGATATTGCCTATCTATAGGAGATATAAGATTTATATTTTACATTGACCCACCCTTGAGCACTGTTTACAACAGACCACACACAGCAAAGAGATCATGGTGTGTGTGTTGTGGATCAAGCGACAGAAGAGGTAAGAAACTATTCTGTAAATTATGTGGCACAAGTGGAATTATTCTAATGTACGTTCATTTGTAATATGTAACACTCCCAAGAAAATGGGCTTCTAGGCACTGCATTCAACCATTCAGTCATTCAGAAGGATGCTTTGATAATAGGTTTGGTAACTGAAATTGATTTCTTGTATTGCATGAAGCAATGTCATGCCTCACTGTTGAGGGGCTACATGGTAAATTCAAGTAACACAGGATGCAACAATGTAATTATTGCATTAGAACAGAGCGATATTATAAACTTGCTACTTGTTAACCACCTTGGAAGAGGGATTCTTGGAATCCACAGAGGGCAATTAGCTAGCTTGATGGCAATCTCCAGAGTAGAACCACAGTTCTTCAGGGGAGAGCAGTGCCTATATAATGTGGTGTCAATCTGCTGCCTTTCCAGCACACTCTGTAAGTGTCCTCAGGTAGCGATTGTCTGCTGACTGCTGAATTGAAGACGGCTCTGCATCGATGCACTGAGATATTTATCACTCTCTCTGTATAAGGTAGGAGTCAAAGCAACACACACATGTGCCTCCATTATAAGCAGAATGGTTTTTGCTTGTTCTATGCATTGGGACAGAAATGTTTGTAAAAAAAAAAAAATTACAGAGTTTTTATAAGCCCGAACTTGACCCGAATCTGGTATCAGAGCGCTTTACATAGCACCAGTTGCATTACACGAGGACACAATCTCTCTGCCTTCTGAAAAGAAGGATACTTGACTCACCCATAATCTGTTCCTGAAGGTGAATTTGTTATATCTCACCAGTTACAGCTGCCCTGGGTGTGTTGGTGAATCTAAAGATGTAACCTCTTTGCCCAAGATTTATCAAGAAGTCGTGCAGGGCCCGATGTAAAGCTGGTGCGCTGTATTGCGTGAACGGAAGAGAGCAGAACAGCGCCATATCTGCTAAGAAGTGCCGCACTTCTGCTCTCTCCCAGTGCACACACCTTTGTGGCCTCGTGCAAGAGTGTCTGCATTGTGGTCAGCATTGCTTCTGTGCTGGACAGGGTCCCTTCAAGTACTATCCTCCGGGGTGTTTCCCACTCTGTGCGTCTGCTGCTCAATGCAGCACAAATATATAGCAGAAAACATGATTTCTTCCCGTTTAGTCTTCCTCGAGGAGGCGTAGGATTCTGGCACAAATCCATGTCTGCAATTCTTTGTAGAAAGTAATATATGTCAAAGTCCATGGTGGTTGCATGGCAATGTCTTTGCTTCACCGATGTAATGCCCCCTTGGCACAAAGTAACACAAGGCAGTGCATTCTGCAGCTTGGTGTTACTAGGGGTTACAATCGTGATTTGCGTTGGATTGAAAATCCTACCTCAACACTTTGACTTTGCATCGGGTTTGCGTTCAAACAGGAACACAAGCCCGGTGCAAAGTGTGTGTAAATCCGGGCGTCTGTGTTGTCAGGAGCTTCAGTTTACTACTGATGAACCCACAGCATGCCAGGGTTCCTTAAAGGCAGGGTTTTGCTGGATGGATGTAGGAGTCTTCTAAGCAAATCCATGAAGTCTTCTTTTCTGGGCCGCAAGAAAGTGGGTGCGCGTTGAGGGTGGCAGACATGTTCATTTCAGACCTCTGAGACAGAGGTGTGTAGAAAGGAGCTGAAGCTCACCGCCTCTGAGAACACTACACTTCACATGGTGGGCATCACCATTCACCACCTCCTTGTGAATGCTCCAGAAGAGTATCTTGGGACTCAGGACCATCTTCTGGGCTCCAAGGCCACCTCTCTAGATTCCTGCTCTACAAACCTTCATGCATACAGAGTGGCAAAATAACTGTTTGTGGCTCAATTTGTTACTATTTTTATGTATTTGTGAATCTCCGCTGTACCCAGAGCTTTCCTGCTGTAGGTCTGGGATTGAACAAGGTTTTACCTTCTCTCCTAAACAGGGTGGTTTATCTGCAGTGATGGTTCTGGAGACGCTGCACCACATCTGGTACACTGTGTACTCCTGTAGAGGGAGCCAGTGAAGTGGTGCCTATGTTGTGTGTGAATCAGTCAGGTTGGTGTGCTATAGACCCCAGGGCTCCATGGAGAAGGCCATGCCACAGGGCTGCAAAAACACAAGGCGCAGCACGCCAGATGTTGGGCTGTATGATACATGCAGCGATGTTCGAATATTGAGTGGTAATTTAGTAGGATTCATTTGTTAATTATTCGTTCAGATAATTATGATTTGTGAAAATGCCATATGTTACTATAATCGTGCACACATCACCGGGAGTAAGAGTTTTAAGTTGCAGAAGTCAAGTTTGTGTGGGAAAAATAGGGCTGAGAATGTATTTGTTGACGTGCACCTATTCAACAGGGGTGAGCACATTCTACTATGAACCCCAACCTGCAGCTAACATATGAGCACTGGCATTTTTGTCGTTCATTGTTTTATGCATTATAAACCATAGACAATTAGCAAGCATTGGCAAAGCCATTAGGTCTGGTCTACAATTGCAGAAGGCTGTGGGATTTTGTTTAAGTTTAACCATTATTAAACCAATTTGCAGACCCCAGTCAGTGGTGGAAATGAGAAGGAGTGCTTGGGGTGCATTTGAAGAAACTGAGTGAGTTGGATGACAGAGAAGCTTAAATTAGACTGGCTATACGAGACAGAAGCAAGAGAGAAACCTGGTACATAAGGCAATGATGAGAAGACGAAGACAGATTATATATCTGAGAGGAAGAGATAGAGATTAGACCTGGGAGTGGGTAGGTAGAGAGGAACAATTATCGAGTAGAGCTGAGGACATAATGGTGAAACGAGAACTGGGGCTGCAGGAGACAAAGAAGAGGGACAACCTGGTGGTGAGGGAGCAAGACCTTTAGCAGCAGAAGAGAAAGAGGCCCAGAGATGGGGGCATAGAAAGGAAGAAAGAGCAAGAGAGAGAGGGGGAGACTTCAGGCTTGTTAGAAGAGAGTCACAGACCTTGGAGTTTAAAGGGGTGTTTGAGATCTGGAGGGAGATTTACAAATGTATTGTGCAAAGAAGTTGCATTCCTGTGGTGTGCTAGGAAGTGAAAAGTGTGGGTGTGGGGTGTGCAATGCAGCACACATACAATGTTGTAAACATTTTGAGAGAAAAAAATATTTCTTCTTTTTAATGCCTGCCTCAAGGTGATTTTGTGTGCAAAGCCTTATGTGCCCTTGTTAGTAGATAGGGATTTGTTTCAAACACTGGGGCTCCCATGGAATGCCTCCTTGACACGAAATAAAGCAAAGCAACACAACTCTGTCTGTGGTATTAATTGGTTGCTTTCAAGAGTGCAGGAAAGTAACTAGTTTATCAGCACTTTCTTTGGTTTGTGAATCTTTATGTGAATTTGTACCTGTGCAACGTGTTGATAAATCTGCCCCTTTGTGTCAAGAGAGACGGGCAATAGAAGGGCACAAGAGAGCTGGGGGCAAAGAGGTGAGTGTGAGGGGTCTAGTGGCATTTACAAAAGAAGATGAACATCTATGGGCAGTGCTTAATTTGACACAGTGTTTTCCAGTGCTCGGCACCAGCACTTAATTGTCAACACAGACACTTGTAACACTTTGCCACAGAGCACAGAGTGGCACAGTTGATCTAATTTAGATATGAACACAACAACAGCTATTTATTAATTCAATGTACAATAAAAGTGACTGACACCTGTCACCCAAGCCATAGTTTGAAGCCACGCTTGTAGGAGTGAGATGATCATCAGTTGTGTTGGCACTGTCATTGGCGTCGCAGGGAGGAGCAATGGGTAGAAAAATCTACATTGGCCTCCTGGCAAGAGCCTTGGCACTTACATGTTTACAAATTAACCACTGCCTAAGGGCAAGAGAGAGAACATACAGACTGAGAGATGGAGATAAAGAAAGAGGAAAGGAGAGACTGCGAGGGCTGGGATCGACAGACCAGGTGAGGTAAGAGAGGAGAATGGGAAAGAAAGAAAGAGAGAGAGATAAAGAGAGAGTGAGAGAGGGAGAGACATGAGAGAGACAGACATCACAGCCATAGAACACAGAGGCAAGGGAGACAGGAGAAAGATGCATCACTGCCATAAAACACAGAGGCAAGGGAGACAAGAGAGAGGCTTCCCATGCATAAAACACAGAGGCAAGGGAGATAAGAGAGATGGCATCACAGCCATATAACACAGAGGCAGGAGACACAAGAGAGAAGTGTCCCATTCATAAAACACAGAGGCAAGGGAGGCAAGAGAGACAGGCATGACAGCTGTAAAACACAGATGTAAGGGAGTCAAGAGAGAGAGGCAGCACTTCCATAAAACACAGGGTCAAAATAGACAAGATCAAGCCAACAGCTTATATCTCAGTGCACCCAAATGTATCACACGCTTAACACAGCGAATCCAAAACACTGCTACAAGACTCCTTCTCCGCCTCCAACCAAGAGAACAGATTGCTCCACTTTTGGAGTCACTACACTGCCTACCCATAGCAGTAAGCGCAATGTTCAAGGCACTCCGCATTGTCCACAAGAGCCTACCAAAGAAAAGGACCACTATACCTACAAATCATAAAGCAAAACCAAACTAAATAGACAACGTGCTTCACACTTGCACCTTGGATCATCACACCACTTTACTTTGAAGATTCCAGAGGAGGCACCACTTTCTCAACACAAGCTGCCAAGCACTAGAAATCACTACCAGCCAAGATTCAAAGCATTCAGGAGCATATACACTTCACAAGAGAGCTGGAAAATGTCTATTTTAAATATAACTACGTTATCCAATCACCCTGGGACAGAAACCAGAATAGCATTCACTCCTTTAAGTACAATCTAAAGTCTACAATCTACAGGCATGGAGCAGCCCAACCTACTTTCTATGTCCAGGTTAGTTATGAAGAGCTGACCTATGCTTAGCCTGGGTAGTATATATTCAATTCACATATAACCCTCCACGCACATATTAATACTTATATCACAAACGTCAGCAGTCAGTAGGCTGATACCATTCCACAGCAATAAGCCACCCATCACCAACTGAACAGGCATGGAATAACTGAAGAGATCTGCCAAGTGCCACTACCCAACGTAGGGCTTTAATTAGTCCACCACTGCATATCCCAACTAGCTACTTTCCATGATTACTCTTGACATCCCACAATGACAATCAGATATGGGATTATAGTAACAAAGTGTATCCCAAATGAACTCTCCAACATTTCCCTCTCCAACCTATGCCTCCTTAGAGCCATAACCAAAATATCTCAGAATGGGCAAACATGTGCAGTGACCAGCTAGGTTGAGTATGGTCACAGGAAATAAACTATATGCCTATCTTTCTCACTTCTTCTTCAAACACACTGCTAAGCACTGCTTCTTATAAAGTGGTACTATGGTCGTCTTGAAGTACAATTTTGAAATACTCCCTACATAGGATCAAAAAACAAAGACAACATCCTTCCTGCCACAGACCCTACAAGGTGCAGCATTACTAGTGTGGTTGTCAGCAATCAGAAAATTGGTAAACAGGCACCGAGCACACAAATGAATAGTCATCCCACTCTGTGCAAGAAAGAGTATTCCAAAACTGCCTGTGGGAACAAGTATCATTCTGAGTATGTCAAGGTGGTTATCTAGATATACGTTACTTTGCTTTCACTAGTGACATTCGTCGCAGCCTATATTTTACGTTGTGTTTATGTCCTACTCTACAGCTGGTCTCAAGAGGAGTTTGTGTTCCAGGAGATGTCCCAGTAATCCTCTGTATTTGCTCTAACCGGATTCTAGGACATGCTGGTAAGTGACGTTGCACATGCTATTTAACTAGACGTGTGTGAAATTTGCATAATTTGGTTTCGCGTAATTTTAAAGTGCAGAATTACATAAAATAAAAAAATGGGAGTTAGTGCAAAATTGTAGATGTGTCGGATGCACACATATGCATGATATATGTTAAAAAATACCATATACCCATTACTGGGGTTCAGCCCATATGTGGGCAGTCCTGGCAATGGGTATACGGTTCGAAACTGACTCACCTGAAAATCGCCGAAAACATGGTTGTAATCCTCAGGGTAAAAAATCCTGCTGTGAAGGGGGGACCTGGTAAAAGGGACCCACCCTGGAATCTGCCTGCAAGAAGAAGAAAGAGGTGAGTACACACCCAAAATCTTTCATCACTACCACCTTGAAACAGGCAGTTGGACAGCCACGGTCCGCTCTTGGAGCAGGCAACTCGTAATACAAATGGCAGTGCTACTTTCCTGTACCACCTGATGGCAGCTGCCTTTCCCCAACCACAAAATCAGTGGTCGACAGCCTGCTGGCAGTCTCAGTGGTCCAGCGACGGTCTTCCCAATGCCGATCCACCCAACTCGCAATATGGCGGTGGGACCGCTGAGCTCACTGCACTCGGACTACCATTGCTGAAACGGCAGTCCACGGGACCACCGAACTCATAATAAGGCCCTTAGATGGATCTTTACATTGACAATGTTCAGTGAATTTGTCTAAACGGTTTTGTATACCATTTTGGTGCAGGATAGTAAAATAGCATGGTCAGTCTAATGGGTGTGGAGGTAGTGACATCAATGTAGTGGAACACTGAGGTGGTGGAATCCCAGATAGTGACATACAACCATGAGCACAACATCAGAGAAGCATAAAACCACACTCTGCTTTGCACAGCACTTAATCATGAATTACTATGAATACTTGTGGTTGGATAGCATGGATGCAAAATAGCGCAAGCAAAGAAAGGTATTGTGTGGTCAGGCCACTAACCCTTTCAATGTTTAAAGCTACTCTTGCCAGTGCCAGTGCACCATTGGGTGAAGTGGACCACACAATTGAAGTTAGTTTCTCATTTTCAGTCAGTAGACTTCTACAAGACTGTGGACAACTCCCTCCCACAAAAACCACTGAGCCGACATATTATGTATCATGTGTAAGAAACCATGGACAACATTACAAGTTCTCCACTAGTATACCTGTTAAGTCACCCCCTTGAGTTACCAATACAATAGATATTGGTAACTCCAAGTGTTATGGATTCCTGCACCAAATCCAATCTTTAGCATTAGCCCGATTCTAGTTATTCCCCATTGTCAGATTTGAAGGTAGTGTTTTTCACGTTATTGTAACACAAGAGCACATCAGCACATTTAGTTTAAACAACAGCATTTTCCATAAATACCAGACAGCCTCCAGTTGTACCTATGGCAGAGGAACTAGTTGCCAATCAGACAATTAATGCTATCATGGGAAAAACACCCACAAAGCATGACGAAATAACCTTCTAGATGGCTCACAAGATCAAGCAGTTGGAAGCAGTCAACCCACACAAGACCCCAAGATACACATAGCATTCTTCACTACCCTTAGGGATAGTGCCACCAGTAGAGGAGTGTAACACCTGGGGAAACAATAGGGCATGTATCTACACCATGGCTCATGGTCCACCTCCATTGGCAGTGCTCCCAGAGGTAATTAAACCGATCCTAAATAAACATCGAGCTGCACCAGCATTGGATCTGGGGATGGATGAAGTTAATTGGTAACCTCGCTATGATGTCCTTTATAATTTTAAGTAATATTTGTGGTGAAGCACAGGCTCAGGAATGAAAGTTACCCAAAATCAGAGCTTACACCTACACCTCTGTGGGCCGTGATACCTTAGGAACACGGGCTGTAAAACCGCATTGTTATAGCAAAAAGGAAACTGAGGGTAACGGCAATTGCAAACCCACACCTGGAGCTAAGATGAAGTAAAAGGGGAGAGGGAGAAAAAAACGGGCTGGGTCCCCGGCAGACAGTATTCCAACCAAGGTGGTTATGATGAATCAATCAAGCAGGGATTTATAAAGTGCAGCAGATCACCTGTGAGGGTCTCAAGGTGCTGGAGTTGCTACCTGCTTCATGGTGCTCTGTTTATTTGAACAGCCAGGTCTTAGACAATGTGAGGTGCCACAATACAACTAAGAAGCCAGATTGGTATCAGTATTCTGATGGCCATTCTTCATGATCTTCAGAGGCCTCTGGTGATAGGAGGACAGAAAGATGGAATTGAAGTGATTACAAATGCAGAGACAACTCTACGAAACAAAAGTGGGAATCAGGACAAAGTGCTGAGGTTAGTGTGAAGAAGGGGGAAAATGGTCCTGACTCCAAAATAAATGTAAAAAAGAAGAAAGTGGCTAGATGTTGTTCTTAAAAAAAATGGGGGCAGATTTACAAGGACTGGCGCATCCCTGCATATCAGCAGGGATGCGCCAGGTAAGATGCGTCACACAAGTTTACCCTTGCGCCACCACAGATGGGCCACATTTCCAATGCGGCACATCGTGGCTCAAGGATAAACAGATGCGTGACGCATCTATTGGCGTAAGGGCGGCGCATGGCTGGAGTCGTGTCGCAAACGCGACGCAACTCCAGCAATACTCAGGGGCTGCCCATACCTAACATGCTGCATCACACCTTGCGCCTGCTTCAAGCAGGCGCAGGGTTTTGATGCAGCAGCGTCGGAAAAGTGAGTCAGTGAAATCTTGTAGATTTCACTGCGTCACTTTTCCGAGGCTTTTTCCGACGGAACGCCCACCCTGCATACATTAAACCTGACGCAGGTATAATGTAGCGCAGGGCTTTACAACGTGACGCATCTCCCTAGATGCGTCACGTTGTAAATAAGGCACAACATGGCGCATGGCTTATGCCGCCGCTGCATCACAGAAGGGACGCAACAGTGGCGTAAATATGTCGCAAGGGACTTGTAAATCTGCCCCATGGTGTGCACACTAACGACTCTTCTTCGGAAAGGTAAGTAGGCTCGGACTCGTTTAGACAGTACAGCAGAAGTAACAATAGTGCACCAGACTCTACAAGAGCTTCCAGGGTGAATCCAACTGAAGCTTGGATTACGTTATAACACAAGACAGACATTTGAACCCTCCAGATAGATTTTATAACATAGAAATTCAAATAGAAGTGGACATTTCACTAACAATAAAAGCAGTCTTCTGGTTCCATTTATCTGAAGTCTATGATATATTGGCAGAGGAGGACTGGCCTCCATTCTTCATTAGGGAACCCCCCGGGGGAGTAAGCGATCAAGTTAGCCTTCTCCTCCATAATACCTGAGGAGATCAGGGAATTGTATGGCTAGGGAATGGATGCTATAGCTCGCTCCAGCATTATACAGAAATCAAGTACGGTAGGATAAAGACTCGATTTCATCAATAATATAGGCACAAGCTTAACTTGAATGGACCATATAGTGACCATATTGACATCACACTGTTACAAATTAAAGAGATCAAAAAAGCTCACCTAAATGTAGCCTTCTTGGACTATGAGCAAACCAGCAAAGGAAAAGGACCAGCATCTGATTTCCTCCAGAATTGTACTCTTTGCAACCACCAACTACGCTCAGAAAGCTGCAAGCCCTGTTAGGATTCTTAAACTTTGGGCGAACCTGCTTGTCACATTACTCTGAGCGAGTAAAACCATTGTACATTTTAATAGCTCCTATGTTTTCTCCAAAGCACTGGATGGAGTAAAATACACAAAATCTGCATTCACTCCAAGTAGACACGATATAGTCAAATATTTATGGACTAGGAATAACAAAACTGACTTGGTTTTGAGAATCGTTCCAAGTATCTCCTGGTACAATGATGTTATATTTAATGAGGAACAAACAGTTCCCATGGAATACAAGTTACATTTGTACTCAAATGCAGAATCACGTTTTGGATCCACTAAGCACTTGCAGCTGTAAAAAGCGCTATCTTGAAAGAGTGTCCTTTGGCTCTGTCCCTGAGGCTCTGACCAGTAGGCCAGTCAACTGGGCCTTGGAGTCACTCTGGTAATCCTGGGTTCAGCAGTTGAACAGGGCTCAAACGGTAGGGCAGGTCTCGGGTGTTCAAGGTAGGCTTTATGCAGCAGAGCAGTCCTTACATGTGCGGCAAAGCAGGCTTCTGAAGTACACATCAGGCCATTGCAGCAGGCAATCGTCTTAGAGCCCTCCCGCAGGTGCAGAAAGTGAACCATAGAGTGGGTCTGAGGGTTCTATTTTTATACCTGATACCTTCTGTGAAGTAGAAACATTTTCTAGAGAATTCCTTTTGAAGTGCTTGAAGTTTCCTCACTCCCTTGCCCTGGCTCTAAGCTTGCTGCATGAATAGTGCAGAAGTGATAAGTGGCAAGTGACAGTGTGAAGGCAGGGCACAGCCTATTCAGTGTCAACTGGGGCTGTGCCCAGTCCTGCCCCCCCCCCCCCCAATCCTGCTAGTTGATGGCCCATCCAGGCACACTTAATCCCTCTATTGTGTGACTGTCTGGGAGGAATTCACTAAGTTTAATTTTCAGTTACACCTAGACAGGCTGCAGGCACAAAAGGGCCAAGGCCATAAAAATACCACCTTTCTAAAAGTGGCATTTTCAAAATTGAAAAAAAGATCCGACTTTACTATCAAAGAAGATTTTTCAATAAAATTTCATAGATACAAACATGAACTGGATTCCTAGTCCCTATCATAGGTCAAAGCAGAGTAAAACTTAAAAGTACATGTCAAACCTTTTAATTGTAATGCACCCTGCGGTATGGACTACCTAGGGCCTACATTAGAGGTGACTTATTTGCAATAAAAATGGAGTTAAGGCTTGGCAAGGGGGTAATATTGCCAAGTCGGATTAGCAGTTTGAAAACAGCATTCAGGCTTGAAATGGCAGACCTGGGATATGTTTTAAAAGGCCACATAAGTGGGTGGCACAATAGGTGCTGCAGGCCCACTAGTACAATTTAATTCACAGGCCCTAGGTATATGGTGTATCACTTTGCTAAGGACCTATAAGTACATTAAATATGCCAATCAGGTGTGAGCAAACTTTATCATGTTTTAGGGAATGAGCACTACGTTTTAGCACTGGTTAGAAGTGGTAACATGCACAGAGTCCTAATGCCAACAAAAACACAATAAAAAAAAAAGTAGGAGGCGAGAAGGCAAAACGTTTGAGAGGACCCTACACAGAGGGCCAAGTCCAAGAAGCACAGCTGAAAATGTCAGCATTATGACATTGGTTTCATGACAGGTATTTGTTACCCCATGGTCCTACATTTAGATTGCTACAGGAGTGTTTTCTTGCTCATGTGGTTTATGATGATAACTATTGTACTCTCAGGCCCAGATCTATCAAGGGCTAGCATTGCCCTTGCATCAGGCAAGGCGATGCAAGATAATGCAAACTCTTAAAATAGCTTAACTATGCCACGCAGAGCCACCTTGTGTGACTTTGTGTGGCATAGTAAATCTGGAGTAATGCAACGCAGTGCAAGTCGCTGCCTTGTGCTACTCTGCATAGGGAAGGCAATCCATGGTTTTTGGCCCATTCCCAGAATGACTCTTAAACATTGGAATGGATCACAATGAAACCTAGGTGAAGCAAAAATAAATAAGATATATGTTTCTCCTCGTAATTTCCTATTCCTATATTTGCTGCATTCTGCAGCACACATATAAAAAGGAAAATACCTCTGTGGATTGTTTGTGCAGGAATGTTTCCCTTCCTGCACAAAAATCCAGGACAATCCTGGCTGTAATGCAGAAACCCTTGCACCATGGCGCAAGGATGCCTGCTTCGGTGCTTGGCGGCCACAAGTGCTCCAGCGCAGAGAGAGCAGGAAGGTGCCACGTGTTATTTAATATGGCGCAGTCCTGCTCTTTCCATTTCATGCAGCATGTTGAATGGACACTATAACCCAGACCGACCTGAGTGAAAGAATTACAACTGCACCTCGCTTTTCATAGAGTTCAAAGAGCCACACCTGCTGTGAACATTACAGCTTATCCAATACTGAATGGTATGGTTTGGGAAAAGGTCCCTTTCCAGATTATGGGACCCAGTGAGATTCTGCAACCGTAAAAGGTATGATGTCTGATCTAGAAGCCAATGCTACTCTTCAAAATGAAGACCCCTATTTAAATGTATATACATATAAAGAAATGTATTGTTACCATCAATGTGTATGCTGATATCTACATACAACTATTGTCCCTTTGTGAAATATACAATTATACACACTGGGAGCAATGTATGCCACCTCCTGAAGGCAACACTGCAAATTATATGAATTACATTACATTTCCTTACTCTTTCGTAAAAAAAAGAGTAGACCCCTCTGCTTTTTATTATAGGAAACAACTTGAGGCAACGCAAAAGCATATATTCACAAGCACTAGACTGATTTATTCTGATGAATTTATTATAAAATTAAATATACAGGATTGTGAACACTTGAAAGAAAATGTTGATTTGAAAAGCCTATGGGGTGTGACAATTTGCCATGTTTAAGGCAGAGAAGCCCCATTTAGAGCATGTAGGATACCCCAAAAAAAGATTTTCCTGAATAAAACCTTTCAACAGGCCGCCTGTTTAGGATTTAGTAATATGATGGATATGAAAAACCCGCAAACAGTAAATGTGTCAAATGACACAATTCCCTCATTACAAATGGTGCCACCAGGCAGCAATGTTTCACCCAGGAGATGGGCTTCAGGGGCAACTGATGCAAAGGAATGCCTGAATCATTTCCTTTCCAAAAATCTCGTTTTCAAATTAAACCGCGTGGGCACAAAATACAATACTGTGGACATACTTGTAATAGTTACCAAGTACAGTATAGCTAAATAATGCCAACATTGGTTGCAATTTGTCAGTATGAAGGCTGTAAAATAACGTATGTTATTACCTAAATAAAACACTGATACTCTTGGTTTTATTTTAGGTCCTTGTACCCCAAAAACAAACATAGGTTTTCTGCTGTTCATAATAAGTTTTGGAAGAGTTCACAGAGGGAAGCAGCAGGAAGGATTCGACACATTGATGAGGAAAACTTGGAGAAAGCACAAGTGGTTGACAAAGGTATGGATATGCTTTCCAGACATTTGAATTCCACAAATAAAATAGTATCATCTGCATTTGACCTCAATTCAATTCAATTCAATTCAAATGACTTTTATTCGGTTGATATACATCAGCCATATAAGCACAGACATAATAACAGACAACATATAAAAGCAGAACTATCCTTGATATAAATACATCGGAATTCATAGGCACATAATAGTCTTAATACGTAAAGTGCGAATGCATTAATACAGTACAGATGAGTATCCTTATTTACGGGCAGACAGAAACAGTAAGTATAAATTGCCTGTTACAGATAGGTTTTATGGGAGATGTAACTAGGCAGGGACAAAAGTGCAAATGCAATAATACAGTACATATGAAATCCAAATAGACTCAGTATCAAAAATAAGTGTGCATAGATTTCCTAATACCAATGGATTTCAGGATAAAAGTAGCCAACCTGATATTATAAAATAAGAAACAAGGTTTCAGATAAAACTTTCTAAAATTTAAGTAAAAATTACAAATTAATAAAAAATGGCAGCAGCTTTGGTGAGATGTACCATCACATGGGCATCGTTGGGCAGTACTCTGTTTCATGACTGGGAAATTAACAAGGTGATGTAATGTACCCAATCTTAAACGTGTCAGCACATATCGGTGTGATGCTCGGGTCACAACTGACAGATAAGATTGGAAACCCTCTTTATCTTCCAGTTGCAGGTAGAGCATAAAGGTAGTTTTTTTATTGAGTACACTAAAACGGGCCTTCAATTGCTGTGTACGGAAGGTTGATTTTATCTCATTTTTAGAAACAGAGGCTATACACCCGGGGTCCAGCCGTATATCATAATTGAAAAGAGTTTTGTACCAGTGCGAGATGTATTTAAGCCATGGTATTTTTAAACAATTTTCCATTTTGATGCAGTCCCGTATAATAGATTGGCTGAACCTAGTCTCTTCCTTTGACCAAATTGATTTCCATAGGAGGAGAGGTCGTAATGAAACAATATCTGATATATAGGCAATGCCCACTTCCCGGTGAATAAGTTCCGTAGAGGCGGAAGGGGGGGCACACAGCAAGCGTTTTAAAAAAGCATTTTCTGCTTTTAAAAGAGAAATCGCTTGAATGTGTCCCCAAACGCCAGCACCGCAAAGGGCGGCAGAAACACATCTTGCTTCATAAATTGCCATCATATCTTTTATACGGCGACGGCCCAATTTAGCAGTAAATCTACAAATGCCGTTAATATTTCTCTCCATCTTAGAACGGGCATTCTCCTGTTCCTGTGCCCATGACCCATTTCCAGCGAAAGTGATACCCATATACCAAAATGATTTTACAGTTAATACTTTAGAATCCTCTATGTAAAATCATCTAGCTGTTATTGAGTTCTTGCTGCAAACCATGACAAACGTTTTTGATTTATTAATTAAAAGCTTTCTTTTAGTAATAAATATAATAAAATTGTCGATAAGACGCTGGAGCCCAATAGGGGTCCGGGATAATAGAACCGCGTCGTCAGCGTATAAAATAATTGGGATAGGGTTTCCTTCAATCCTTGGTGCATCAGCTTCAAATGTATTCAGGGCGGCATCAACATTATTAATAAATAAAGAAAACAGTAATGGAGCCAGCACACACCCCTGGCGGATGCCGCTCTAGACTTTAAAGGGGGGGTATACTCGCCTGAAAATCCATACCGCACCTTACTAGTTAAAACTTCATATAATCTTGCTAAAAAGTAAACTATATCTTTTGGAGCACCCATTTCTAGCAAGAGAGGCAATAAAATCGAGTGATCGACTAAATCGAAGGCGCTGCTCAGATCGGCAAAGCATAGGTATATGTTGCCCTCCTTTGCCAGTGTATACTTCCCGATTAAAAGATCTAAGTTTACACACTGCTCTAATGTTTCCAATCCTTTCCTAAATCCGTATTGGGCTTGTGAGAGGATCGTCTTTTCTGTAGCCCAATCTTCTAATCTTGAAAGCAATACCCTGCTCAAAATCTTTATAGAAGAGTCCAACAATGAGATTGGGCGATAGTTACGGGCATCAGTCTTTACTCCCTTGGGAATGCTGTTTCAGAAGCAACATTAAAAACTCTAGTTAAAAGGGGTGACCATAAATCCATGTTGTTCTTATAAAGATCGATCGGAACCCCATCTGAACCGGGCGCTTTACCACCCTTACTACTAGATATACCATCTAAGACCTCCCCGTTACTAATCATCAGCGGTATAATTGGCCATTGAGCGGGCATATCGTATGGTATGGCAGGCAGGGTATTGCTATTAATAGAATTAAAAATATTTGAAAAATGTTCGACCCAGGAGTTACTAGTAATGTGGGAGTTAAATTCTGGTACATGATCATCTTTCAAAAAGGAGCTATTAACAGTATCCCAGAATAGCTTACTATTTTTTGTATCAGCTGCATAACTTAATTTTTCCCATGCATCATCTCGAAGTTCAGCTTTTCTTATCTCCAGGGCAGAATTATACTCTATTCATAGAGTCCTGATTTTATCCCGATCTCGTAGATTACACCCCAGGGCTTGTTTAAGGTGATGTAGGGCAGCTGTACAGTTCTTATCGAACCAGCCTACCTTGGGTTTTCTTTTACCATGGGCAGGTTTCGTCAAAAGATTCTCAATGACCTTATTGATCTTAATAACATTTTCAAGCAAAGATTGAGGATTAGTCTCCTCCCCTAAACAGAGTTGTAGTTCAACCTGACATTGTTTAATGACATCACTCTGGATTTTTGTTGGATTCAAACCTGTCCATTTTATCCGCACACTATTAGATCTAATAGGGGCAATACATGGACTGGTAGATACATCAATGGGGTTTTTAAAACCTCAGATGAATAGGTTAAGGGAGACACTATTATGATCCCTTATAGGTTGCTCCGTTACCCATGGTGGGGAAAACAGGTGTCCACTGTTGCTAGAAATTAAAATATGATCAATATTAGACCTTACATTTCTCCCTGTGAATGTAGGACGTTTCACATTATTTTTGTCCGTAGTACAATCCAGCAATTCCAGATCCAATTTAGCAGCAACATTATTTAAAGCAACACCATAATCACAGTGGGGCAAATGCATATAATCATCGCTTTCATTTCCCCCCCTCTTTTGCCCACATACTTTAGTCAAAGATAAGGGACACGCCTGGATATTAAAATCACCAACCCAAAGAATAGTAGGCTAATGGTTCTGATCAACTTGTCAACTTCTCGCTCCAGGGCAAAAACAACTGACTCTCAGGTTGAGTTGAACAGATTGTTATAAAAGTTGATCAGAATTACATCTTTTCCCGCCATGGACTCCAACCACATAATCTGGGCATAAGCACCAACAGTAATACAGCACTTAATGTTACATTTATTCAAGTTGATAGCAATCATAATCAGACATCCCCCCCTGGCTCTACCTGAAGTTGATGGCAAGGCCGGTAACGAATGAGTAGTATAACCCTCTACGTATACTGGCTTCGTGCACCATGTCTCTTGGAGACATACAATATCATGTTGGGCTAAGATCAAATCTAACCATGCCGGGGTACCTATCTTACTCTTAAAACCTGATATATTCCAGGAGGTTACTAAATGACCAATACCTGGTATAGGCTCGGTGGCCTCAATAACTTCCGGTTGGAGTATGTTATCATCTACTTTATCATTGGGGAATGATGAGATTAAAGGGGGACAAACATAGTTGTCAGTGGTGGGAGATAACAGAGTTATACTAAAAATATACCCACCACCCGACTTTATCCCAAAAGATTCCATCTTACCCAAATTATTAATTTCTTCGACCTCCATTCCCCATACAGGTTCGGCATATTCATATCGGACCTGTTGTACCTGGTTCATCTGTGGGTGTCCCTTACGTCAATCATTAGTGTTGAGGTCACTCAGGGCCTGAACTCTATTAGCCAATGAAATGGCAGGATGGAATAGGGAGCAAGAGCTCAGAGGGGCTAGGAGGGATCTATATCTGGGACGGCTGTCAGTTTCCTGTATTGGCATTAAGTGTCTATAAAAATACCCTAAGGGAAAAATAGTGATATTATATTCCATGCAGGAAGGAGGGGGTGCATTATTAAGAGTTTTACTAACCCAACTTGGGGATCGGAAGTTAATAATAATGCAATCGCCTTCAAAGCATTTTTGTAATGGGCCGACCTAGCTGACTCTGCGTGTGGTCAGGATCTGGTTTACCCCGGCTATTGGGTATCCACAATTTTTAGTCAACCAGAACACCACTTTGTTCAAGAGAGAGCCGTGATCTTCTGTCTGTCCTATTAGGAGTTTGGGTACGTTAGTAAGGACAGCGACATAGGCACTACACTCAGCCGGTAGGTTTAAAGACACACAGGATCTTCCGTCCCTAGGGGTCGCAGTTCTTAACTCTCCCAATTTACGGGGCCCAGTGTGTTGGAGTTACATAATTTTACTTCTTCATTATCTCTCGTGGGTGAGACTGAATTGTGGTTATCAGTTATTCTACTCATTAACTGGGCTTTAGAGGCTTTTGAGTTTACCCTATTTGCCTCATTTATCCTATCCTTTGGGTTAATACTGAGTTCTCTAACAGGACAGTTGTTAATAAGTGCTGGATTAAACTCTAACATTTGCATCCTAATACTCTCGCTAGTGAGTCTTTCATTAGTTTTAGTAATAGAACCACTTATCTTGTTAACTTCTCTAATGAGGATATCCAATTTGTCATAGAGTGGCCTGAGTAATTCTATAACTTTATCGGTTATAACTGCTAGGGTTACATCATGTTGTAAAGGGACTGTTTTAGCCGACTTTTCACCTGGTAGGCCTGGTTTTCCTATAGAATTATCCTTTTTATCTTTTTTTGGCCTAAGGTTAGGTTTAGGATTTCCCTGTCCCAAAGTGCTCTTTCTGCCACATCCCCTAGTATTTTTCATGGGCACTGGGCACGCTGGAGAAAACAGTGTGGGAGACATGGATATCCGAGTACAATCTTCGATGATGTCTCCCTCGTTGGCAGTGGCCGTAGGTGTCACCTCAGATATCTGCGGATCGGACATTAAATCAACTGGGCGAGGCTCGCACGGTGGATTAGCAGATGCCATAACCTCATCCGTCTGTGCGACACCCAGTTGGCTATGACCCATAGATAGCCGCCTCTCCGTGCGTTCTATCTCCTCTGATAGGACATTCACTGCCTTAACCAAATATAAATCTAGCGAGGTACATTGTCTATCGATAGATGGTTTACTGACCTTCCTTTTTGCCATGATCAATATAGTGTTTTATTATTCTTTTTCTTTTAGATTATCATATCCTGAATATAGAGGTGGCCCTGCCCGGCCTCTGTCAGTCACAGACGGGCAAGGACGGGCCCGCCCGCGCGCGTTCCGTATTGCGTGCGGCGGGGTCGCTTTTATCGGAGCTGCGTCGCTGTTGCTGGCATCACATAGCCGCGCCAGCCATTGTAACCCTATGCAATTCGTTGTTTTGAAGTTCTTCATCAGCAGAAATTGTTACATCAGGGTTTCCATGTGTTGGGAACACACATGCTACACAATCGGATTCTTAGATCGCGGGCATAATGCCGGGTCGCGATATAGCAGTCAGCTTTCGTCGGTAGTCTAAGAATCCGATTGACTTTAAAACATACGACGTTGAGTGACCAACCAAAACCAATACCGGCCCTGAGGAAGCCCCAGGCCGGATGGCCATGTAAGGGGCGAAACACGTGTTGGCTGTTCTCTTTCACACACTCTTATAGATAGAGTGCCAATAATACTATAAATACCTCACAACAAACCAGTGCGTGATTGGAATTTTTTGCAGAGAAAACAAATGAAACAAATCTTGCCCAGACAAACTTGTTGAACCTTACTCAAAATTAGGGGGTGAGGGTTTTTCCCCCTGTCAAGGGCAAGAACTTATAATTCTACGCTCATTTCCCGGCGAGTAAGGGATTGGGACCTTTTACCCCTTATACCTACAAACCTTTCCCTAGGGTACTTAAGGGCTTACCTGTGGGTGGGTCCCTAGATTCATTGTGGGACAAGATTCAGATCAGACACCACTCCTTCTACTACCTTCTGGGCACTCTGGACTTCGCTTGGGCTCAACGTTGTCTCCCTTCCAGTCTGCTGCATCGTCTGTGCCTGTGCACCATTCAGGAAACTTCCAAGGCCTGTGGGCATCAAAGACACCCAAAGGAAGCCCCCTTGAAGTGAAGGAGTCACTCCCCTGCATTCCCAGGCAAGGCAACTAAGTCGACCGGTCTGCTGATCCTGAGCTCCTCTGGACTCCGTAAGGCTCTGCAAAACAGGTGGTGGTTTTCCACAGCTCTTGAGACCTGCCCTGCCATCCATGTTTGAGGCAAGTACCCCTCGTGGGGTTTGCGATAACCAAACCCTTGTGCACTGCATCAATTTGCAGTTGCAAAGGCTTGTTGTCTTCCTTCCAAAAAGATCTTCGGGTTCCAAGTAGCCCCAACCTCGAGCAGAATCTTCAGCCACACTACATCGTGTGCAGTGTGGCCTGCATCTTTTGTTGAGATGCTTGAGGTCCTCTTGCGACTCCAGTGTCTCTGGCCTGTGGGTCCATTTGAGGGTCACCATTGTTTCTTTTGCTGATGCCTAAATTGCACCTTCTTCGACTTCTGTGCTGGTTGCCTTCATCAAGGCTTGTTGGTGCTCCCGCCAGACACCGACCCCTCAGCACTCGACATCTGATGTGGGATAGCCTGTGCAAGACTCCTGGTCTTCCTCAGCATTGCCTGGTCCTCACAACTGCAGAGTTCAGGTAATCGTCATCCATCCTGAAGCATCCAACATAGGAGGGCATTCGTCTTCCAAGTATCCAGGTCACTCCTGAGTGGCATGGACTCCGTCCCCTCTGCTTGCAGGTACCTCTCATCTCAAATCCACCTTTGGATTTTACTGGAAACTTTCTCCTTCTTTAGCAGTGGCACTTTCCTGAAGTCCTCCATTGGGTTTGACAGTGGTTTCCGACAGCATCTCACCCCTATGCACCCGGCTTTCCTGATGTAGGTAACTTGGGTACTAGGATATCCACGATGGGGTGGCTCTCCAAACTTCTGTCTTCCATGGGGTTTCTTCAGGGGTCTACTGGGAAGGGTCCTTAATCTTTAAAAATCCAACCGCTACTTACCTGTAGAGTTGTACAGAGCACGCAGTCATGTTCCCACACTGCACATGCTCTTCGTGGGGTCCCTAGCTACTCACCTTGGGTGGCTCCTTGGGCCCTCAGCACTTCTACATCCTCTCGGCACTATCTTGACCCGAGTCGTGGTTTTTATACCACTTAGTACATGGTTTGGTACCCACCGCAGGGTCCACTGTGTATTCTGTGCTATTTATGTGTTTCTTTGCTAAGTATTGTGTGCATTGTGCTTATCACCCGGTAGGAGAGATCTAAACGTGTTAGAGAGTGTGATATAATAAATACATATTTTTCTAAATACCTTGGGGCTCATTTATGAGCCCCTGCATCACTTTTGCGCCACCGGTGCGTCACTTTTTGTGACGCACCAGTGGCGTAAAACATGCGCCATGATGCGCCATATTTACAAAGTGACGCATCTACCTAGATGCGTCACTTTGTAAACCCCTGCTCTACATTATACCTGCGTCAGGTATAATGTATGCAGGGTGGGCGTTCCCACGTAAGTAAGCATCGTAGAAGTGACGCAGTGAAATCTACTAGGGTGCAAATGCATCAATATCTTGCGCCTGCCTCACAGCAGGCGTAAGACTGACGCAGGCCCTTTCACATGGGGCTTACCCCATGTGAAAGGATACATTGCTGGAGTTGCGTCACTTTTGTGACACACTCCAGCAATGCGTCACTTTTGCGCCTACAGATACGTCAGAAATACTGACGTATCTGTGACTCCTTGCGACATGATGCGTCATACTGTAAATATGACGCATCATTGGAGTCGCAGGGAGGGCGCAGTGAAAAGTGACGCATCACTGTTTTCACGCAGTGATGCGTCACTTTTCATAAATGAGGCCCCTTGTGTGGTTCTTTTTCACCTAATCTATTCTGGTAAAACAAGCTGCTTTACACTCCTTCTGGACTAAGTCTGAAGGCTGCTCTCCACAGCTACCACTTAGAGAGCTTTCTAAGGTTGTCTAAGACCTCTTAAATCACCATAACGGTTTTCTGGGATGGTGCAAGGTGCCAACTTACATTAGTGGACATAATATACCAGGCCAGCTTCTCACAAATGTTATCCCTTGTTTCATGAAGGATTTTATGAAATTGCTTCAAGGTTTCTGCTGAACCATTCACAATTTAAAAAAGTGTTTTTTATAAAGCAATACCACCAAATTTTGACACCTGATAGCAGCTGTGTCTTTCTTATCTAACTGGCCATAAAGACTACAATCTAAAAATGGTTAAAATGGTAATGTCTCTCTGCATTGAACCTATGTTCAATGTTATCCCTTTTTTCATTAAGGGTTTTAGGAAACGGCTTCAAGGTGTCCTCTGAGCCACTTACAATTTAAAAAAGTGTTTTCAATAACGCAACACACAGAATCTTGACATCACATTTTAAATGCTCTGTTCATTCATCCAGCATGTCACAAATTAACCCATAAAGAAGTTTGCTTATGACAGTGAAAATCGTGAATCCACTATTGTTCCTTTAGTTTCTCTGTATAGGGAATCCTGATAAAGAATAAAATGTTCTCTGAGATGAATCTAGCCAATCCTTTTAGCATTTTATTATTGGGAAAAAATTAGCAGCTATCTCTATACATTTCCTTGAATCCTCTATCATGAGCAATTTAATACCTTAACATACATTGTTGCCTTAATAAAATTACGTTCTTATAGAATGTGATATATTTTATCAGAGAAATCATTGATGTCACTAATATAAGAAGGTAGAGTTGTCACCAATGGTATATCATTGAGATATTCTATACCATATATGAGGGGTGTACATGTGAAACTATTTCCTTGCGAATCATGGGAAGAAAACAAATTCAGATAGAGAAGGAGACTTCACCGATTCTTAAATTTGGCATCTGATAACATATATACCTCATACAATATTTTCAGTATTTATTTTTTTACAAGTATTTCTCTCCGTTGTTCTTCTATCAACATGTTCCATCATTGAGTTGAGTGCCTCATTATTACAGCCAGTAAACCTATGCCACCACATTATCTCCCTTGTCGGCCTATCTTGTGATAATCATTTTATTTTCCTATAGTATTTTCAAAAGTTCTTTTCAGCCATTGTTAAGTTTTGCCCATTTTCTCAATTTCTTCCCCTGCATATTGTTGAAAAATGTCAATACTGTCCCTACAGGGTAAATATGGGTCAAAGGAAGACTTTAACATGCGTTCTGTGCCCATTAAATCATATATATATATGTGTGTGTGTGTGTGTGTGTGCGTGTGTGTGCGCGTGTGTGTGTATGTGTGTGTGAGTGTGTACTGCTTATTGTATAATAGATAAATCATTCTCTTCTGTTAATGTCAATCTTGTATCCAAAGCAACAAGATATCTCACAGTTTTGACTGTGTCAGGGTGATCTCTAATACCACTGTTTCCTTTTGATGGTGCCATTTAAATAAACTTGTATGTTTAAGTTTCCTTACAAATTTTAAAACATCTGTTTTAAACTCAAACAGATTTATATGAGAGCATTTAAAGAATGACAAATGTTTATTAAGAGCTTTACTTCTACATCTGAAAATATCCTATCTGACAAATTCAGTTCAAGAATACTTTATTCAGTTTCTTGACCATCAAAGTTATTAAACATCCATATGATACAATAAAAACATAGAACATAAATCCTTCAAACATAAATATGTTAAAAGTCTTACAATTCATAAAACGTGCTTGATACAGGCCATATTTTCTATTGCTCTCTTGCCAGTGCGTTGTTGTCACATTCGTGTTTTGGCTGTAAACTTTCTGGTTTCAATCTTCCCCCTCTTCTCTTTCCTTCACTTGTTCTGTGTTTCCTACACCTTAAGCACTGTAACTGTGCTGCACAATCCTTAATTTTCTGGCTTAATCTAAAAAGTGACTTTAATTTAAGACAAATTTGAATTACTCAGCCTATCATTCTTTGTGCAGCTACCACTGCCCATAGACCTTGCATCAGATTGTTTGCTTAATGTTGCATTTTTTTTACTCATTTAAGTTATTTTACTAAATCAAATACATTTGCCTAAGAATATGCCAAAATGATAACACTGCCTGATTAAGACTAGGTACAAATGTAACCTATAGGGTGATTCAATGTATATGCGGTGTAATACACGTAGGTTCATTAGGTATTAATGACAAAGTTTTCAGTTATGGTGATATGGTACAGTTTGAACATGAAAACTCATGTATGAGAGAGTAGTTGCAAATGATAAAGAACATGTTATATATCATAAATAATTTCATTCATAAATTTTGCACTGTAGATTAAATTTACCAGGCGATGGGGGATAAGTTGAAAAACTGAAAAGGTGTTAAATATTCTATTTAGTGTATTGTGGCTTACATTAATAATTGACTGAATAATGTGCACACTAAACCAGTGGAATGCTTAGAAAACTGTCATGTATTACTGAGAATTATGGAGACTTTAATGTTGGACATGATAAAAGTGAGGGATTAAAGAAATATTTGATATTGAACAGACTTAATACTGTATGCACATTCTAATGCCATGAATCCCTGAGCTGTATGGGGTGCGAGTAACTGTAGTATTAAAGGGTTAGACATTGCTGAAAATCTTTTTTGCGAGTATTAAAGTATGTGTATCACTTTGATAATTAATCTAAGTTTTCCTACGTATTTAAAGTTTTTTGTACATATAAGGAAAGCGGATATGGGATAACATATTGCGGACATGACTTTAATGTCATATGAGAAAACGATTAATCTTTACTTACCGTAGTTTTTTTCTTTACTATTTGTAGCATGTTTGACGAGATCTTATGTGGACCTGAGGAAGCAACTTACTCATGAAACACTTGTTGGTTGGACTTGTGTGTTTATAAAGAAGAAAACGATAAATAAAAACTTCTATAGCCTGGACTTCATAAATGTGCCCCTTGCTGCTGTTTTATGACTTATTTGTGAGTAGAACAGAAAATGACCTTAGATGAATGTGGCCATCTTGGTACGTAATAAATGTATCCCTAACCACAACCACCATCACAGGAAAATCGCATTGTCCTTGTATAGCAGGCAACAATCCAACAGCCATCTCTGATCCTTCTTATCTCCACATTCCTTCCATTTAGCCCAACATTTTCACCACTTGCATAGCCAGCCTGCTACAACTGAAAGAATTCAGGGCTACTCGAGCTGTGAGGGTGTCTAAGCAGGCTACAATCTTGGGCAAAGCAGATGGGGAATCCTTCCTGTATGCCAACAGCATCACCTGGTGGGATGTGTCTGCAGATGTACAACACGCTCTCTCCGTGGCTGCCAACAGGCAAAACCATACCCTAAACTCACATTCATGGTAAACTGAGTTATATTGATTACTGAACATACATAGCCATAGCAAGCAGAAGAAGAAACAGTAAATTGTCTATTTACACTCTGTCAAACAGGGAAAACAATGATGAATGGGTTAAGTCAGATGCCAGTCCCAAGGCATGGACATCCATCAAATTGGAAGTAGTGTGAAAGGGCGGTGTGCCTAGGGGGTGCAATGAGTTTTATAGGATGTGCCCCTTAATATAGAATATAGTCTCATTTCTATGCAGTCAATGGGAGAAGTCCAAATGGAACTTGAAAATCAGACTCTCTCTTATAATCACAGTCTCTCATTGCCGTATTTCATAATTCTTGGATTTCCAAATCTCCCTCAGCTTAAATATATTTTCTTTTTAGTTTTTCTACTGATCTATCTTTTTGCCCTCTCTGGAAACATGACCATTTCCACTGTGATATACATTGACTCTCGCCTGCACACCTGTATGTACTTTTTTCTTACAAACCTGTCTATACTGGATATCTGCTACACATCAGTGACTGCACCCAAGTTGCTCAGTATTTTCTTGTTTGATGATAAGTTCATTTCATTCAGTGGCTGCATGACACAGCTGTACTTTTTCATGTCCTTTGGAACTACAGAGTACCTCATACTGACCATTATGGCCTATGACCGCTACATTGCAATCTGCAAACCTTTACAATACACAGTCAGTATGAGCAAGGAGCTGTGCATCTATCTGTCTATAAGTGCTTGGTCAATAGGTTTTGTGGTCTCTGCCCTCAACACCGCACTGATCTCCAACCTCCTCTTCTGTGGATCCAGGAAAATCAATCACCTTTTTTGTGACGTGACACCTCTGTTAACCCTTTCATGCAGTGACACCCGCATTACTGAAATTGTGATATTCCTTGAAGGTGCGTTTGTTTGTTTTACCTGCCTCCTATTAATTCTTATATCTTATGTTTACATAATCACTAGCATATTTAAAATTAGTTCCCAGACTGGGAGAAGCAAGGCATTCTCCACTTGTGGCTCCCATCTCACCTCTGTTAGCCTATACTACGGCATTATTTTTTGCTTGTACATGAGACCAACTTCCTCCTACTCTCTAGATCTAGGCAAATTTCTTTCTGTGATTTATATTGGGGTGATTCCAATGTTAAATCCAATTATTTACTCTCTAAGAAACAAAGACTTTAAAAGAGCAATGATAAAAGTTCAGAAGGAATTATTTTTGAAATAGGGTATCTTTTATCTAGCCGGATACACTGAGCTGACCCAAATGCAATTTACAGTTCACAAGTTGCACATTGTCTTCATTAGATCCACGTGCTCAAATATGTTTTTGGACTTCAAATGGAAACTAATCTCTCTCTACTGAGACCTGGTATGCCGAAGAACATTTTTGTGATAACAAATACAAAATATTTACCGGCCCGGGAGGAGTCTACGAAACTAAGTCACAGAGGATATTAGTGCCTTTAGATGGAATAAGTGGCCTAAAGATGTTCTGATGCATATCATAGGGTTCAAAATTCAAATTTAGTCAACATGTTGCATTTTGGATGATCTGTACAGTGGATTATGCATTCCCAGGTATATAAATCAAACACTGTTAAGGATGATGAAATGCTAGAACTAAGTACCACTTTTAAGGGTGTACTGGAAAAAGAAGAAGAATGTTTTATATAGTGAAGACCCAGCCACAAGGGCTGTGGAGCATATCACAAGTAAAAATAAAAAATAAACAATAAATGAAATTGAAAAATAGTCCTACAACCTAGCTGATTTAGGGGAGAAGTCAAGTTTTGAAGTTCAGGTCATAGAAGAACAGGAGAGCAGTACAATTTGGTTGCCCACAAATGATTATTTGAGAAACCTAGTGAACTAGCCATGATCTTAAGCTCTGTTTTATTAGTGTTTATATACATGATATCTATTGTGCAAGTAAGGCCATGCCATCTCAAAACAATCCCTCCAACAAACTAATTAAAATTCAGTCTACGAATGGTGTAAACCACAAAGTCACAGAACCCGATCAGTTGTACAGAGTGGACATAGAGACATGCAAGTAACAAGGCTGTGCAACAACACCTGTGTTGACCCACAAGTTAGAGAGCGATAGAATAAGAATTATGGAGTGAATAAGAAGCCTTGACATTTCTAGGCCAAAGATGAAATTCAGTTGAATCTAAATGGTATTGTCATCACCCGAGGACAGATCCAGCACTATCAATGTCAAGTACAAAATCCAATACTGCTCTAAGATCACCAAATACCACCCCTGCGACTGATTCAGGACTCTAGGTAGAGCAGTAACCTTCAGCATACAGAACACTAGAGAGTTACAGACATACTAAGAACTTTTTACCACCAGCATGTACCACTACTTTAGATGGAGCTTGGACTAAGGGAATGACACCATACATTGAGGAGACCTTTGCATCTGTGGAGGGTTTGTTAAACAACAGTAAGACAGAAGGGAGAGACTGAATAAAGAGATGGCATATTGAAGGAAACCCCACATTTAGAATCCTGATAAAGTGTTTAATGGGGGAAAGGCAACAGTTTACAGCCAGCAGTGTTCAAGAAGGGTGCATGGGGTGTAACCCACGATTGGCTATTAAGCTTCACAACAGCATCTAACCCCTTGGTAATACATTGTGGAATCAAAGAAAGAAAAGTCAGATGTCAAATGTCAATTGAGAACCACAAGAGTAGGAACCAGCCCGAGGCCCCAGAGAAGCAACTAGCACCACTGCTCATAGCACAATGCAGTACTGCCCTATGTTTTCTTTAAGCCACAGGATCATAAAACAGGCACAAAAAAATCAACTCTCAAGCACCTCATGGAATGTGGCAGGCCGGGCTTCAACTCTGCGATTAAAACTTGGACGCAAATTTCGTCTAAACAGCGACATCCTATGCATGCAGGAAATATGGGCATTAAAGCTTCCAACCAGCAATACTTACAAGCCTATTTGGGCGTCCTTCAGGCGGCATCTTGATTTTCATAATAAATCAGCCAACATCTTAATCTCTTTGTGCGACCAAATTCAGGGGGTTTTGCAAGCGGTATCCATAAAAGGTTTAAGACTAGGTCAGAAGGCTTCCCCTTAGCTCGTAATTAACTGTTACTTTAATCCTAAAAAAAACCGAGAACTTGTGCTGTGTTCAAACTTAAAAGAGATCCTCGAGTCTCACCCTTCCCATGAAGTGGTGGTGGCAGGAGGCTTTAACATCAAGTCCCTTGGCAAACATCATAAAGTTGAACAAATGAGCAAGGAACAGGAACAATTCAACAAGCTACTTACCTCCTTCAGTTTAAAATCTGCAGATCAGGTCTTGACATGACCCAGGAATATGACCTGTCCCACCTTCAAAAGAATCTCAGCAATTGATTATATTTTCATATCTTCCCTTCAGGCAAACCACCTTCTGAACTTTGAAATAACATACCGTGAAGAAAGTGACCACAATCCTCTAGTCTTAACCCTGGACCTAAACCACCAGACAGCAGATAAAGGCCCGGGTTTAGGCACCTCAGCTGGAGCTGAAAGAAAGACAGCAGTCAGAAGAAACAAATAGCTACACTTTCAGTCGCCCCGGGTGGTAAAATGCCTCGGGATCGGAAAGAGCAGGTACAAGAATCAACCCAGGGAACAATTCTTAATACATTAGGACGCTGTGACCAAAGAACTACTTGATTTTGTCTTGGGGCGCAGGGGTCACTCCACTCCTAGTCAGCTCCTGTGAAGCCCGTCACAAAAAACATTTATTGAAATGGCACATTAATCCATCCCAAAAGATCTTAAGGAGGACACCGTTTGTGTAAACTCAATCCAATGAGCAGAAACATAAAGCCAACACAAGATGCATGGAAAGCACACACAAAAAAGCCATTTGGGATCCTAGATTAGCTCAACAAGAGGAGGAGTGGCTAAAAATATTTGATATGCTCAAGTAAAGATCGCTAGCCATGTGAACAAACTAAAACCTCCTTGGACATCAAGGGAAAACGCAGTTCCAGAATCACTTTTCAGCATACAATAACACAAACAAAATAGTGCGCAGTCCTGCTGAGATTTTTCAATGTGCTCCAAAAGATTGGGCAGCCTTCGTGACACCGCTGTTCAACTCAGCCTACACACTGGGCCACACCCCCAAAGTCTAGAGAAGTTCAGCCTTATGCCCAATTTTTTTTTTAAAGGCTACCCCTAAAGCAAAGCAAGTGTGGCTTAATAGCCCTGCTAGTTTTAGAGGCAAAAGCATATGCCCAAATACTATTAAAAAATTTGGAATGCTGGGTGGCAGAAAATGAGCTGCTCCCCTTCTTTCAAACAGGCTTTCGGGAAGAAGCAACTACCACCGATAACATCGTAGCACTATCTGCTCTTTGCCATCAAGCCTCACAGCACAACCATCCCCCACTTTTCTGCTGTTTTATTTATTTCACCGGGGCCTTTGACAGGGTGGACAGACAGACCTTGCGGAATGAAATTAGCAAGTTAGGGCATTCCATCCTCTCTTTTAACTTCCATAACTTCCCTCTACTCTGAAACCTGGGTGTGAGTGAAAGCAGGCCTGACTTCACTATCGGCTAAAATATTCACCACAAGGGCCTGAAACAAGTCTGTGTGTTAGCACAATTACCTTTTAATCTATAAACAGCATATTTGGGAAAAGCCCTGACTACCAGCTGTCTTGTCCCACCTCGTCTAGGCCATAGATCCCTTCACATCCTTCAATAGCGGAGGACATAGTAATTATGGACCACTCCAAAGTCCAGCCTACATAAATACAGTGTAATGAACTTGCTTACCATCAACCCTGACAAGACAAAAATACTTGTATTTGGCCGCCACAAAAACAAAAAACAAACCTCATGCACTATGGGCCATACAATCATCAGGTCGGCCCCCAAATACAAGTGTCTGGGGGTATGGTTCACAAACTCCCCTCAACGTTCAGCTCATAAAAATGCACTAAAAAATAAATCAACTGCAATTACCTATGGTTTAATCAGGCTCAATAACAACCTAAAAAAACAGTCTACAGAGGGAATAAAGAAAGTAGTTCAAGCATCTCTTATCCCAGCACTCCAATATGGGCATCAAGCTTTCCCTGGAGTCTGCTCGGAAATCCTGGAGCATGCACAGTGCATGGGTTATAAAAAAACTTCCAACTTCTGAAATACCTTCTTAGAGCAAGACTCTGAGTGGAATTTGGGCTGGTGAAACAATCCCTTACCATAAAGGCAGATTTACTCAAATATTATATCTGCATCTTAAAATCTCCAGAAAATTCCCTTAAGGGTTACCTAAGGACAATTTTTGAAAAATCGGGCTCCCCATGTAACAATTAGCTTAAGAGAGCATTAGCTACCACCGAGGTAAATCAATCAGTAATATCATCAAGTTCTATCTCCTACGTAACATGGAAAACGACCATTAATAGACAAGTAAAACTAGTATCCTTACTGCAAGATCATGCTTCATTAAAATCAACACTTCTCCTGGCCCTGTTAAATTTCTTGTATCTGGTATCTAAACCCCAGCCTTACATCTTAGCTTCCCTCAACTCTAAGACTCGAAGAGAGATCATGTACATGCAATTGCTGGCCCTACCAATATCAGACTTAAATCGAGCCTGGGCCACCCAAAGAGACTGAGGAGCCTGCAGATTATGTAACTACAAACAGGAACCACAGTTGCATCTTTTTTGTTGCTGCCCTGCCATGACCCACAAAAGAGGAAATTCCCTCAGGAAATTATTTTTGCGACAAGGAACATCTACTTGCTTAGAGGCATCAGCAATAGCTTCTTGCAAACGGATGTCTCTACCCTTGCCCGCTGTGGGAGATTTATACTAACACTCAGGGACGCTCTTCACCTTTGCCCTGGTCCCATTCAATTTCACCAGAAAGTCAAGAAACTGATATTGGACTATTACACAAAGGATTTGGGTGACAAATAACTCTCCCCTCAGCACTGAACCTCTCAGGCTTTCATAAAAAAAATTGTGAGCAAGCAAGAACTTGAAGAGATGTCATAATGGCACGCTTCAGGGACCCACAGTAATTTCTCCAGATGGACAACTACCTGTGAGATAAGAAAAACAGACACTGGAATTTGCAATAGCACCTTACTTATCTCTGACCTCAAATGCTATAAATTTGCACTAGCACTTAATCCTACTTTTCTGCATCTCAAAGAAAGTTTACAAACGGGCTCTTCCATTTATATACTCTCACATCAGCTTTAGAATTTGGTACTGTACAAAGCACATGCACTTCATCAGAGAGAAGCAATTGTGGGCTAATCATTATCTCGCTGCTAAAGGGATAGGGATAAGCAATGTAGTTCTGATGGGAAGAATTGATCAACAATGGACATTCTTTTGCACTAAATCGAAGTTAGACAGATATTCTTCAATTAATTCCTAATAGTTAGGACTAACAATATTGTTTCTCACTTGATATCCTGCCACAGTAGTGAGCAAAGGTTTTCCTACACACATTGTATCATGCTGCTAAATTAACAAAATCAAATTAAATACCTACACTGCTGCTTGTAGAAGCTACTGTAATTTAAGGCCTGATTTTGAGTTTTGCCAATAGATCACTCCATCATAAATGTGCAGGATGTCCTTTCCACCTTATTACAAGTGCAATAAATATATTTGTTTTTTAATCAAAATATTAATAGTTTCAGCTTTTGTTTCCCCATGGCACTACATAAAATCCATGATTTCTAAATATTCTGACCCCACTGCAAAGATAATGAAGAAAAATAGCACCATTACTACACTATCCGAAGGGACTCTGGGAGGGTAGCATGTACCAATCACGTCACTGATGAGCACAAAGAATCCCACGCAAGTAATCCCTGAGAAGGGAGGCGCAGCTGTTTACCTCAAACCTCAGGGAGAAACCACCTAGCCTTTTAACCGATTCATGCAAATTCTGAAGAAAGAGCCTAACTATCAATAACTAATGCAAAAGCATTTCTTAGCCCAAACTCTCTGCCCTAATGTTACGAAGCAGACTAAACACATGCATTCCAAGGAGGCTCTAAACAATGAAAAAACAATTTAAAAATAATTATTAATAAACTAACCAGCCATACAACAACAAATACCAAATAACTAATCCTAAAAACTGAACTGTGATAATATTTTTTAACTAGGTTAGAATACATTTGATCAGTTTTAGTTTCAGATCTGGGACTTATACTTCTGTTCATTTTTTTAAAATACTCTTTATTGCAAATTTTCTTAAATACATATTGCAGTACAGAAAGGTTAGCTCTCCCCCCTTCCCAGCTCCTCCCACCCCCTCCCCGCAATTGATCGAAATCGCCAAATTTGTTACCATTTTTAAAAGGCAAAACATGGGAAATAAAGAAGGAAAAAAAAGGTAAAGGAAAATAGGTATGAAAGAAAGAGAAAGAAAATACAAAAAAAAAGCAAATGCCATAAGCGCATAGATATATCTATGTATGCAGGTTCAAATTCAAAGCTTTACATGTTCCACCCATTACTAATGACCAAAATACTCCCTAGTCCCCACTCTCCTTGTCCCGAAAACACCCCATTGCCCGAATTCAGTAAATCCCTACTCTGCAATCTCATTGATCCACCTGCCGATTGTGTCTCAAATTTACGAGCCCCTTTTCTGAGCCCTGCGTCCCCTCCATTCATATACTGCCATTTCCCAGCAATATATCACTAGAAGTCTACCCAGCCACTGTTGCCCAGACGGTAGTTCAGGGTCCAGCCAGTATGTGGCTAAACAGAGTCTTAGCACAGTCATGGTAATAAATAAAAATGCCTGGGTTCGCCATGGGACTCCCAAATCGCTCACCTGGGGAGATATAACTACCAGCAGCTTACTAATGTCTCCTTTCGGAGTATCGAGCTTAGGGCAATTTCCGAATCATATGTGCAAGATCGGCTGCGAAGCAGCCGCATCAGGGACAGTGTGAACTGGCAGAACCACCCCACTTAACAATCTTAGCCGGGGTGATATAGCGGTTAAACCAAGTTTCATAAAACTGCATCTGTAAATTGGCGGCTACAAATGATGTCTGAGCCAAATATTAAGAGTCTTCACATATCCCAGTCCCAACTTACAAAAGCTCATGCCAACGAGCCATGTGCTTGGTGAGATCATCCGCCATTTCTTTATTTAATAATTTGTATAGAGTAGCTAATGATGCTGGAGATTTCATCAGTAAGTCGACTAGTGCCACCCTAGAAAAATCAGACCTTCCTCCGCCTTTTTAACCAAAAAATATCTCACTTGTAAATACTTAAAGAATACCCGATCCCGCACTTGTCCTTAATTGTATCAATGGGTAAATTCCCCCCTTCGTCCACAAGGTCCCCAATCTTCCTCAGCCCCATTTTATCACAATACTTCATATATCCATCTTTAAAGATGGCTGGGAGTAAATCATTGTCGTACATGGGGGTGTAGCTATTCACCCGGACTAGTCCAAGTTTTGTCCGGACAGCTGTCCATACCTTAAATGCACCCATCAATATTTTTAATCTGACCCTTTTAAAATAGCCAAATTCTTTTTGGTGCCGGAAACATCCTCTAGCTTCTATACCCAATACTAATTCAAAAATAGAAATTGAGGCCTCTCTCTCTACACCTACACTGTCTCTTGTTAATAGACCTACCATCTGATGCAGTATCGATGCCCAACAGTACAAATGGAAGTTGGGAATGGGCCATCCACCCCGGTCTCTCAGAAGGGTCAAACATTTTAAAGCTCTCCGGGAGCTTTGACCAGCCCATAAAAATCAAGACATCATCTGGTTTAAGGATTTAAACCAAAAGCTTTCTACACCTAAAGGGATGGCCCTAAAAAAATACAAAATTGTAGGGATGAATATCATTTAATCGCATTACTTCTCCCAATCAATGGAAGTTTCAAGTTTTTCATTTGAGCAAAGTCAGTTTTAAACTTCCGAGGTAATGGGCCCAGGTTTATAGCTACAATTTTTCCACATCCACCGTGACATCTACACCAAGATACCTTGCATTCAGAGCTACCCAATAGTCGTTGAGCTGCGCCGCACTATTCATCACAATTTTGGTTTTAATTTGGTTGAGTTGATACCCAGAGATATGCCCAAAGCAGGTGGCTTCCCTTTCAATTTCCACAAGGGTATCCCCGGGGTTGGGAGTAGTGATTGCAAGGTCATCAGCATAAGCTAAAATCTTCGTGTCCTCCACCCTTATTCTACATAGATAAGATCCCGTTATTTAGCTCGATCTTCCTGATTAGAGAGTCAATGTACAGGACAAACAGCAGGGGAGAACAAGGGCATCCCTATCGTGTTCCCCGATCAATCGTGATTGGGTTGGACATACCTCCCATTGCTACAACCCAGCAACTGGATTCCAATACATCGTCTGTATAGCCTTAATAAAGCCCCTGCCCAAGCCTCTCCTTTCCAATATAGCCCATAAGAAAGGCCAGGAAACCCTATTGAAGCCTTTCTCTGCGTCTAGCAGTATTAAATCCATAGGATCTCCAGCATTCTTCGAGGCGTCATATAATGCAATAGTCTGACAGATATGGTTGACCATACTGAGACGGGGACAAAGCCATGCTGAACTGGCGAGCCAAATTCCTTAATCACCCTTGCCAATCGGCTAGCTAGAATTTTGGCTTATATCTTAATATCGCTATTGATCAACATAATTGGACAATATGACCCCAGCTCATTGATGCGTTTGTCCTTCTTTGGAAATACCACTATGTTGGCCAACCTCTATGAATCTGGGGCCTCCCCACACTGATTGTGTGCTCAAAAATAGCTCCCTCATAAGCTCATGTAGCCAGGGGGCAAATTTGTTATAAACTGGAGTGATATAATTGCCCCCCTTACTTTATCTTCTGTAATAGGAGCCTCTAGAAGCTCTTTCTCCTCTGAAGATAACCCTTTGCCAGGCATTTCCGTTAGATAATCCTCTAATTCTTTGTCCTCATAGCGCATGTTCTTCATGTATAACTGATGGTGAAACCTCTAAAACGAGGAGCGCACAGTAGTTGGTTCAGAGATTAGGCCAACAATAGGATCCCTAATTTCAAAGATATCCCCCTGAACAATCCTCTCCCTTGTGCTTCGAGCTAGTAACTGCCCCACCCTTTCATTATTTTCATACATTTTATTACGCCAAGCCATATATTTTCCAGCGGATTTTTTAGCCGAGAGATCGGTTATCGCTGATTTCCCCACTGCGTCTCTTGATTGCGCTTTATCGAAGATTCCCCCTGCTACAATGGTCTCAATCAGTTATCTTTCAGCCTCAACTAATTCCTCATATAGAGCTTGTACAAGCTTCTTCTCCTTCCTCTGAGTTGCCCACCCATATCTAGATGTCTCCCCCCTTATCCCAGCTTTGAGGGTATCCCACACTATATCGAGCCGGGTGCTTCCTTTGTTCTCCGCTATAAACCTAGGAATCTAGATCTTCATATGTTGAATATAGCCCTCGTCACAAAGCAGCGCCCTGTCAAAGGTCCAATGTGCCACCGGGGAGGGGTTAGCTTGTATGGCTACTTCTAAAACCAATGGGTTGTGATCGGACATGACTCTAGGATATTTGTATGTATGACAGATCTGTGCTATCGCCTGGGAGACATAAAAATAATCAAGGCTAGCATTAGCTTGAAGTGGGGCAGAGATAAAAGTATAGCTAGGGTCTCCTGGTTTTTGCGTAGCCCAAACATCCGATAACCCATGCAATGCACATATGTGTGTTAAAGTTTTAAAGACCTTAGGTTTGCGGCCTTGGTATGATCTTTGCCCTAGCTTGCCCCCTTGAGAATTAATATTTATATTAAAATCTCCACAGACTATTAGGGGGAGCGGCCACCCAACTAGCTCGGTGTTCAGAACTCAAACAAAGCCGGGTCATCCACTACTGAGCCATACACAGAGCACAACGTGAATGAGCAATCATTCATACAACATTGGGTAATAACCCATCTGCCCATTTTGTCCGAGCTTGACCGTGGGAACCTGCCTCTCCCCTTACGAACCATAATGGCCACCCTCCGTGTTTGTGTCCCCTAATATGTGCTAGAAACCAATTGATAGCCTGCCAGCTCTGCAACCTCTCGTCTGCTTGCCTCATTGTGTGTCTCCTGGAGGCACACAATATCTGCCTTCAAATATTGGATATCCTCATGAATCCTGCGTTTTTTTCTGGGGGTTATTTAAACTGCAGATATTAATGGAGGCGATCCTTAACTTACCCATTCACCCAAGTGCTCAATTCCATTGTGCCCATTCCCCACATTCAAAATTGCCTTCACCTTTAGAAATTTTTGGGGATCCAACCCAACCTTCGCATCCCCCCCTTAACCTGGCAAAATAGGTACAAAGACCCTTGTGATGCCTCCTGCATCCTGCTGTCACACTTTACCGCCCTCCCTTCCTACTTAAAAAGAAAGACGATAGAAAACTAAAATGAAGTTCAAAACCACAGGGAATCGGTAAAGATAGTGCCACTTCCAATTAGACCTTACTTCATGGGAACTTTACATTCTTTAATGTCCCGTTCTCTATTTACCCCACCCAAAATTTCCTGCAGATACTCTTGAGCCTGGATTTCTGAGGCGAACACCCTGGGAACCCCCTTGTGGATGACCTTAAGGTGAGCAGGGCTCATTAAATACACTTCACATCCTAGCTTCTGGAAGGGAGTGATCAATTGTCGGAGCTGCCACCTTCTCTCCACCGTTGTATGGCAGACGTCCGGCCACACAAAGAAGGTATGGCCCTCAACTGAGCGCCTAGCTTCAGGTCTTGCTTTATCAAAGACTGCCTGCATCAAAAGGAAGTTGCCAAAGAAGATCAGAATGGCCCTGGGATCACTCTGTCCCCGTCTCTTCTTCAACATAAGTGGGAATCTGTGCACTCTCTGCACCTCCAAGTCCCAGTCCCAATGTGCCAATTCTGGAAAGACCCCCTTCAGTGTCGTAGGACGACCCCCCGAATGTTTTCCCCTTCCGCATTTTTGGCTATACCTAGCAGCCTTAGGTTGTTCCGCCGCTGGCGGATCTCAAAATCCTCCATCTTCCACATGACGTCCATCATTCTGGCCTCTTTGGGGGTTGCTTGTTGTACCATAGTCTCGGACCCGGCCTTGAGTACCACTATTGTTTCTGCTAGCGCCCTGTGCATTCTGTGATCTCAGTGCTTACCTTATTCACTTTCCTTATGGCTCCCTGTATTGTCCTCATTGCCAAATGAGCCCTCTTGTGTTCTTGCTCTTGTTCTGTTTAAGGGTAGAGTATATCAGTCCCTTAAAGGGGGAGGATTCAGAGACAGCCTTGGGTTCTGAGAATAACTTAGCTGCTTCAAACTGAATTCCAACTTCTCCCAGCTCTTTGGCTTCTTTGGCCTGTTTGGCCTCTGGCCCGAATTGAGTAGCTGAGTAGTCCTACTTCATCTGGCTAGACCTGCTATAGTCTAATTCCGAGCCCATTACTTCAAGACTCTTCCCTACGATGTTCTTCCTCAGATGCATGTTTCTGAGTAACTGGTTCAACAGTAGCAAAAACAACAGTTGATGGACAGAATGCAAAACAATGTCATACATTTACCCCAGTACAGAGATCTGGGACTAAATCCATCATTTTTTTGCTCACCATGCCATTCCAGTTGGAACGCAGACATATGCAGATCAGTCTTGACCCTGTGCCTCATGGGAACAGTCCAGCCCGAACTGCCAAGCCAGGTCCTATCTGGACTGGAAACAAGCATCCTAGGACTGGCTTCGGGGTTTCACCCCTCTTCAGCCAGGATAGCTTGATTCCAGTGGCATGGAGAGCACGGGACACACGTCTGGGCATACCCGTCCCACTCGGGGTGACAAATGCAAAAACAACAGCTGATGGACAGAATGCAGAACAATGTCATACATTGACCCCAGTACAGAGATCTGGGCCTAAATCCATCGTTTTTTTGCTCACCATGCAATTCTAGTTTGAACCCAGCCATATGCAAATCAGTATTGACCCTGTGCCTCATGGGAACAGTCCAGCCCAAACTGCCAAACCAGGTCCTCCCTGGACTGAAAACAAGCATTCTAGGACCGGTTCCTGGGTTTCACCCCTCTTCAGCCAGGATAGCTTGATTCTAGTGGCATGGAGAGCATGGGACCCATGTCTGGGCATACCGTCCCACTCGGGCGACAAATGCAAAAACAACAGTTGATAGACAGAATGCAGAACAATGTCATACATTGAAACCGGTCCCAGGATGCTTGTTTCAGGTCCAGGGAGGACCTGGCCTGGCAGTTCGGTCTGCACTGTTCCCATGGGGCACAGGGTCAAGACTGATTCGCATATGTCTGGGTCCAAACTGGGGTGGCGTAGTGGGCAAAAGAATGATGGATTTAACCCAGATCTTTTGACGTGGGAGAATGTTTGCATTGTCAGCATTCCGTCCATCATTTGTTTGCTGTAACACTGGTTTAACTGTAGAGCTGTCCGTGTCTCCCCCAGAATTATCCAGATCAGTGTCGCCTACTTCACTACTGTTAGAGATTTCCGAGTCATCGGTAAGGGAGTGAAACGGACCCCCTTCCAGAGTTCCAGCTGCTTTTGGACATTTCTGGGCACCTCTGAGATCCATTGAACCTATGGGATACCCCATATCTAGCTTCTCTTCTTGCCTCCACGAAATCAGTTGCTCCGGCCGCATCTCGTCAGCCCCCCCCCCTTCAGCCCAGTCATCCTGCGGGAAGCTCAAAGCATTTATCTCACTGTCAACCCGCTTTGCATGCGCTTCTAACTGTATCTCTGTACTCACGCTTTGCAGCAGGAAATGGTCACCAGCACAAGCTTGTTCTTTTTGTAGCTTGGCAGTTGTCCCTTCTCTGTTGATTGATTTCTTGGTGCCGGCTGGCCCGCATCCGGAAAACATCCCAGGGACCGTCGGCTGCTTTGGCTTCACTGCTGTCTCAACTGGACGCTGCTCTCTGACTTTTAGTTTCCCCCTTGTCTCCTCCTCCTTCTCGCGATCCGTAGAGGAAGTAGCATCTTCATTCGCAGGACCGTCCGGCGTCCTCTGAGCAGGCAGTGGACCACGCAATCCTCCTGTTGCTCCAGCCTCGATACGTTGCTTGGGGAGTTTGGGTTGCTTGGGAGGCATCCTGTGCCATTGCACGTAGTGCCCACCACTCACCCGACCACCGAGGAATTCGAAATTGATGCAGGCCAGCAGGTATGTAATTTGTCGAGTTCGACTACAAAAGCTTCTCATAGTGCAGGCCCACAATGTGCCGATTCTGTTTTCTTGACTCATTCATGTAGTCAGTCAGTCAGTCAGTCATAAAATCTTTATTTGATGATTAATCATAAAAGAAGAAATCCATTACACAATAAATTACCAGTTATATGTAAAAAATCTTTTTTTTAAAGTTATAAAAAGCCATAAGAATAAAAAGAACAATAATAAAATACATGGAATCCTACTCAAGACTATATACCAATGTGCAAATAGAAGCAGATTTAACGTGCCATTATCAATCAATACGAAGCCGCAATTAAATTTTCTCTTCAATATATACCGATATGCAAAGGATGAGAAAGAAAGGTAAATAATGCAATATTCATAAATTATAATGCCACAATCACCTTTGATCTGATTATCCATGCCCATCCTAAAAATGTGGCTATAGCTATAAGCAGCGGTGGCCATGTTTCAGTGCAAATTAGTCTAAGTGCAACCTCACATTTACGAGTGCCCAGAAGACGGCAGATAGGGGCCAGCCAAATGCGCCGTGGAATTATATATGCTGGACACACAAATAACAAATGGGCCAAGGACTCTGTGGGTGCATGGCAAAGGGGTCAGGACATATCCACTAGTAACCCCCAACTTGCTGTAAAAGACTTAACCGGCAGTGTACCCACTCTTAGCTGGAACTTCAGCTTCCTATCAAGCGGCTTCGTAATAGTGTCCCAGTACATTTCTAATCTTTGTGATGGTTTAACCATCAAGAATTGGCCTGTCAAGGTCGATGGGTCACTATTCCTGAAGATGTTGGCTTCCACCCAACCCCAATATCTTTCCTTCAATTAGGCTTTCGAGGGAAACCGACCATGCCGATCCCCGCATTGATCTTACATACTGTAGCCATTTAATTTTTTTCAATTGGTCAGCTCTTATTAGATCTTTAAAACCCTCAGCGTATGAAAATAATTCATTCATGTAGTTTTCTTTGACCATATTGTAGCCTGAAGGGAGGGTGAGCCACTCCCATAGCAGTCACACAGCCGCCATCTTGCCCTCTTCGACAATCCTTCTGTTCATTTTTTTAATCGCAAATAAGAACTCTATGTCCAAGATTGCAAAGGAACAATGCAAAGGAAAAAACATATACTAGATAAATAACTTACATATCAACATTATATACAATATTAAAACACATGCCTAAAACATAGATCAAAGCATAAAAATAATTAAACATAACTATAAAAGCTTTTAGAAAATACCAGATATACAACTTTGAATTCACATGTATTTAATAAGTAGACGCAAACATTACACTAATAACACATTATATTAAAAAAACGGCACAATAATAATACAAAATAATTACAATAAATTAAAGTATTCACTGTTCTGATGCTACAGGAACTCCAAGCCGGACCCTCCTCCACAGTAAATGATCCAAAAGGTATAGCCCAAAAAATTTGAGAAATCCTTTCCTAAAATAAGAGCTCTTTGCAAATCCATCGGTGTCCTTCAAAACCTGAAACATTTATTGAAAATCGTCCAGTGAAACAAAATATAGAAGAACATGTTAAATGTTGCCTGAAAACTACAAATCACTATACTGAATTTAAAAATATTATTATATTCTGTAATATTGTTGTGAAGAATAGTACAATTTGTGTAAAATGTGCAGTAAAAATAGTAAAGGATACCATAGAAACATGTTTTAAAATATGTATGTTTTAAAAAAATTACATTTGTTTGACAGGTAAAAATATTTATGTTCCCAGAAAGAAATAATATCTAAATGTTTTCTTATTATTTTGTTAGTAATTTTGATGCTGAAGCAATTTTAATTACTTTTGAATAACCCTAATTGCATAGTTGTATTTTTATTACAATTAAATTGTATAATTAATCTGTAACTATTGTTTTGTTTTTTATATAACAAAAAATTATCAAGTCCCATGGCACTGCACTTGCACAGACCATCTAACCCAAGGAACCTAACTGGCTTTCAATATGCAAGACACTGAACAGGAGGAGAATTTCACGTGAAACATAACACTACATAACAATTTGTTGATGTTCATTATTGAAACAATATTTATTAAACATTTCATGAAAACTCCTACATTTGGCTTTTATAATTAATCATAAAGACTTCAATTTGTCTGTTTTTGTATTAATACTTGCAATCCCTTTTACAAAAATCCATCATCTGTTGTTGTCAGATCTTGGTCACTTTCCTTAGAGAGACTGACTAATAAGTTGTTTTGTCACATCTCCAATTTTGTTCATAAGCTTGAAAAAAGTGTTACAAAATGTAATCCAAACTTGAAGAGATAGTAAAGAGCTAGTTAAAGCGGAATTTTGGTGACTGAACTGGAGTGATCATCATAGGAGCAAAGTGTTTAAATGGGAGCCAAGAATTGTTTTGTAGCATTCTGCTGCTTCCTCAGGGCTCACGTGCAATCTATTAAACAAAAATACATTATATTACAACTCAATCTAATTACAAAAGGCTCATGTGCCAATTTCATACAATAATATAATACAATATGTTCTTCTCAAATATGTAAAAGACACACAATTGATGGACAAATATGTATCATCCATACCATAATACATTGCAGAAATATAATAATTTTGAAAATATTGGTAGGCAAACTATACACCATTTCTTAAGCTTCATTTCACTGCTATTTATAAATCCCTATTTCATTACAGTTCCATAATGTATTCAAGTGATAAAAAACAAATGTTTCTTTAAGTTGATACATTAAAGTCACATAATCACCATTAGCAGAATCGTCAAGCTTATCAAATTGCATTGAGCTTGTGAGTTGTATTACAACAATATACCAATTCAAAATCATGTAAATATATAAATCACCTATCGTCTCTTTATGTGCCCTACTCTTAGGCTATACGGCCACATCCTGATATGTCAACATGATGGCGGACATTCCTATGTGCACTATTCTAACTCTACAGAAAGTTGCATTATAAACAATATCTTAAACTCAAATGAAAGTCTATTCTCACCCATTAACTTTGTGTCCCTCATGGTCACTAATTGAATTAACATGCTTCCCTTGTTCAGTGTCTTGCAATTTTATACATTCCTATTAAATATGTTGTCCATATTAATAATTTTTTTATATTGTACAATGTGTAATTTAATATTTCATGATTTCATTAGGACAAATTATATTTTAATATTACTTGTAAATATTTTGGTGAAAGGATTCAGTAAACCACCATTTAAATAAGAAAATCTAAATATTATGTGTTTAATAAGTATTCCTTCATTATTATGTAACAAGCATATCATTGTGCAGTTTTAAAATATACTAAATTGCTACTTTAAAAATCAAACTGCCACAATGAAATAAAACTCCCCCCCCCCATTGAGGCAACACTTCTGGGCCCACAACATGCACCTATGTGTCGGCTGCCGGCTGGCTTGCATTGCGATGCCCCGGCAACCCTGTGGACTAATTGTGCCCTCTTCATTAGACCGCTCTCCACTTATGCCCCACATTGCACCACCCTCCACCCTCTCTGATACACCCCTGACAGGAACAGGGAGTGAGGGGCGTTGCAACACGTGAAAACCTCTCTCGACCCCTAACCAAAGATACACAAGTATAATGCGTGGAAAGATGCCCTTACTGCAAGACGCTGTCGATAGCAACAATAAGTTTAAATGTTTTGTTTGGTTCAAACAAGAAAAATAAAAAGTAGTATAATGAAGGGAATATAGCAACTATAGATGAAACACTACTTCGGTAGTATAGAAGTGGCTACCGGTTAGGCAAATGAGGTGAAGCCAACCCCGCTGGGTTTGTCTGAAACTTGCTTCTGAACGGAGGGCCGGGTTAACACGGGAGATTTGCTGATGTGAGATGCCTGAACTTTGCCGCCCTATGTTATAGGAACTGTACCAAGGGGCCCCTTGGCCAGGTGATTACAAAATTACTGATGTTCCTGAAATAATGTATGTGCATTGATTCGGATCTGTTTACTACCAATAAAAATAATTATATAAAAAAAAATCAAAATGCAATCCATAAAGAATTAGAAAATATTCATACATTGGGAAGGGGTGAGCTTTAGTATTCTAATTCCACTCTCAAAAACATTTGAGAAAGCACATAAACTGGTGGGGTAAGATTTGCAATTTCTAACCCCTGTTAACAAATAGGGTGAACAGATAAATTATTGTAACTGCAGTCCATTAACCTCTGGGAAAGTGTAAAAATGGGTTTGTGGCTCAATATATATGGGATAAAGTAACCCTGCCATACAATATAAGTATTTTGCAAGTCACCAAGCGTCCCTTTTTAAGGTCATGGAAATCTAAGGTGACTTACAATATCCTTAAAATGTCTGGTATGGGGTACTTTATTCCTTATAAAACTTGTTAAACCACTAAAATCATTGGCGTGTTGCTCTTTCAAATGAGTGATAGCATGTTTGCAAACACAAGGAATAAAAATAGAATCTCTAGTGCAAAATTAGACACAGCAAAGAGCAGTTAAGATATTTGTTGCAAAACGTTATTAGAATCAGTTTAATGCAAGTGCCTTAGTGTAATGTATAGAACCATGCAGAACGATTCCACCCTTTGTACATTAACTTAAGCAAGCAATGAATAAGCATATTGCCATAAATACCTATAACAGTGGCTTTAATTAAGCTGTATGTCCTTCTTCTCTCATTTAAAGGTGCAGCACAAATGCAACAAAAAAATGAATGATTTTTTTCTGCTGCTTTGTTGCACAGTACGCCATCATTACAATGTTTTTTCTTGGCCCATTCCGGGGTGAAATCTACTGTCGGTAGGCTACCAAGGTGATAGGTAATAAACTTTTGCTTTATGTACTTTGAGTAGCCTCTTGCATAATACAGTTGCTAATGGAGTGTGGGATAGTTATTTATAATCATCAATGCATGGGACCAGTTTGCCAACTCCTGAAGGTCAGAGCATCTCCTCATATCTATATTAAGGTGCTTTTTAAATAGTTTTAAAGTGACTAGTGAAGTCCAGAGATCTCCTATTCTCAGAGTGCTTATTGATTCCTCCAAATAGTATCAAGAGGGAGCTTTCACATTGCAGATATTCATTTCTGACCAGCATAATTGGTCTAGGGTTTCTCCTATGATGATCTAAACTTAAAGAAAATGGCAACAAAAGCCCCTTGTCTTGCAATCACTTGCACTGTTACTCTAAATTCTAGTCAGATTGTTGCCTACGCCGTGAACCTTGGGAGTTGTTTGTAGGTGTTAGAAGTAATTGGGTCCAGCAGTTTGTCTTCTGTAACTCAAAGTGATTCGTAACCACAGATAATAGTGGGTGGTAATACTTTGCCAAATACAGACTGTCACACTCCTTAAATACTGGGTGAACAGTTTCCCCCTCCATGAATCTGGCACTTCCTCAGTTTGTAAAACAAACTTATAGAGCAAAATCAAATTAGTGGACAAGAACTCTGGATTCTTTTAAGCAGGGCTTGAGGGAGGCCATTTGGCCCTGGTGCGCCGTCAGAGCAGCTTTTGGGGATTATTTTTTTTTCAGGTGACTTGCATTATAAACTAGAGAGATGGTTGCTGGGGTTTGATTACATCATCTGTACTTGGAACCATAGAATATATTACTATAGAAGAAATTAACGTTTTCCGTCCTGCTAGTAGATTCATCCTCTTACCGGAGTACTGCAAGCGTAGAAAGTTGGCACATGTTGATTCTGATATAGTCCCATTTTTTGCCGCTAGCTCCCTTCTTTCTATTTGATTCACTATTATCAAAAATGATTGGAGCTCTTGACTTAACATGCATACAAGAGTTTGACCCACAATTGACTAAAGGTTGTTTCTCTATGGCCCAAATCTCTTTATTGCATTTTTGCCTAGCCTCCCTTAACTTAGGTGTTTGATATATATCTCATGGGTTTTTATTCAGTACTGTTAGGGGCCAGATGAACACCCCCTTTTTAGCAGTTGCAAAACGGATATCGCCCGTTTGCGACCACTAATAAGGGTTGTGATATGTACAAACCATATTGTGCGAATCGGTAACCTACTACAAACTCTCAAAATAGGGTTTGGGAGTTGCTATTAGGAAGGGGTGTGTCAAGGGCATCCCTTCCTAATAGCGAGTCACACTGGTATGTACGATTGTTTTAGAACAGCAAATGCGGTCACAAAACAATCACAGTTACCACCTACTTCGAGGAGGTGGTAAGCCAGTCGCAAACAGAAAGGGGCCCTGAGGAGTCCCCTTACCCAATGGACCACTGCCTACCTTCAAAAAATGGGAAAAAACCTTTCATTTTTTCTTTTAATCGCATATGTTTTCCTTGAAGGAAAACGGGCTACATTTGAAACGAGAGTTGCTTTAGTTGAAAAGCAAACACAGACTTGGTGGTCCAGCTGGCCACCTTCCCTGTGATATACTATAGCTGGGTTAGCTAAGAATTTAATGGACGAGATATGGTCCTCATACATAGAGGATTATGATATCATACTCTTACAGGAGACATGGATGGTGGAAATTCCCCACAGGTTGGGTTATAAAACATATTGTTTAAATGCAACACCATCCAACAGAGGTAGAGCATCAGGGGGTTTGGTTATTTGGGTTAAAGTGTCTCTAGAAATAGAGACTAGCCAGTTAACCATTTCCCCTCCTGACCTACTTGGCATTAAAATTCTTACCAGAAGGAAAGAAATCATTTACTTAATAAATATATACAATAGACCATATCCATCCCATAAGGAATCTAAAACGATAGAAATTTTGGATTCCTTTTTAGATACATTGGGAGATAATGCAAAGGTATTAGTTGGCGGGGATTTTAATTGTAGATATGAGCCTGTTTCAGGTATGGAAAAAATATTTGATGAACAAGACGCCGTTAATGATATTTTACCCCTAGAATTAGTGGGCCCAGTTAATAATACTGTAGCTGTTTTCCAAATTTTGCAATTGACTGTGGCGCACGACTTAAGGGCTTGTAATGGCCGTTTCTGTTCGGATAGACCAGCAGCTCCGACTTATTTTAAGGGAACATATAGATCACACATAGACTTCATAATGGCATCCCGGAACGTATGGGAATTAATAGCTGATTTTAAGGTAGATCAAAGGACAGAGAGTGATCATTTCCCTCTCCACCTATGGTTAGATCCCCTCCCATTTATTAATAGACAAGAAGAAGAAATGTTACCATCATCACTCAGTGGGGAGATACAAATATCTAACAATAGACGTGCGGTAAGATGGCCACATATTTTGGGGTCGCAAAAAATATTGGAAAAGATCTATAATGTATTCTCTGAAATTATAGGAACACCCCAGTTGCCTATAGTGGGTACTCAGGGCGTTCTTGATTTACATTATAAATTGTTGGATGCATTAACTCCACTATTGAGTAAATCATATAAACAAGACAGTAAAAGGGAAGGGAATCCCCTCAAGATGGTGAATCCATGGTATAACCAAGACTGCCGCCAAGCTAAATTAAGGCTGATTCAGGCAGTAAAATCTGGTACTCGTCTAGACATAAAAAATGGAAGACTAATATATAACAAAACCATGGACCAAGCAAAAAAATCCTGGGATGAAACTCTCTGGGAGGATCTCTTAAATGCATCTAAGCAACGTGATCAAAGAACGTTCTGGAATTTAATTGCCAAGGGGAATAAGAAGGGTAGATCAACTAAGGATATTTTCCTAGATGAAAATACATGGTGTGATCATTTTACCAAGCTTTACGCTATTAAAAAGAATAGTTTGTCCCTTAAGGATCATGAGATAGACCTAGGAACGAGTAATGCCCCCTTACACTTCAGTTTAGAAGAATCTATCCAGGCCTTGCAGGCCGTGAAAATGAGCAAAGCCCCTGGTCCTGACAAAATTCCTGGCGATTTACTAAAACATGATGTAGAAGTGTGGGGACCATATATAAACTTCCTGTGTAACTCGATTGCTGCTGGTACACCAATTCCTGATTCCTGGAAAGGGGCTGAAATAATAACAATTTTTAAAAAAGGAGACCGTTATGATCCTAGTAATTACCGCCCAATTAGTTTAATTGACATTTTACAAAAAAATTTTGCCAGACATATTTTAAATAGGCTTTTAGATTGGACTGAAGAGACTAAAATACTGACTAAATATCAAGCTGGTTTTAGATCTAAAATTAGTACTATTGATCAAGTATTTAGATTTATGTGCATCTGCTGGAAGTACATAAACCTAAGGAAGGGTAATCTATACGTGGCGTTTGTGGATCTTAGGGCCGCCTTTGACCTTGTTCCGCGTAAATTGTTGTGGTCTACACTTAAGAACATGGCGGTCGCAGGGGAATTACTTAAAGAACTTATCAGGCTTCACACGGGGAACTTTGCGAAAATCAGATGGGGAAAGAACGGTGAAATCTCCAGGGCTATTCCCGTTGACCGTGGTGTGCGCCAGGGATGCGTGCTAGCCCCAACTCTCTTTTCCCTATACATTAATGATATACCTAGTTATCTAAGTAACTGTGTGCACGATTCCCCAAAACTAGGTGGTGAAGCGGTTACGGCATTATTATTTGCCGATGACACTATCCTTATCTCCCAAACGCCGAGAGGCTTACAAAACTTGGTTGATACATTTCAAAAATATTGTGAGGGGAAGGGGTTAGAAATAAACCCTAGCAAAACCAAGTACATGTCCATAAACCCCAAAAAATCCCTTAGGAGTAATCTGTTCCTTGAAAACAAAAAACTGGAACAGGTCGAGAGTTTTACTTATCTGGGGATTTTATTGGACAGTAACTTGTCTTGGAAAGGACAGATAGATAAAAGCTCCATATCCCTCAAACAAAATTCAATGCCTATTTTAAAAGTTCACGGAGCTAGCTACTCCAAGGCTATATCTCCGGCTCTAGAAGTATACAAAGCCAAGGCACAATCAGCTGCACTGTATGGTGCTGAGGTCTGGGGCTACTATTGTAATAATACGTTTGGAAAAATGGAAAATTACTTTGTGCGTAGCCTACTAAAGATACCAACTAGAACCCCCTTGGTTCCTGTATTTTTAGATATTAATCTTAAAAAAATAGACTACCAAGTAATTTTAAGACCGTTGTTGTATTGGGTCAGACTATGGGTAACCCCGGAACTGAGTGTCTATAAAAGTGGGTTTGTTGAACTTTCGCAGATTGATGGCTATTTGAACACACCATGGGTAAAGTTTGTTTCAAAGTGGTATGAAAGATTAGGGATTGCACACCTATGGAATGCTCCACAGAATATGACACTGTTCTCTAGGAAGTTTGTAAAGGATACATTTTGGTCGTACGTCAACGGTGAACTACTGTATAGCTCATCGTCTGGTAAACTGACCATGGAATTTTTGCTTTTCAAATATATTCCTAGTTTAGAGCAATTTATGGATGAGATCTGTCCACCATTAGCAAAATCATTATACTTACAGTTTAGGTATGGTGTTTTACAGATTAACGCATATACATCTTGTTGGGGGAAGGTAAAAGGCCCTGAATTGTGTACCCTTTGCTCTCTAGGGGCCAAAGAAGATGCTGCCCATTTACTCTTTTTCTGCCCGAAATACAAAAAACCAAGGGGTTGTTGGATCAAACCTGTCTGTAATTACATGGGGGTTAGATCTTATAAAGAGGCAGAGCGTATACTTAAGTCAAACACCTCACAGTTAGTTGTGTTTGGAATAAGTAGATTTTTATACAGCGTGTATTTTATTCGGAAAAAATGTAGTTACAAGCTGTAAATATACTTGGATTTCGGCTCTGCTTTCTCCTGTTTTCTCCTTTTCCCCACTTTTTGTGCTTCTCTTATGTCTTATTGTCTCTCCAGCCCATGTAATCAATTATTCTGGTTTTTAATTAACTTATATATTACTATTTATGTTTTTACTTGCGGTACTTACTTATGGGTCTTTTACAAACAAATGAAAAAATTTTTTATCGCCAACTCAATGTAATTTTCTCCCATTTATATGATGAATTGTATATATGTATGTTATATTTATTTCTGTTGACTTTTATGGCTTATTGCCGAAATAAAGTTTAAATTGAAAATTGATATGTGAGATTCCTAAGGCATCACAAATTGTGACTTACCTCATTAGTATTAATGAGCTAGGGCTTTAGCTACCCCATTAGTGTTGCAAAATGTCACAGTTTGCGATTCGCAAAATGAAATGATTATAAATCTGGCCCTTAATTCTCAATTTAGCAACCGTTTTACCAATTCTGAGGCCCTACGTGATGCATTTCAAATTCTTGCTCAAGGGTCCAAAACAAAGGGCTAAATTTGAATTAGTATTGCAACAGATTGAAAGGAGAGTCTCTTTAAAGTGTTCCAATTCTGAGGATTAACCTTCCTTATGGATTGCCAATATTTTAATAAAATTTCACATTGGGTGTCAGTATCTTGTAAGCATTGATCATTCCAAGCCATTTTCTTTTTGATTCACTGTGAATTCTGGTGCCTATGATCTGTTTGTTTGAGGCACCCCGCTCATCTTGGTACTAAGTTCAATATTCTGTGGAAAGTGATAACTTTCTAAGCAATAGTCAATTCTAAATGTGAAATATATCTTTGAAGAGGCAGACTTACAGTTGTATAGTCAAATATAGTATTTTGTTTTTGAATAGACATGAGTCCACACTGGTGGGTGGTCCCAAATGAATCTGCTGTTACACACACTCTTAGCCTGGCCAGTGAACACAATCACAATATTTTCTCCAATTTTGTCATGTTGCTTGCAATGTGGTATTACCTGATTTGGAATGTTCCATAAGAGCTATTGGGTTAATGTTTGGGGAAAGCAGCAAACTCACCTTGCCTGGTCCACGCCGCCACCGATACTGCCGCCACCGCCAGGAGTCATAAGGGGGCCAAAATCTGTCCACAGCAGCAGCGGGTTCAATCTACCGCGTCGCCGCCCCGGGACTCAAACCCCCGGCAGCCCCAGCGGCGGCGCGTTGAGCTGACGCTGTGAAAGCGCCAGGTGGCGCCTACAAACATCGCGGAGGCCGGCAGAGCTGCGGGAAAGCAGCAAACTCACCTTGCCTGGTCCACGCCGCCACCGATACTGCCGCCACCGCCAGGAGTCATAAGGGGGCCAAAATCTGTCCACAGCAGCAGCGGGTTCAATCTACCGCGTCGCCGCCCCGGGACTCAAACCCCCGGCAGCCCCAGCAGCGGCGCGTTGAGCTGACGCTGTGAAAGCGCCAGGTGGCGCCTACAAACATCGCGGAGGCCGGCGGAGCTGCGGGAAAGCAGCAAACTCACCTTGCCTGGTCCACGCCGCCACCGATACTGCCGCCACCGCCAGGAGTCATAAGGGGGCCAAAATCTGTCCACAGCAGCAGCGGGTTCAATCTACCGCGTCGCCGCCCCGGGACTCAAACCCCCGGCAGCCCCAGCGGCGGCGCGTTGAGCTGACGCTGTGAAAGCGCCAGGTGGCGCCTACAAACATCGCGGAGGCCCGCTTCGCGGGACACGTGCGGGACGCGCCGGGCGAAGCCCGGGCAAAGGGCGGTCCCTCTGTGGCCCTCAGAGGACCGATTGAGGCCGGGACGGGCCACGTTATTTGGCTGCCAGGTATATATTTGATATCAACCGGACTTGGTGACCTGTTTAATTCCACGAACTAAGAGGCGCTACTGTGTAGGCTAAGAAAGTGTCTCATGTGTAATAATCAATTCAGTTTGGCTAACTTTTATCTTTGCGTAGGCATTTTATTGGCTTTTCATAGCCCGCAACTGTTTAATTAAATCTTAATAAATCCCGAGGTATCCACGACAATGTCGAAAACAACGTCAGGAAGCAAACCTACCACTGCTACAACACTAGATAACTATCTAGTAAAAGTTGTTACTAAAATAAACAGTGAAAGACGCAAATCACTAGGCCAGGGCTCTACCCCGACCACCATCTCCCCTCCATTGATCAGTACACCCACTTTGTTATCTCCGCCCACTCATGGTGTGAATTGTTGTATTGAAAACCATGATCTGGTAACTTTGGGTGATCTAGTCCCCATTTCTTCTGACATAGAATTGGTTGAAACTAATAGGGACGTTTTAAAAGATATAAATGAGGCTCCACCAGAGGAGTCTCCTGATCCGGTAATACAGAGAGTTTTGAGACCCCGCAAACATACCCAATCTAAACGGGGAGGTGCTCGTAGTAGTAATAAAAAAACAGGTTCTGTGTCTTTAACTGGGGACACCCTGAGGGAAGACCCATCCAACAACCTATAGACAAAGATAGATTCTGATCAATTAGATTGTCTGGTAGGCATTTTGGAGGCTAAATTTCTAAAGATAGTTGAACCCTTAGTAATCAAAATTGATGAACTATCGGCGGAAATTGAAAGTTTACGAAACCTTTTAGGCCCTCGTAGTAACCCACCTGTGAAAGCTAGTGTTGCAGCCGGGGGTCCAAGCGGATTTGTTGAGCCACATAAGTCCCTTAAGGAAGTCTCAAATCCTGTTGAACCCTCAGATGCTGCATCTATGATAGCAGGGAATAAAACCACATCCCCAGATAGTCGCCCAAAGAGCAAGAGGGAAACCAGGATCACACGTACAGCAGGAGCACGACCAGATTTACCCCCTGAATGTGCCCCTTTTGTGGCAGTGTTGACAAATGTTCCACCCCTGATGGATGGTGATCAGATTAATAAATCAGAATCCCACGAATCCCTTAAGAACAAATCTGTTTCATGGTTAAACAAACAGTGTGGGTTTCCTGTGCAATTATCACACCAGATATTAACTACTAGAAGAGTTTCATGGATAGGGCATTCCCGTAAGAATACAAAGGGGGACTGTGTTATAATAAACTTTAGTAATCCTTCTCTAGTCAATAATGCCCTATTAAAAGCCACCCTGCTCCCTCAAAATGATCAGGGTATCACTCTCCGCCCACTGGGATATTTTTATAGGCATCATACAAACCAACCCATTAGTGACCTGTTGAAGAGTAGAGCATTTAGCCATGAAGGACAGTTTTTTCACGGTGTTGTTACATCTAATCGTTTCCAACCTTTGAGTGATTTAGACTCAAATGATTGACTTCATCGTGATTGGGTTCTTCCTATATCCATCAGGGAAGCTTCTACATCGACTATGGAGGAGGATCAGGGGATAGTAGAAATTCAGTCAAACAAGGGGGTGGAGGGTATCCCTAACGTTATGACAATAGAGAGGAATGTTAAAGATGGTAATGTGGATAGCTCAGCTATTGTCCTACCCCAGCCTGTAGGTACAAGGGTCCTTAGCTGGAATATAGCCGGCCTTAACAGTAAAGCGTATGATCCCTTGTGGAGGGATTGTTTATTAGGCTGTGAAATTATTGGGCTACAAGAGACCTGGGACACGGAAAGTACCTTTTTGCTGGATGGGTATTCTGCTTTTTGGTCACCCGCGGTGGTCTCCTGCAGGGGGAGGGCAAAAGGTGGACTTTTAACCCTCATCTCATTGACACTTGAGGGTTTCTATAGTAAAGTGGAGACAGGTTCGCCTTATTGCCTTGCAGTGGAAATTCAAACCAATTCAAACGGGAAATGGCTTATTGTCAATTGTTATAATTCTTTTACCAAGAGCACGCCAAACGAACATTTAGTCAGTCTATATGATTTTTTGCAAATGTATGATGATAAAAATAAGAATCCCTATTCGGTTATAGTTCTTGGTGATTTTAATGTTCATCGTTGTTCAAGCAACTGTTTTGTATTGGACAGTCTAGGCCCTTCAAACCAAGGAAATATTCACTTTGAACATACACCGCAGGGTATGTTCCTAGATGAGCTCCTCGCTGGAAATGCTTTGGTTCATCCCGCTAATCATTTGGATGATATTCCAACATATAAAGGAAGTGGCCTGGGCTCCACCATTGATTATATTTTTGTAAGCACAACCTTAGTAGATAATGTAACACAGTACAAGGTCAACTGGTCTATTCATGGTGACCATAATTCTGTCCAGATGACCTTGTCTGACGACCTAAGGAAAAGAGATTCTGATAATCTTACTGTTGGAACTCTAGATATAAGGCCAACTGACCAATCACGTCGTTTGAAATGGTGCCGAGTAGTACCAAAGGACTTTAATGAAAATTTGTTGGGAAAGGTTGGGGATGAAATGTTTACGTGTTTGCAAGATGGAATCATTGGTGAAGTGGTCCTGACAGCTTATGGTAAAATCTGTTCACAGGTCAACAGTGACCTTAAAAAAGCATATAAGGCCAAATCCATGGATGGGGAGAAATGGTTTGATCATAGTTGCTCACTAGCCCAACGGAAGTTAATGAGAGCTTTGAAAGTTGTCCCACCTGACAAAGCAGAAATCGCTTTACTCAGGAAAGCCTATAAAAAGGCCCAGACTAAGCGTAAAAATGAAATTAGGGAAGAAGCTTGGAATGAACTTTTATCTATAGATGTCATTAAAAATAGTGCCAAATTCTGGTCCGTGGTAAACAAGCCCTTTTTTAATGGCAAAAGTAATAATGAGCTTGACTGCGGTATTCAAAAAGAAAAATGGTTTAGTCACTTTAAACAGGTGTATGATGGAGACGATTCCAGGGTGGCACCTACATTAAACCTGGAGAATTATACTCTGTCTTTTACTGAATTAGAGGTCACACATGCCATCATGCAAATGACTAGCAATAAGGCTCCGGGACCCGATGGAGTCCCGGCAGACCTTTTTAAATCAGACATAAAAACTTGGTCTAAAATTTTATTCAACGTTTTTGTTAATGCATGTCAACTGGGTCTGCCTCCTACCTGGGCGAAATCTGTCATAATACCTATATATAAAAAAGGCGACAGAGGTGATCCGAGCTGTTATCGCCCAATATCTTTAATAGATTCCTCTGTGAAAGTACTGGGGCGGGTGGTCCTTGCCCAACTGACTGGTTGGTTAGAGGAGACAGGAACACTCTCTAAGGCCCAGTACGGATTCAGAAAAGGGATGGGCACCATAGATCAATGCCTAAATGTACAACTATTAATAGGCAAATATACGGTGGCCAAGAAAGGAGTCTTATTGGTAGCCTTTATGGACCTGTCATCGGCTTTTGACCGTGTAAATAGGTCAAAACTGTGGTCCTTGCTCTTATCCCATGGAGTAGACAATAACGTCGTCTACTTCTTAGCTGACCTACACAGGGAACTAACGGCTACGGTACGGTATGACCAATTGGGCAATTGTACAAAAGACATACCCATATCTAATGGAGTTAGACAGGGGTGCATTTTGGCACCCCTGCTTTTTACGCTTTATATAAATGAATTAGATAATGCTTTAATCACCTCTTGTAATGACATCCCCCGCGCAGGGAAATGTTTAATTCCCGCACTTTTATACGCCGATGATGCCGCCCTACTCGCAAGAACGGGAGTGGGCCTTCAGTTACTGCTAGATTCATTTGCGGGTTTTATGAAGGCGTTGGATTTAACTGTTAATTTTGCAAAATCGCATGTTATGGCTTTGGGTCCGAAATCAACAAAGATTAAAACTTTTAAATGTGGGGGCCACCCATTATCCAGGGTATCATCATTTCCTTACTTGGGCGTTCTTTTTGATGATCAAGGTTCTTGGGTAACCCAAATAACTGCAAAAAAGATTGTTTTATCTAGAGCGACTGGGGCTGTTCTAGGTTTCGCTAGAAAGTTAGGTGCCAGGCCAATGAAGGCCCTTATTCAAGTCTATAGAGCCAAGTGCTTCTCTTTGGCAATGTATGGAGCTGAGGTATGGGGTATTAAAAATGTAAAAAGTATAGAGATTGTTGAGGATAGGTTTTTAAAAAACCTCCTTTCAGTCCCGATCTCGACTGCCAATTATAATGTCCATCAGGAGCTTGGAATTGGTTTTGTAGAAGACTCCATTGCCCTGGCCCCATTACTGAAATGGATCAGCATCTGGTTAAACCCAGACTTACAGCTCAATCGCACGATCATGAAAGATTGTATATCACTGGATTATGGGTCACGCATACCCTGGCTGAAATATATTCAGAACCTGGCAATAAAGCTAGGTAGACCTGAATTATATCAGTCACCAGAAGCCCTAGTAAAGGGAGATACAAAATGGTGTAAAGAAACCTTTATGCATATAGCTACCATGGAAAGGGAAGGGAATGAGCTGGTAAATGGCACCGTTAGGGCTCATCAGCTATGTAAAACAACACCATCCATGGAATCATACCTAGGATTTGTCACAAATGTAAATCACCGTTTCTTATTGACTAGATTCAGATTAAATCAATTACACCTACTGTTTAGAGAAAAGAAAGGTTGGAAAAGGGTTGAGGATCTTGGCCCTTGCTCTTGTGATAATTTTTCATTACAGGATATGACACACTTTCTTTTCTTCTGTGAGCACTTTATTGATATCAGGAAACGCTTTTTACTCCCTATATTAAAAAACAAAGGCTTTGTGCAGGTGAGACCTGCTCTCCTTTACCTTCAAATGTTAAATGATGTTTGGGAAACCTATAACATTGCGAATTTTTTATCTGCTGTAATTAGATTTTTGAGGCAATGAACTGTATCCTCTTTTAAATGCTTCTTAAATGGAATTATTACTTTTTTTTAGCCTTAGTGACTATTTAAATTGAAATCTGTATCCTTTTAAGTGTTTTTATAGTAGTATGCTTTTATGGTTTGCATTTAAACCGAATAAAGACTTTTGACTGACTGACTGACTGGGTTAATGTTTGATTTTCTCCTTGAGGGCTAAACAATAGGTTCAAGTTGATAGATGTCTCCTGATAACAAAATGAATCAGCTTTATGTTCTTGTTTATCACTGGTTTGATGTAGAGGTTAACAGTAACCTAGGAGTAGTGCTGATCCCACAACCCATGTCTCTAGTTTTGCAGCTAGAATCTCTGGATCATTTATTTGGAGTTGTGCAGTTCTCAAACTGATATCTGAAGTGATGTAAATTGCAAGTCCTCCCTCTGGGCAACCTTTGGTTTTAACTTTAGGTGAACATTTTTAAATTCAATGAAACCAATCAGAAGTTTGGCTTCTTGAGTCCATTTCTCTTGCAGAATAAGTATGTCAATGTTTTTCTGTGGGATGTTATTCATTAGACTACCCATATTCCAGGAACACAAATGTAATGAGCAAATAGAGGATGGTGCGGGGTTAGTGCAGTGGGCTATAGTTTGATTAGTCCATTTAGTTAGGATTGTCAGCAGTCAACTTCAATCAGAGCTTGGTCTTGGCTGGATAGAGACTCATGCAGTTCACTTTCTGGGTGTGCTAAAGAATTCAAGGGACCTTCTTTTTCCACAGCCATGGTTTTTCCAATTACGTAACATGCGATTGTGTTTGTAGCCTCTTTTTTTGGTTGTGGGGGCTGTGTGGAACTTAATAGATAATTTTTTTAATTTGCTAACACAGATGGGCATGCAACTTTCAGATATTTAGTGATTTTAATCCTGCATTTTCTAAACATTTTTTTTTCTAAATAAACCTGATGTGCTGCATCTGAGCCAGCCCACTTGACAAGGGATGGTTAATTTAATTGAGTCTCAGGAGGTGTATGGAAATAATATCAGTTGATTTGAAATATGCTAATACTCTGCAGCAATTTGACAATTCTGCCACAATTTAAAATATTGTGCCATCCCTTGGAGCAATACTGTAACTGCAGCAATAGTTAGATGGGTTATCTTTTACTGTCAAGAAGATTTTGCAGATGTGGATTTGGGCAAAATACACATGTTGATGCACTGGAATGACCCTACACCAAAACCTTTGCAAATCTGGGCTCCAGTGTTAAAGACACCAGATACTGTTTATGATAAAGACCCTCAGACATCACTGGTTTCAATCTGCATACTGATGTTCCGTAAAGTCCAGCAGCCAATCAGCTTTTCTAGTTATTTCATTTACAAATTAAGAAGAGGACACTGGTTGGAAACCAGGAAACCCTCAAATAACATGGGTACAATTTGGAGCACAATTGCAGTGATACAGTCTGCTAGAAAAGACAGGGTAAAAATGCTATAACAAACACTAAACTGACCAAGGACCTTGCCACAAACATCTCTCTTAGGATGCAAATGAGAAAATATCCTACATGCAAAGAGTCATTCAATACCAAAAGTAGCAGGTTTAGCAAGGAGCTGCCGCAGAACCCTTACTGAAACTGCCCACTGCCTAAGACAAATGATCTAGGAGACACTCTCACAATGACCACACAGGAAAAGAAAAACAAAAAAAGGAAAAAGAACAGATGATGGAAGGAATGCTGAGCAATTGAAACATTTGTCCCAGTGACAAAGAACTGGGTTTAATCCATTGTTTTGTTTGCTCACCACACCACTCCAGTTTGGAACTAGCCATATGCAAATCACTCTTGACCCTGCTCGTCACGGGAACAGTTAAGCCCAAACTGCCAGGCCAGGTTTTCCCTGGACCGGAAACAAGCATCCTGGGACAGTTTTCGAAGCATCACCCCTCATCAGCCAGACTAGCTTGAATCCAGTGGCACAAAGAGCACAGGATCCATGTCTGGGCCTGCCCTTTTCACTTAGGGCAACAAAAGAAAAAAGATACGATGGACAGAATGCAGAGCAATGCAAACATTCATCCCCAGTCACAAAGAATATGGTGTGCACAGGCATAGGTCTCGTGCTCTCCATACACTGTAACCAAGAAGACAAGAAGAGAAGAGCAGGTCTGCCCTTCTTCAGGAAGCTGGCATTTACATCAAGGCATTTCATTGAGCAATCAAATTTATTGACAGCCAGCAACAATGTAAGACCAAGAACTGGCTTTCCCTTTTTCTCCTAGGATAGTGCAGGAGCCCTTTACCAGGAACGGAAGGCCCAATTCAAACAAATAGTGACTACATTTCATGAAGCACTGCACTATGAAGTTCTTTCCTCTTTATGAGGCTTGGGCAGAAAATTAGTCATAATTAATCTGCTCTACTCAAAAGCTCAGGTGCAGCTCCCTTTCCATGGAAACAAACATGAGCACTACTCACATGCATAGAGTCTGTTCACATGGGAAATGGCCACCATTTTGTTCCTACACCTGATTCAGACTACATGAGATTTGCCATGTGATGCACAGCCACCCACTAGGCTGAAGTAGTCTAACATAGTATAGATGCATGGACCATACCATGTCCAGATGTAAACATCGTGAGCACTGAAAGCTTCACCTTGAAAACCTGAAGTTGACCGACTCTCCTACCGGCCTCCACAGACCAAACTCCAATGGCCTGGAGCCAATCAGAAGCTGTGGATATCCCCGCAGAGCCTTTCCCTGCCATCAGCACCCACTATGCGTGAAGCCACTGTGAGTGCAGCAATCACAGGAAAGCATGGAACGTCTTGGAAAGTACGAAGAGCATCCTCGTGTGGTGACCACTTGCTACCACATCAGCCAGACACTGCCATAAGCCGAGAGGACCTGAACTCTCAGCGAGGAGGAGTGCGGCTGCATCCTGTTCTAGCAGAGGATGGTCAAATTACAACAAACAGTTATTGCTTTGCTCCTGGGTACCAGGCACATAAGATTGGTCATGTGCTACCAGATACACTTGTACTGAAGATTACTATCGAAGGAAGCAAATAAGAACCATAAGGAAAAAATTAAGGAAAGACAGTCAACATTTGTAGTGCGATTGGCGTTCCAGTGGGCTGATGACCTCAACGTGCCACCTGTGTTTCCCCGGCCATGACAGCTCTGCCCCCATTTACTGAGGTTCTAGATCTGTCCACTAAGGCTCTTCGTTGGAAAACATTGGTAGGCTACCTTAACAATCCCTTATAGGAAACACGGGAGGTGGACAGCACAGTGAAAAGGTCATTCCTGCTATGCATTGTGGATGGGGTGGTGTACAAGCTATTTAAGAATCTCTCAGGAACAGCGGCAATACATGACTATGACACCACAATAGTTGCCCTCAAGGCACATTTTTATCCACAGCTTAACCCCGACTATGAGCATTTCAACCTGAGGCAAGCGCGGCAAGCAGAGGGAGAAACAATCAATGTGTTCTATGTCCATTTAAAGGACATGGACAGCACCTGAAGTCAGGTCACAGATCATTCAGGGATGTAAATCCTCATTATTGAGATGACTGATACTGTGACAGCCAGGAATGCGTATGGAAGACTTGGGATGTTGCATGAAGTCTCAGGTAGCAGGGCAGAAGAAACGGAAGTAGTCCTAACTGGGGTAACACATTCAAGCCACGCTGGAATGGTATGAGTCATGGAAGAGGTAGTAAATATCATAAGGAGCACACAAAGAGACACAGCATCCCAATGCAGAAGCTATGGCCTGGAGGCCCGCAAACTGCCAAATGTCCTTGCCAGGGCAAGCTGCACTGGAAATTCAGTAAGGTGAGCCACTTTGCAAGGAACTGTAGAAGCTCAGAAAGAGGAAAAATAACACTAGGGCAACAGCAAACCAACCTGGCACTTTGTCAACTTACGCTGGAGCATCAACGTTACCCACTAAACACGTAATCCTTAACCCATGAAAGGCTTTACATATATGAGAAGATAAGGAGAATTCTCTCTGGTATTGTTCACAAGACAATGCAACAATAAATGGAGGTCCCACTAATTTGTGAGGTGTCCATCACGGTGACCAAATTAAAGCAATAATCTACACTGGTGCATCACTCAGTGGTATGAATAACACCGAGCATTGAGACAGTGACTACCACTGTCTCCTACATGCAAGCGGATCTTTGCATATGGGGACAGCATCCCTTAGAAATGGTGGCATCTGGAAGAAGCAATGCAGAACAGAAGTATCAAGACCTAAATGTGACTCCACATAACAGCAGAAGGGAAAGGAACACTATTGCGCTGTCTCAAGGCAGAAGACCGAGGCTTTTTTTCACCCAAGAAATGCATGAATGCCAAGTGCATGACATCATCAAAGACATTCAATAACTATTCCATGGGCTAGGATGGATCAAGTATACATCTGCTAAGCTGCACGTTGATGAAACTTTGAAAACGACAGCCCTCAGACACAGATGGATACCATTTCACGTTTTCCAACTGGTGGAGAAAGAGCTAGAATGGCTGGAACAAGTAGATGCCACCAAAAAATTCTAATGCCCCACATCATAGCTGTTTTCTGCTGTCCTTAAACCAAGCTGTTAGACCTGTCAGCCCTAGGGGGGTCTTTCCCTGTGTTTTTGCCCTTGCCTCATTTTTTCCACCCTTTTTTTTGTTGGCCTTAGGTCTCCGAGCGCCTTCCCATTGCTAATCAATGCTAAGGTGCAGGTGCTCTCTTCTCCCAATATGGCTGCCACAGGCCCCTGCTACTGCGGAGTGGTCTTTTTAGTAGCACCCTAGTTGCCAGGAGCTGGCTGGGTCCCTAAACATTGTTGCCACACCAGCTGCCTTTTTCTCCCATAGTTAGAGTAGGGAAGCTCCTGGAACCTTCTAGAACCGGGGCGGGGTCTGCTTTTTGCCACCTTAGAGAGTGGTCACCTGACCTGGGCATACATAAGGGAAGGAGGGAAACTTTTTAGTCAGTTGGGGGCGACGCTGACCTGGGGGAACCTACGCAGAAGACTTAGGCGGTAGTGCCTAGTCAGGGACCTATACCACTGGGAGTGACAGGGCTTAGGTGCTGCCTTCCAAGCTGTGTGAGGAACACTGGACTAGCCCACTGATCTGTCCCGGCGTGAGGGGAACCCAGGGACGACCTGCAGAGACTGACTAACCTGCCTTCAGCCACAAACTCAACCCACCCCCCCCTCAAGAAACCTTCTATCAAGGGTGCAGGAACCAGCAAGCACCGAGAAGACCCCATAATTTTCCTCAGGACTGCTGGGGGATCAACCAGGTATTAGCGCTGTGCCACCCTGACTCCACCTGGGACCCCTGAACTGATCCACCACCAGCGTGTGTGGCCTGTCCTGCCTGGCCTGCCCTGCTATCATGAGGCGCTGCGGGCAAACTCACCCCCACAGCCCGGCGCCGCCATCATCTCCAGGGCCCTGAGGGGTTCAGGGCCCCGCCAACGCCGTTGCGACCGGGGCGCCCCCCCCGACGTGGGCCCCATGGATGGTTGTCCCCTGCGACGGCCCTCGGTGAGGAGAGGGCCGCCAGAATCGAGAGTAGGCCGCGCTAGGCCTTGAGGCCGTTGCCTGCATCACGTGGCGGGGGCGTCCTCCTGGACTCCGCCCCCACCGCGCTCCTGTTGGATTGGGAGGCTGCGCCCCCGCAGGCCGCACTGCTGTTGGCGGCTACGGGCGCGCCTCTGCTGAGGCCACTATAACCGGTCCCTGGGCCCCAGGAGCACTGGGAGGGCCCGGGACCGGCCCCTAGATAGCGCGGGGCTCCCCAGCCGCACCAAGACCCACCGGAAGCCCCACGACGCTTTGCTCCACTCAGAGCCTGCCAAGAAGCCCCCTCTCAGCCCGGACATCCCGGGAAGCGCACACGGCTGGCGGGAGGGGCTCCAAGGAGAGCGAGCCCCCCGCCCTGCCTAAAACCGCCGCAAGGGCCCCGAGGAGGCCGAAGGATCAGGTAACCCCTGGGGAGGAGGGCAGAAGGCCAGAGGGAGGCCCAGGGCTCGCCCCTCCCCCAGGGAAGACTATCATTGGGCCCTGTTGGCCCCCACTTGCCCCAGGAACGGGGAATAATCCGTCCAAGGCCCTGTTAACTCCTGCCCTATGAAGGGCTGATCGTTTACCTGACGTGCAGGTTATTTTTGACCTAAGGATATTGCTAATGCTACTCAGATTGAAGGAAATGTTTACTCCTGCCTGCCAGAAGGTTTTATTCCTGCCTAATGAAAAGTTGAATAGTTGCCTTAAATGACATGTTCATTCTTAATGAAATGCCAGGTTTAGCGCTCTAATGAAATGCCAGGTTTAGCGCTCTAATGAAATGCCATGTTTAACGCTCTAATGAAATGCCATGTCTAATAAAGGACAGAATCTTTGCAAACCCTGAATGAGGAATGACGGTTTTGAAAACTCGACCTCAGTGCTCTGTAACACCAGCTGCTGCTAGACCCGGCCAGTAGATATATTACAATGCTGTCCAGACATCTAAGGCTGCAGACATACGTTTCTCAACATTTGAATATCATCGGCAGCTGTCAGGGCTGAAGGAAGTCATCAACATCAGCGACGACCTCCTGATCTACTCTACAACCCTGAAGGAGCACCATCACCTCCTGAGTGTGATCCTTAAAGACTGAGAGAAGATGGATTAAAGACAAATGCTCATTCTTTAAAACTCAGATCAAACTCTTTGGCTGTATGCTCACAAAAGAAGATCTGAATGTGGGCCCTTGTAAATCTGAAGGGACCCAGAACACCCCAACTTGACGGAAACCAAGGTGTTGAGAAGTTGTGTCAGCATGGCTAATTAATGTGGAAGGTTTGTGCCCATCCTGGCCATACTATCAGAACCTCTTAGAGCACTGAGAAAACACAATACATCTTGGGTTTGGGACTCCCAAGCAGAAGAAGAAAGCACTAACATCAAACAAGCTTTGCTACATGGCCACGGTGCCATACTTTGACCTGAAAAACACTTCCGCAGTCCAGGTGCGTGAGGAAAGTTGAGGAGTGTGGATCGCATTTGATAGTTGGGCGCAAACAGACACTGAGACAATGTATGCCCAAATTCAGCATGTGATACTAATCAATAAGGGGGCATATCATAATTTTCACCTGTACATATATGGTTGTGTCACATTGTCATGACCAATCATCAGCTGCTTGTCATCCTTTTTGCTGGCTCTTCCAACATCCCTGCCGAGGATGGAGAGGTGGGTGGTTCAGTTGTATTCCCTTTGATATGCTGATCTGGGGTCAGCAATCCTGCAGACTACCTGAAGAGACACCCTCAAGAACCCACACAGGAGATGAAAATGTCCAGCAATTATGCAGAGCAGTATATATACCTGGTTGCAAAAGCAGCATGCCCCAATGTTATGTCAATTGTGGGAATCACTGTTACATCCCAGGAGGATGAGTGCTTTCAGAAGATAATACAGGTGAGACAGCAACAGTAATTGAAAGACTTTGCAAGACTGGACATCGTGGAACCACACAGACAAGGTCATGCTCACACATCTGTACAGAATGAAGGAAGATTGGAGCACATCAGAGGAAGGTCTTTATTTGAGAGGACGCTGTACCGTGGCGCCACTCACACTCCACAAGAGGAGTGTGGAGCTGGCACACCAAGGCCACCAAGGGACTGTAAACTTTAAATCAAGACTGCAGGAGAAATGCTGGTTCCCAGGGATGTATGGAGCAGTAGAAAACATAAAAATACGCCAATCCTGTCAGCTGATTGGAGGCGCCTCTCAGGCAGCTCCAATATTAACGGGGGGGCCGTGCAGGGTGCCATGGACCAAAGTCAACGCATAGCTCAGCAACGTTCCAGATGGATCACTGGTCCTAAGAGATGCACATTCAAAATTCCCTCTAGTGGAACTGATTGAGTCAACATCCATTTGCCAAATACATACCGTATTAAAGAAAACATTTGCTACATTTGGGCTGCCATCCAAACTTAGGTCCATATTTCAAGAGGCGGAGTTCAGTGAATATCTAGACCACCTCGGTATGGAACATCAGAAAATTACGCCACAATGGCCATATTAAAATGGGAATGTAGAGATTTTTATATATACCCAGAATTCAGCACCACAGATCTGGCTCAATCACTGCTGCCCGATCCTAGATCATGGGGATCCCTTTTCGTACACTGACTGCCACAAAGGCATACATGAGGCCTTCATTGTTTTCCTGAAGCTTGGCATTCACTTTACTTTAGTCATAACATGTTAGATATTTTTTAAAGTGTCAGAAAAGGATGTTCAGAGGCCATCATTTTTCATTGACACCATTGGCACATTTTTATGTGCATTCCACTGTCCTTTTGTCATTACCTTTAGAACACAAACATACTCAGCGGCTACCAACTGGCCACCTATGAGTTAGATTGACAAAGAGTTTACTGTGACTTACTCCTGTGTACTCCGGGCCAACCCCTGAAATAGAAGAGGAGTAAATCACACCTACTCATATACAAAATCTTTGTGAACCAGGCACAATATGTGTGGTTTCACATCAGAGGTATCACCTTCAATGTAAAGGGTCTCCCTTGGTGAAATTCTAGACACCCAATTTTGATGCTGATGAGTGGCTTTGAGATACAGGGCATACAAGTAAACCAAGTACTGCATTTCTGACAAAAGTGGGTGTTCTTGCACATTGATATTGTTTTCCTCTGCCTTTGTTGTTGTTGTTTGAAGTCCCTTTAAAGATTTCTGAAGGAAGTGGAGTGTGTTTTGTAACAATTCATGGCAACTTTATCTTTTCGGCTTGTTTTTGTCACACAGTTTTATCATTTCTTTGACCCGGGTTCCATCTCATATTCTTCATTGAGCACTATTACTGTGTCAGAAACATTCTAAAGTTATTTCAAACATGACTATGTTATTGGGGAGACTAGTAAAGTGATTGCCTTGACACATTGATCATACATTGACACTCCCAGGAGCAATGTTTACAACAGACTAAACACAGCATATAGATCCTGCTGTGTGGATTAAGGATCAGGTGATAGTCAAGGCAAGAAACAATGTATACTGTAAAGAATTCTGTGTGAGTGCAATCATTCAATCATTCAGTCATTCAGAAGGATGTTTCAATAAAGTGTTTGGCAATTGAAGTCAATTTCTTGGATTGTTTGTAGCTAGCTCAGGTCTTATTATTGAAGCGAAACATGACAAATCGATGCAGCACATGATCCATGATGCAATACTGTAACTGTGATAGTAGAAGGAAGAGTCATCTATCTAGCTTAGCTGCTATCTGTTTACCACACGGGATTTGGGATTCTTGGATACAACAGAGAGAAATTAGCTAGATTGATGGCAAAGATTCCAATCTCTAGAGCAGAGCCACAGTTCTTGATGGGATGCAGTGCACTTATATAGTGGTGTCAATCGACTGCCTCTTCATTACACCTTTTACGTGTCTTCAGGTAGAGATTGGCTACTGACCGTTGAGGTGAACATGGTTCTGCATCAATGCACTGAGATGACCTCCTTCTTCATGGAATCACACACTACCGCCCTTCAATTCTGCACCTCATCTCTCCGTACCTCCTCACATCCATTCTATAGCACTCCTCATCCCAATATAGTGTCAGAATGCTTTGCATCACAAGCACACTATACAGAGACAATGAGACAGTGTGTAACTCAATGTATTAAAATGTTAATTAAGACACAGAGAACTACAAGGGGCAACACACATATGTCATCCATACTGGTAGGCATTATATGTTAAGAGCACTTGGTCTAGAAAAATGAAGGTTCAGATTAACTATGTTTCCAGGCAATGTAGTGAGCAGAGTTTCTGCAACACACTGAGTTGCGTGTAAAGCAGGGAGCACGGCGCACCATGTACTAAGATATGGAACATGGGAGAGAGAGAGACAGATTGAGAGAGGCATCAAAGCCATAATACACAAAGGAAAGAAAAACTGCAGAATGGTGGGCCTCAGTGCCTGATACAGCCCTTGCTCAACTTCTGGAATCATTGTTCACAAGGAACATATTGTTCCCAGCAGTTTAAAATAAAATACTTTTTTCCAAAATCTAAGGAGTGGGCCATGGAGCTGTTCCATGTGTTAAGTGCTTAAATCCTGGGAATAATGTAATGCCTAATCTGTGAAACAGGATGCGTGAGGGGCCAAGCAGCTATCTAGTCTTGTTGTGTGTGAGCGGTTTTGGAATATGCTTCAAGGACCACAGCACAGCTTCCCCAGGAGTTAGCAGGAGGAATTTCCATGGCCTTCATAGGAAGGACTGGGTAACTTTGCTTGCACATTTAGTGCCATATGCTTGAAAGAGGGGGTGCTTTATTATTCTGGGTACCCACTTGTTTCCAGAGGAAAAGAGAATCCACTCACCATAGCTCTTCTTTTTTAAATGTGGACTCAGCAGTTTCTTCAAATCAAAGAGACATCCGGAACCTGCTGTGCCCAAAGGAGAGAGTGTAAGACATCTAAAGCGAGCCACTGGCACCAGTGTATCAGAAGACACCGGGCCTTGATTCAAGAAACAAAGCCAAAAACACATCAGCAAAGCCAACAAGAGATCCCACCCGAGCTGCTGATAGCAACATGTCGGAAGCTGAAGGGCTTTGCACCACAAAATGCATTTGCAAAAACATAAAAAAAGGCAAAATTAGTAAATTACAATGGAAAAAAAACAATTTCAATGAGAATTGACTGAGGAGCCCTGGCAGTGAAGTGTACTTCTTTGCAGGTGGATGTTAAAATATGCACTGGATAAAAAATGTTGTCACTCGCAGCGAGTAGAGACAATGGCTAAAGTGGGCGGACCCATTGCCCCAACATGTATGCTATTGAGAAAAAGGTCTGCAGTTAATGTATATACTTAAATATCTTTATATATGAAATTTGTATAATACATAAGTCTGGCAAAATAGCTAAATCTGTTACTAGGCAGATGAACTTTTCTGAAAACACAAGCCTTGAGAGGCAGCTAAAGCTATCCCTAGGCTGGACCCAAAAAAGATCACCATAAAAAAAGTGAGCATGTGCGGAATGATTTTATTTGGTCTAAAATTCTAGTATTCACTTTTAACATTGAAGGAAGCAAATTATAGCAAAAATTAGTTAAATGCCTCACCGATCCTGCATGAATCAAAGGTCAACAAACCAGAATTTCATCAACTGGAAAGTGATTCGAGGTCTGGTGATCTTTCAAGTTTGTTTGTGATTTGACATCATCAATCTGTCAAATTTCATATGCAAGGTAGTTTGACATTTGAATTGTTGTTCTCAGGTTTCCTTGTAACCCAAAAGAATGTTCTTGTGATAATATTGAAATAAGATTTAAATGGTTGGATCATATCCAAATATGGCAAAGTAAACTCTATGTAATGTAATACCTTGTGCACTCTTAAATTTGAGATTGGTCAACCTCTAATAGGTTTTATTCACAGGTTCATCAAATATTCTGGATCCCTACTAGAGACTCAATGGTTTCAGCAAGCTAAAAAATAAATATCTGTCACTCCGAACTAGAGTTTTAAAAGAGTTTTTAATTTCATCTGCTTTCTGAAAGAATTTTGAAGAAAATCTAACTTAACTTTTTGTTAACCTGTAACATTATTAGAATGTAAAAGAGAGTTTTAGTGAATGTAAAAATGTGTCCCTAATTGTCTGTCTGTATGCATATTAGCATTGTCTTAATGCTCAGGTAGGTTTGAGAAGATATCCTTTGTAAGTACACAGATATTGGCTGTGATAATTGCTGAGTATGGGTCCTTGAGACCTGCATTCATTCCAGGAACCCTGGTGGGCAAATCCTTTTCTGTCTCTTCACTTTCCTCACCTACCAAATGTGGACGCATTTAGAGATAGCCTTATCCCCAAATATAAGCATAAGAAAAATAAACACAGCACTTAAATTCAATTTTCCAAATCTATAGTTGGCAGAAATATCTCCAAATATTGGAAAAATTGAAAAGGACAACAGATATGAATATTTAAGAAACAAGGAAGCAAAAATTGAATTGGCTGCAGCAGAGAAAGAAACAGAGCTGGTGAACGTTGTTGTTTGTTTATGTTCAAAAAGCTGAGGGAATCAAACCGTGATGGGCAGTGGTTTTCTTGTATTCATCTCAGCCACCAGTAATTACGATCCAGTACATCTTTTAGCTCTCACCATGCCACCTCAGACAGGAACCAGCCATATGCAAATCAGCCTTGAATCTTCTCCAATAAGAACAATCCAGCTGGAAGTGCCAGTCAAGGGTCCCCCTGAACAGGAACACCAGCAACTCTCTGGATTACTGTGCTTGAGTGTTGGAGGCTACTCCTGTGTCTCACAAGTATTCATAAATTGAATCTTCTTCATCTAAGGTACCCTTATATTTTAGTATGCTATTTATATCCATATATATAGATGGCCGCTGGACTGGAGCTCTGCGAATTTTCTCCTGGGCTAGGGATCACTTTTTTGTGCAAATCCCTGCTAATGCCCGTACGCCCACCCGAATGCTCGACACCGCCATAAAGAGGACTGTCTACACTTTGTTACAACCTGCTTCACTTCCCCACAAGGAAGAGTTTACTTTGGTGGCAGTCGTTTTTTTTCCCTGCCACTCCGCCCTGGCGCTGACCACGACGACGATGCTCCCCCTGTACTGATGCGGACCAGGACCAGGGAGTGGACGGTTACATCGTCGTGATGAAGCTTATGGACGTGTGTGCTGCCGCCTTCCCTGCAACGGATCGGGATGCCCAAAAATGACTTAGATGATCGCTGATACTGGTGAGTCTTGTGGGTGCATAGATGCAGCATAGGCTCCCCGAGACGGATTGTACCCGGGCCACTGACAACTGACCCCCGTTGGCCGCCATTGGCGAGATCGCTCCCCTGGGACCCTCTCTTATTCCGGAGCTTGGATTCCTGACCCCGCAGCAGCTGGGTGAGTCCGATTGCCCTGCAGCGCGCCCCGGGGTTTGAGTGCGACAGAGGGCTCCCAGGTTGTCCCCCCACCCCTCTCCGCTGCCTGCTTCTTGATCGAGATGGGGGTCTCTCTCTGTGCTACGCAGCCTGGAGGTACCACCAGCATTTTTTGCCCACTACTCACTCACTTTTCTGCGGGAGCCCGCCATGTTAGATTAAATGCATAAGGACGTCTGACCAGCCCCGCACCACAACTTTAACTACTAGAGCTGCCTTCATCCTGAACCTTGTCGAGGCAACTCTATAAAAGTTAATAGTGACACACCCTATCCAAATGGATGCATCACGTGAAAGCGGTACAGTATAACACGGATTGTCTAGCTTCCTTCAAAGAAAATCATTACACCAAGCAATCTCTAAGTCAACTGGTCTGCCAATTGTGAGAGTCATCTGTGGCAATTTCATTTGTTAATTCCGAAATCAAATAAACTCTGGCTCCCTTCGCTCCAACAGTGCACACTGTTAGAACAGGAAAACCAGATTAGAAGACAAATAAGGCTTCATCGCCATCTTCTGGCCCTTTTTTTATACATCTACCAGATAACAATTCTCATCAAAGTTAAATGGGAGAAAGCCACCTTCAGGCCTCCTTTTTTTATACATCTGCCAGATAAATAATTCTCAACTAGTTACACAAAGTTAAATGAGACAAAGCCACCTTTCTTGCCTCCTACTCATAAATCTGCCATAAAAACATTTTGCAAAGAAGCTACTTGAAGTGAAATGTGACTGAGAGAAGGTATCTTTGAGCAGACCATAGAATCTGATTAGGGCTGACTGCCTACATTCCCTGCTTATAAGAATTTTACTGTAAGTGGCTTGTGGACATAGTCTCCTCCCAATATTAGGCCCAACTGGTTAGGACCAAGATGGTCACCATGGAGGAGCTCGACTGAGGAGCTCCGGGACTTGGGATTCACCGTTTGGTGAAAATATTACAATCCTCCCCCCACCATCAATTCATATCCATGGGTCAATAGTCTCATTTCTCACAATGGTTCTGATTCTGGATCCCTCTGGTTCCAACGCTTCCATCATCAACTACCCACCCAACCTATCGAAAAATGCGGCCAAGAAATATAAGCATCACTTTCTCAGGGCCTGGCCCGAAATTCTAATCTCTGATGTCTATTTCTCCACTATCAACGGTACCAAAGTCAATGACCTTATTTTCTACACCAGAAAAAGAGCTTGCTGGCGAAAAGTCTTCTACTCTATGCTCCGAATAACAAGGTCTAAGAAAACACCTCATGGTATCAAGCTCACAACTGCCCCTTCGTCCTCACTCAACGCTAATACCACCATCACCCTCTATAACAATGGTATCATCCTATTCCAAGCGTCAAATGTCTATCTACTTAAGATAACCAACATCTTCCCGTTACTCAAAAACGCGGCTTCCTCGAAACCCAATGTCACCCAGACTCACCCTCACATCTCTCAGGACCCGGCGAGTCCACTCCCCGCTACGTTAGGAAGCTCATCTCCCCTTCTCCATCTAATTCACGCCTCACCACCTGTGCACCACAGAGGGGTTCCATCCCAGGTTGCTGCGCCCCAAATATCGAGTCCCGACGCATTTCTAGCCAGTCCGAGCCTACCTGTCCCCCAACTAGAGATTACCCATGATATTCATCTTGCCTAGCCTCCAATTATTGAGTCATCTTCCCCCAGCCCTCCCCTGGTGTCTCTTAAGAGGCTAGAATCCAAGCAAATGCCTTCCACCGAGCATGATCGGTCATCGTCAAGCAATCTGTTGTGTCCTTGTCCTAACCCTCAGCCTAACGATCACTCCCCCCTCACTAAGACACCTACCTCACTTTCAAAAGCACCTGGATCTCAGTCAGACTCATATGACCATCCTCCTCCTCAGGATCCCCCGCCCACCACCTCGGACCTTATAGGTAGTCACCGAGACCTCCCCTTTCTGATAGACTCCCTTTCACACTTTCCTCCTCTCGCTCAACACACAGACTTGGCGGCGCACCTAGATGAGATTTATCTTCAGTTGCACCTTCTAACGTCTGAGCTACATGGCCTGAAAGCCCTCTCAAATTACCTTTTCCCCATGCTAAGATCTTTCCTCACCGCTGCTACCCTGTCTAATGCTCCATCTTGCGATAGATATTCATTGGTCAAGCCTGTACCTTCCTCCATCATAAAATCCATTCCCCTACCTAATGACACCTCCCGCCCTAGAAGATATGAGACCTACCTTTCGTCCGCAGATCTACAGGACCTGCCTAACTGGTCCAATCCCAACATGAGCCTGCCGAGACAAATACAACCCATCCTTTCTAACCCAAATAGAGGACCGCCTATCAATACCAGAGGCAGCAATAAGATAAACCTCACTAACGTGAATATCACCCAGACTCCTCCCTCCACAAAGACACTACGAATTAAATGTGTACTTCTAAATTGCAGATCAGCCAGTAAACACGCCACTGATATCTTCGATCTCATACAACGCCTGGACTTAGATATTATCATCCTCACTGAAACTTGGTTAAATGCCGCTTCCACTTCGATTCTCGACATCCTAGTACCTCCCACGCATGATATTATTAGGTTAGACAGAGCTGGGAAACTGGGCGGGGGCTTAGCCTGTATTCATAGAAACACACTCTCGATCTCTCCCGTTGAGTCCTCTGCGCCCTCCTCCTGTGAATATCTCTGTCTCAACCTCTCAAGTAAGAACCTACCGGTCTGTAAACTTCACACTTTCTACCACCCCCCTGGAGACAATCTCCCCTTCATTGAGGAATTATTTGAAATCATTTCTAGCAATGTTGATTCAGCCGTGTCCCAAATCTTCCTTGGTGACTTTAATCTGCACTGGGCTAATTCCATAGACCCTGCAGTTTCAAGCCTTAAAACCTTTCTAAGTGATCAGGATCTGACCCAGCATTGTGACCAACCAACCCACAATAAAGGAAAAATTCTTGACCTCATTATTTCAAACAAATAGACTGTCAACTTGGAGTCTATTACCCCATGTGACTGGTCAGACCACCACTACATCCTTTTTTTTATCAACAAGGAGGTACAGTTGTGGAAGGCCCAACCAATGAAATCAAAGATATGGAAAAGGGACCTCAGGCTATTAAATCCTGTTGAGCTATCCGCCCACTGTGCATCTGCCCTCTCCTCTCAAGCGGACCTGACTGAGGTGCAGTTACTCACTGACTCCTACAATATGACCATCTCCAACATCATGAATGACATTTCTCCACTCAAACATAAAAATGCCTCTACTAAAATATCCAAACCGTGGTATAATGAAAACCTAAACACGGATCGTCGCAACCTTAGGGCAGTTGAACGCTCCTGGAGATCGAATCCCTCTTTGCACCAACATAAACTCCTAAGAGGTGCTAGGAGCCGTTACTACAAACAAATCAGGAACACCAAGTCTAACTATTTCAGACACCAGTTATATCAAGCAGCAAACCGCCCCAAGAAACTTTTCGAATTGGTCAAACAGCAATCAATTGTAGGTTCAAACCTATTGGAACCTGGAAGCAGTCCACCCTCATGTGACGATCTTGCTTCTTTCTTCATTGAGAAATCTAAACTCTATCATCTGACCTTGCTGCTAAGAATGCTGAACTCCTCTCCTGCAGGGCAGCATCTCCACCTGTCCTCTTTGAAAAGCTCAACTCTACCCCCCTGATCCCTAAGAACAATGCGGCCTGGGACACCTATACCCCGCTCAGTGAACAAGACATGAAAAAGATTCTCCGGAATATCAACCCGTCCAACCACTTCAGTGACCCGTTACCCCCATCCATTTTCAAGGAAATCAAGAATGCACTCATCCCTACCTGGACAAGGATTGTAAATGCGTCTCTGTCACAAGGCACAATCCCTGATTGCTTAAAAGCAGCTCAAGTATCCCCGATGCTGAAAAAACCTAACGCTGATAGGACAGACCTCAATAATTTCCGACCTATCTCCAACATACCCACCCTTGCAAAACTCCTCAAAAAATGCGTTCAGGCCTGTCGTGTCCCCCTGCGTCACCCTTCAATCACGACAGACACGGTAGGTTCAGGGAGGCTTCTTTATTCTTATCCTCTACCTTCAGTGTCCCTACTCTAACTGCCCCGTTTCCCTTTCCTAGCACCTCCTCTTCCCTCGCTCCACCTACGCTCCGCCCTCCCCACTACTAGACCGCACACCAGTACATCTCCCCCTTTGTTAACAGAACAAACTCACAAAATATTTACATCTCTTCAATTAGCCGACGTGGCTGGCGGATTGTCTGTCGTGGTCTGAGAGACCGGCCTTCTGGTACCGCAGTAGGGTTGCCTTCGCTTCTTTCCTCCGGGCCAGTAGCAGTCTCACCTCGTAGTTCAGTCTGATCAGTTCTCGGAGGCTGGAGTCGTGACTCTAGCGCATCCTGCAGAGCCGAGCTACATCTTTGAAAATGAGACACATTTCGAGTGATGCGCCTACTGTCTGATTCTGCCGTCAGCATGGTTCCCTTTTGACGGGTGACTGTCAAAGGCTCTGCTCGAAACCTGCTGTCCGTTTTCTTACATTGCTCCTGCTTAGCCACCACACAGTCTCCCTCTCGGAAGGAGAGCGATCGGGCTCGCCTCCGACCATCAGCATACGTTTTCATGCCCTCTTTGCGAGCCCGGTCAGTGGTCGCCATTTCTTGATGGATGCGACCTGGGGACACGGGTCTTAATGCTCCTTCCCAGGTGGGTATTCGTGTCCGAATAGGACACCCCAGCATGAGCGTCGCTGGGCATTTGCCTGTGGTGGCATGCGGTGTCGTTCGGCATGATCGGAGCACGTCATTGAGGGCTGTTTGCATGTCTCTTCTATCAAGCACGGCCTGCTGGAATGTTCTCTTGAGAGTGGCCATGAATCTTTCAACAGTGCCGTTAGCCTGTCGGATATCCATTAGTTTCATGAAGTCACTGAACTCTTGCCCATTGAACGGCGGGCCATTGTCCGTCTTCACTACCTTGGGTACTCCCCAAGCTGCAAACACCTCGTCAAGGACGGCAAGCGTGGCAGTTGCTCCGGTGGAAGGGATGAATTGGGCGATGGGGAATCTCGAGTACTCATCAACAACCACCAGCACGTACTTGCCCGACTGCATTGGGCCGTAGAAGTCCATGGCTAGTTCCTGCCACACTCCCGATGGTAATGGTGTCATTTGGAGCGGGGCTGGAGGACCACCGCGCCCCACCACTTGGCACTGCGGACAGTCTTTGAGGGTACGTTCTACCATTTTGTCAAGAAACGGGAACCAGACACGTTCACGAAGGGCTCTCTTGGTCGCAACCACGCCTCGATGGCTTTCATGGGCCAGGTTGATGACTCCTTGGCGCAGGTGCTGTGGGATGACCGCTGTGACGGATAGTTCCTCGCTCACATTCTTGAATGCCTGCAGCTCTTGGCACTTCTCTGGGTCACTCTCCTCAGGTGTATCGTCCTGTCTCCACCGATGTGTTTGTACCCGGTGAATCACCCTTTGTAGCAGCTCATCCTGCGAGGTGGCTTGCTGGATGGCTTCTAGGGGAACAGCCGGCGGCCGTGCCTGGGCCACTACGAAGCGGATGTACTCCTCAGCTACCGACGGAGTGGGACGTTGGGTAGCTTCGGGGTGCCTTGACATGTAATCGGCTGGGTTGGCCGACTTCCCTGGTTTGTGGACAATGGTGAAAGTATATTCTTGCAGACGTAGTCCCCATCGTTCGATGCGGGGTGGCATTTTGGAGCGCGGGTTCCCAAAGATGGTGACGAGCGCTTGGTGGTCTGTCACCATGGTGAAGTGTTTTCCATATATGAACATGTTAAAGTGTTCGCAGGCCCATACTACCGCGAGGCTCTCTTTCTCGGGTTGGGAGTAGGCCTTCTCCGTGTCGGAGAGACTTCGGCTGGCATGGGCCACTATGTGACGCTGGTCAGTGTCCTTATCGTATTGGGCCAGGATAGCACCTAGACCGACGGGGCTGGCGTCCACTGTGATCTCAGTTTTCCGGTCCGGGCTGAAGTACGCCAGACTGTCGGCTTTTCCCACCGCTTGTTTGATGTTCCGAAATGCTCGCTCGCACTCCGGAGTCCACTCAAATGCCTGGCCTTGTTTTTTCAGTCTCCGGAGGGGGTGGCTGAGAGTGGCGTAGTCTTCGATGTACCGAGAGCAGTAGCTCGCCATCCCTAGGAAGGACCGCACGTCGCTGACATCCCGTGGACTCTTGGTGTCATTCAGCGAGCTCACTTCGTTCGGGTCCGGCTTCATCCCTGCACCAGAGAAGACGTGCCCGAAGAATTTCAGCTTTTCTTGATGGAATTCGCACTTCTCTTTGTTGAGAGTTAAGTTTGCGTCCAAAAGCGCGTGGCAGACTCTGTCGAGGGCTGTGTCATGAGCTTGAATGTTCGCCCCATACACTAGGATGTCATCACTGTAATTCAGTGTGTTGGGGATGTGATGGATAGTCTGCCGGATGGCTTCTTGGAATATCTCGGCAGCTGATGATATGCCAAAATTCAGCCTTTTATACCGGAACAGCCCCAGGTGTGTCGCGAACGTTGTGATGTATCGAGAGTCTTCATGGAGTTCCAGTTGATGGTACCCTTTGTTGAGGTCGAGTTTGGAAAACACGCGCGCACCATTTAGTGCGGCTATCATGTCACTCAGATGGGGTCCTGGGTGGCGTTCTCTCTCGATAGCTGTGTTGGGCATGCGCATATCCACACAGAGTCGGACTTTCCCTGGAGTTCCTTTCTTCGGGACGATCACCACTGGCGATACCCACGGCGTGGGGCCCTCTGTACGCTCGATGATGTCGGCTGTCAGGAGGTCTTGCAGTTCATCTTCTACAGCCTGTTGAAGGTGAAAAGGAACCTTTCGGGGATGCTGGGCAACCGGTCGAACCTGTTCATCGATATGCAAGCGGATCTGGCCCCTATTCATTTTTCCGAGTCCTGTGAACAGTTTTGGGAACTTGCGGACGGTGTCACCGTCATCGGTGACGCGATAGAGAATTTCAACCAGTCTTAGCCGTTCGGCCGTCGGTAGGCTGAGGAGACAGTCCGCTTCCGGCCCCTCGATGACATGTATCACCGCTGGGACCGATGTCGTTTGGTGCCTCAGTACAGTCGGGAATTGTCCAAGACACGGAAGTGGTTCTCTGGACATCCAGGTGTAGACACGGACGTGCGCAGGGTTCAGTCGGGGGCGAGGATTCATCTTCCTGTATTCAGTCACTGGGATGTAGTTCAGTGACGCCCCGCTGTCCATCACGAACTTCGTGTTGTGGCCACCAACACTGATGTCCAGACGGGGGTATTTTTTGAGTTGGTCCGGGTCAGCGATCATGTTCGCGTACTCCACCGAATACTCTTGTTCGTCTGAAGATGACCCTGATTCACGGGATGGAGATCTCCTTGACCACCTGGACGACCGCGACTCCCTGCTGGAATGGGAGGACCTTGATGATGATTTCTGGTGGACATGCACTGCTCGTACATGGTGCCGGCGGGTGTCTCTTCTCGACGACTCAGGCGCGGTCTTGTCTTTGTCTTTCTCACGGCGGTATTCCCAGCACATAGCTTCAAAGTGATGACTCCGGCCGCACTTGCGGCACTGTTGCCCCATGGCCGGGCATGTCCCGCTGTGTGGAAAGTCATATCCACATCTGTAGCACAGTCTCGCAGCCGATTTCTTTGCGTGATCATGTCGCTTGCTCCTCCTCCCCGAGTCAGGTCGCCGATGTTCTGGGTAGCGGCGGCGCGAAGATGGTCGGGCATGTCGCTCACGCTCTTTCGACCCCCGGCGGGGACGACTAGTGCGCACTTGGCATGCAAGCTCCTTGCGCTCCGTGCACCCTGACTCCATGGACTTGGCATGTTCCTCGGCCTGGTCGTGCACTCTTGTTAGTTCTTCGATTTCGTCCAGGGTGTGAGTCTTCTTTAGCAGTTTTCGTCGAAGGGTCTCCGACTGACAGCCGTCGATTACGCGCAAGCGTATGGCATCATCCGTTGAGAACGATTCGAAATTGCAGTGACACGCTAGCCGCCGAAGTCGCGTAATGTAGGCGCCCATTATCTCATCTTTCTCTTGTCGCGCCCGCTGGAACACATACCTCTCATAGTCCACATTCTTCTTGTGTATGATTTTTTTATCCAGGGCCTCACGAACTTTGGCGTATGTTCCTGCATCTGCAGCGGGAATTTCCTTGATCATCTTGCTGACATCTTTCCCCACTAGATTGCGGAGTGCAATTAGCTGGTCCTCATCCCCGAGTACCTTGGAGCCTTTGATGTAGTCCTCAAAGTCCTCTATCCATTCCTCCCAGCGAGGGCCCATACTGCTACTGACGACGAGCGCCAGAGGCTCCGGAGGGCGCAAATGCGACAGTCCCATGACAATTGGCTTCGCTTCCTGACGGGTCGGTGATCCGTGGTTCGACATCGTGTGTGCGACTCAACCCACTTCCGTCAGCTCAGGTGGCTTCCCAAGTTCGTTGTGACTGTGCTCGTGTTTGTTTGTTCACTTGCCTGTATTAGCTCGTGCTCATTTGCTTTGCATTGACGTTGGCTTGTGCTTGCTGGTTGTATTCTTCTTTCACTGTTGCTGTTGCTTGTTTGCTTTCACACTTGCAGTGGACTTTGCTCGTGTTTGTTTGTTCACTCGCTTGTATTAGCTCGTGCTTGTTTGCGTTGGCTTGTGCTTGTTTAAATTTGTTCTGGGCGCCTGACTTTAAGATGGCCGCCTATTCACTTCAATGGGGGATGTCCCTCCGAGGCTGCCTGACTTTAAGATGGCCGCCGGGTCACTGCACACGTGGGGCCTCACACGAGGCTCGATCATTGCTTTCTGCCTGCCGCAGCGTGTTAGAGCTTCACTCACCCACTCCTGGAGACTGCCGCTTGCACCAGGTAGGGAGGCTTCACCGCTGCTCGCACGTGTATCTTCCTATTTCATGCGCAGGGGGGGGGGCTCTCATGTGTTGAGATTGCCTTCTACGAAGCACTTCTCTCGCGGGGGGGGTTCCTTGAGCAGGATCTGGGCTTCCCCTTCTCATCCGCGTTCGTCTCTGTTGTCTGCAGGCCCCGGGTCAGACTCCGGGTGCACCGCGCGCGTGTCAGCGCTCCTGCCGTCACCTGCCACCACTCGGTCTCCGGCGGGTCGTTCACGTCGTCGGGTCCGGGAGAGTCTGCTGCTCATCCCACCCTCGTCGCCAGCTGTCGTGTCCCCCTGCATCACCCTTCAATCACGACAGACACGGTAGGTTCAGGGAGGCTTCTTTATTCTTATCCTCTACCTTCAGTGTCCCTACTCTAACTGCCCCGTTTCCCTTTCCTAGCACCTCCTCTTCCCTCGCTCCACCTACGCTCCGCCCTCCCCACTACTAGACCGCACACCAGTACAAGGCCCAACTCTGTGCACACATTGAGAACTACCAGCTCTTGGACCAACATCAATCCGGCTTTCGGACAGGGCATAGCACTGAATCGGCCCTCATTCACGTTATGGATGACATTCTAAAGATTCTCGATCCAAATTAATCCTGCCTCCTGATCCTCCTTGACCTTTCCTCTGCCTTTGATACGGTCAACCATGACAACCTCTAAGCCATTCTGCAAAACAGGATGGGTTTTGGTGATCAGGTGCTACAATGGTTCTCGTCCTTCCTCCATCACAGATCTCAAAGAGTCAAGGCAAATCACTCTCTCTCCAAGCCTTCGCCTGTTCTCATGGGGGTCCCCCAAGGATCTGCTTTATCTCCTATCCTCTTCAACCTTTTCTTGGAGCCATTAGCTAACGCACTTAACTCCATGGATATTCATTTCCACATGTATGCCGATGACATGCAACTCTACCTGAAAATCTCATCCCCGGAAAACCTCATATCACTCAACACCATCCTAACATATACTCAAAACTGGTTAACTGAGAACCATCTCCTGCTCAACACCTCAAAAACAGAATTCCTGCTCGTCTCCCCTCAGAATTACACCCCCAATCTTGACCTCTGGCTGAGCCACCTCACTGCTTTCAACTGCACTCCGCTCATCGTAAACTCAGCCAAATCTCTAGGAGTCACCATGGACAAGAACCTGAATATGAAAAATCACATCAGCAATACATGTAAAGGTGCAAACCACTTGATTAGGACACTCAGAAACATCAAACCTTTCCTTCCACTTAAGGATTTCAAGCAGGTGGTTCAAGCGCTTGTCCTACCGAGACTAGATTACGGCAGTGCTACCCTCTGTGGCCTGCCCAAATACACCCTGGCTCCATTAAGGGCTTCACTGAATGCTGCTGCTAGATTGGTTACAGGCTCCAAACGCAATGAGCGCATATCGCCAGTCCTAAAAACTCTAAATTGGCTCCCCTATGAAGCACGAATCCAGCTAAAAATTGCCACGATGACGCACAAAGCTATCCACTTCAAGACGCCGAGGTATCTGGCGCAAAAACTTGAACTATCTTGTGGTGTAAGAGCCTCTAGAAGTGCTACTACCTTACTCTTGAAACCACCTATCCTGAACAAAAAGAGAACCTCTGACAGAGCCTTCTCTGGCGCGGCTCCTAAGATATGGAACTCTCTTCCTCCAGAAATACGCAGAATCACCAGAACAACGGTGTTCAAACTGGAAGTCAAAAGATTCCTGATGAATAAACTCCCTCAGTAATTGGGCTAACCCCTGGGCCCGTTGACATTGTTCCTACTTCCGTTGTTTCAACATTTATTACTATACTTCTTTTTTTTTGTTGTTGACATATTGTGTTCCTCTGTCGTTACACTGTACTTTGTTTAACATAACTTCCTTGTGAATTTTCGTGCACTTTATGGTTCATTTGTGTTTTTAACTTGTGGTTGTTTTCAGTTCTAGTTTGATTGTAAAGCGCTCTGATATCCCTTGGGATCTTGTTTGCGATATATTAAACTTTATAAATAAATAAATAAATAAATATATTCTAGTCTACCTAAATCCTGGGGTCAGAAAGCATATGGACAGTTCTCATATGTCAGAGCTTGTTTATAGATGTGTACTGTGCTTTCAATATAGATATTGTTCCACAATGACAGACTTGAGCGAGCTACTCCTTACCCTCCCAGGTGGTGCTCTATGTATAGGGGAGACTTCAATCTCACTCTTGATGACACAATTGACCTTTGGCCACCTAGGCATGCTCTGACAGGCCGATCCCTGCTGGGAGACCTCATAAATGCTGTGGGTCTATCTGATGTGTGGAGATCCCACAACCAAATGAGGCAACAATTTACATTCCACTCAGGAGCACATAGCTCCCTCACCAAAATAGTATATTTTCTGTCCCGAATCTGAGAGATCCGACATTTACCCAGAGGCATCTCGGACCAGACACCTTTATGGTTGATATATGGCAGAACTGCCTCAAGAAAGCTTCCAGGCATTAGTCTAAACCCCTGGTATCTCAAAGTTCCCACCATTAAAAAAGGACTCACAGTAGGTACTGAACAATATTTTGCAGCGAATGACGCCTCGGTGGACTCCGCAACAACATTATGGGAGGCGTACAAGACAGTCATTAGGCGACATGGTATCTCCCTAGTATTGGGCCATAAAAGAGACATGCCGGCACAGGCAGAAGCCATTGAAAAAGACATAGAGTAGCTTGAGGTGCAGGTCCTATATGCAGATGACACTGATGTTGCCCATAGACTGGTGCTCAAACAGTAGGAATACTGCTTACTCATGAGGGAGGAAGCCAAGGAGAAACATGAGGCATCTATCCACCATATACACGAGAACGGGGATAAAGTTAGCAAACTCCTGGCCTGGTTGATAATAAAGACAAAGCAAATAACTGGGTACATAAGCTACACTTAGATGAGGGCTCGATAGACTTAAAATTGCAAAGACATTGCTTCCTGCTAGGAGCAACTTTACTCCCCTTCCAAGCTAGCGTCAGAGAAGGAGGAATTACTATAATTCCTAAAAGACATTCCGCTCCCGTTTCTCACTGCTGTAGAGAGATTCCTCCTTGAAGGGGACTTAACCCAAGAGGAGATACTGCAGGCAATCTGAGACTTGGCAAGCTGGCAAGGCGCTAGGACTAAATGGGCTGCCTATAGAACTTTACAAGTCTAACGCATCGATATTGGCCCCGTATTTCTTTAGGAAGTTTGAGGAGTGCAGGGAGAGAGGGATACTTCCTAGGGACAAGTGAATGGCACAATTATCACCATACATAAAACAGGGAAAACCCCAGGAGACTGTGCCTCTTATAGACCCATTTCACTCCTCAATGTTGAAACCAAGATTCTAGCAATACTACTGGCCTCCCGACTAATACAAGTAATCACTAAATTGGAACACCTGGACCAATCAGGGTTTATGCCAAGATGACGTACAGTGCGTAACTTAAGGAGACTACATGATGTACTTAGCAGAGCAAAATGCATACAGGAAGAGGCTGTCATTCTTCCATTAGATGCCTGCATCGCATCCGCGGATGTCGAATGGCTGTATCTCTTTGAAATGCTAGTAAAATTCGGACTTGGGCAAATGTTCCTCAGCTGGATCTGGCTTTTCTACTCTGAACCAATGGCTCGAGTGGTGCTCAATGGAGAGACCTTCTGCTCCTTCCTCCTATGATGTGGCACCCGACAGGGGTGCCTGTTTTCCCCCCTCCTCATTGGCGTAGTGTTAGAACACCTTGCCGCTTGGATACTAATGAACCCCCTGATGCGAGGCCTCAGCTGGTCGAATCATTGAGACGAGAGAATTTTGCTTTTTGCAGATGATATTCTCCTATATTTGGTAAACCTCAAATGCTCTATAGCCAGAGTAATAAACATAATTAGGAGATTTATCCGTGTATCCGGCTACACAATCAACTGGATGAAATGGCTAATGTTTATACAGAACGGCACCCTGCCTGCAGTGCCCCATAACTATAAGATCCATGTATCTACAGATGGGTTCACATATTTGGGAATATTCACTACCCCAGACCCCTCGCTCTCATATAATAGGAATCTCCTTCCGCCCTTAGAGAAGCTAAAGACAGTTGGACAACATTGGAAGTCGCTCCCACTGTCCCTCCTTGGGATAGTGCCCCTTTTTAAGATGGCGGCATTGCCCTGCTTCTTATAGGCCCTACAATGCAACATAGCTAATTCCTGTGAAATATTTCAAAACAATAAATCTGTAATACTAACGCTCTTGTGGAACGGAGGTTTGGCGAGAATTACACTTAATAAGCTAACCTGGGGTGGTATGAGGGAGGATTTTCTCTGCCTGAGATACAAAGGTATTATTGGGCTGCGCAAAAAAACACAATTAACCATTGGGTATATATGCCAGAGGAAGAACCATCGCTCAGAATGGATCGCCTAATAATGATCCCGGGCGGATATCGATAAGCCCTATACGCGACACCTCCAAAATCGCAACAAAAGAACCCAACGATGGTAACAGTTAATCTCTGGCATGTGGCCCACAGGGCACGGGGATGGCAAAACAAGCTGACGCGATCCACCTGTTTGTGGAACACAGTGGCCTTAGGTGCCCTAGGGAAACACTCAGGGTTTGACAAGTGGGACCTAATGGGCATATCTAGAATCGGGGACTTATGGACTCGGGGGCTGTGCTCCCCTTTGCTGACCTCCATCTGGAACATAGCCTTGCAAACACAGATATCTTTCATTACATGCAGATTAGGCATGCGTTGCAGATGGCTATTGTGGCAGGGGAAGAACTGCCCAACTACGCCTCCCTTGAAGACCCAGCTAAACACAACATAGCTCATTGATGGGGGGCAACTGAGATGCCCAGCATGAGCGAATGGGAGAAAGACATGGATATGAATATGGCGGGCTAAAAAAATCCTTTAAAAATATATATATATATTGTTATAATGAACTATGGACAAGTTCCCTACTCTAGCATTATTCAGAACAGTATTGTGACTGCTTCGCTCAAATGTCAGAACCTAGTGTCAGCTTCTGCATTCCAACCTTCATCACCCAGTACTTTCAAAGATCCACCACCACAGGGCTTCTAAATTAAGATAGCATTGTAAACCTCTGTAAAAGTTTGCAAATCTACTTCATCTGATCTTTGCTTGAAGAAAGTGATCCCATTAACACTGATTGGTGGGCTCATTTTCTAATATTGTTTGTTCAGCTACAACTGTGAGACCTGGTAAATTCCTCAATAGTGTTTCATGACTGCTTCTCCAGACATGCTCTAGTAGAAATGAGTGCACACTGTATGACGTCTGTACACAAAATTACCACAATTCTTGATGCACTGTGTGCGTGCCAGTGGCTACTAATGATTTCCAATGAAACTGCCTAAAAATAAAGGTGCTTTAAAGGCAGTTTTTTTTCTTTGAGTATAAATGAAATCATATTGATTGAACTTTGTAAAAAGAGATGTACTTGCCTTATGAGGGAACGCCAAAGCCAACAGCAGGTGAGACACCCTGAAACAAGCAGACACCACCTAGGTGCTTAATCTCTCATCCCTGCCAGCAGTGCAGTGGCACCAGAGCCCATCATACCTCGCACAAGCTTCTCCACCTAATGATCCGCACTTAGGGCCTAATGTATGGCATTTTGGAGTAGGGCAGTGCAACCAGGCACCTTGCTGCATTGCCCTACGCTAAAATGAAAGGGCAGGAATGCACTATAATTAAGCAATACTGTAAATTCCTGTCTTTTCTGCTTGCTCTGGCACTGTTTCGACAGCCTAGTGTCAATGTGGATATCCTTGCACCATGTTGCTTCTGTTGCAGGCAGGATTGTTTTTGTGGAGCTGGGGGCACCTTCCCGCACAAAAACAATCCCTAGAGGCATTCTAATCTTTCTATGTGTGCTGCTAAATGCTAATTTTTATAAAAACATACGTCTGGCTAAATAGCTAAATTTGAATCTAGTTTATTTATTTTATTTATTTATTTGCAAAGTTTTATATAGCGCTGGCTAGACCCGGAGGTACCAGAGCGCTTTACATGAGGATCAGCGGTTTACAAGTTACTTAATTACGTCAGTTACAGGAGCCACGTATAAACATGAGATTACACAATGATATGGGTAATTAATGCGTAGTATAGCCAAGTCACTGGGAAGAGGAGGGGGAGGAAAACAAAGTGGGGAGACGAGAAAAACCGTGTCGGATGTCCGGCTGGGTAGATGCCGGCCGAGGGGGTGCACTCGAGCCAAACTCCTCTATAGCTGCATAGGACAGCTCCCCAGGGCATCGTCCAAGGTTGTTCGGGTACCACTGTAAGTGCGAATAGTTAAGGTATGCGCCCAGGGGGCATCGTCATAGATCCATCAACGCACCGTTCCCTGTGTTACAGGGAAGCGCCGGTTAGGGAAGGTTAGATCAACTTTTATAAAAACATAAGCCTTGAGAGACAGCTAAGGCTGTCCCTTGGACAGACCCAAAAAGCATCACTGTAAAAAAGTAAGCATGTGCGAAATAAAATGTATATTGGTCTGAAAATTCTAGCATACACTCCTTACATTGAAGGGAGCTGATGATAGCATTAATTAAAGTGATCTGAGGTCTGATGATCTTTCAAGTTTGTTTGTGGTGCCTCCGTTGCAGGCAAGAGTGTTTTGTGTAGGTGGAATGCAGCACACATTGAAATCTGAATAAACAAGGAGGAAAAAAAATAATTCTCCTTGTTACGCCTTCTCTGCGTAAGGTTTTGGTGCTGCCCTAGGTTTAGGTGATTGAGTGAATCTAGGACAGCTTCAAAATGGGTGTTGCATGGGAAAACCCACTGCAATGCCCATGGACCGCCTCCCTTGTGTGGAGTAAGACAAAACAGTGAGTTATATCTATGAGGCCATTCAAAGCCATGCACATTGGATTTACATGGCCTCCTAAGTATGGTTGAGAGGTCTGTGCTGCCAGACAGTCAGAAAAAATGACACTCCAGCGACTCAAGCCTCTCATACAAAAGCCCCACATTGAATTTGTTAAACCATTGCCTGCCTAGGAGTGGGGCACTATGTGCCCACAAGTCTGAAAGAATGGAGGAGAGTGACATGCACGGAGCCTGGGGCTGACATGTCCTCACATAACCAAATGTGAAAGCGGGAGGGTATATCTGAATGTGATGGTCCAAGACTCAGAGGAGAGAATGTGAGAGCTGTGCATCTAATCCTGCTCAGCAATTTTCCCCAGTAAACTCTTAAACTACTCAACAGTGTGGATAGATCTTCAAACTAACTTGAGGATTGATGCCATCGAACCCTTCCCAACAACTGCAAAATCAGGTGTGGATTGCAAACATTAGTATAGACCTAGGTTTGAAAGTTCAGTGCTAATTTTTATGCCCTGTGTTTGGCCGTTTTTTTTCCTTTGCCTTCTCTGCTTGTTTTTTTGCCCTCTGTCTTGCATTTTCTGCTTGCTCATTTTTCGGTTATCTGTTTTGCTTTTTTATGCTTTTGTCTTCCCTCTTCCAGCTGTTTCGTCAAGACCTGTAGCAGAAGGAGCTGGCACATCGAGAACCACGCACCCCAGTGCCCAGTTAGCCGCAGGGAAGACAGTGCTGTGTTCTACAAATGCTGATTGATTGGACCATCTCTTTGGGAAGGCATCCTTCATTATTCCCAAGGGCCAAAGAACAAAATATAGAACATCATCCCTGAGAAGAAGAACTCGCTTAGGGGCATATTATCAAGACAGGCGATAAAATTATCGCCGCTTTAGTGGCAGAAAACTGCCGCTAAAACGGCGATAATGGGCTTGATAATATGCTCTATGGAATTCCAATTGAAGCCCATGTTAGATGTGAAGGACATCTAACATGGGCTTCAATTGGAATTCCATAGAGCATATTATCAAGCCCATTATCACCGTTTTAGCGGCAGTTTTCTGCCACTAAAGCGGCGATAATTTTATCGCCTGTCTTGATAATATGCCCCTTAGTATCAACCAGAGGACCATTCCAGAGTTCAGGAAACTCCGATATGACTTAAGATCCTGCACCACAGAGAAAGTGGCAAGCAGGATGGCTGAGGGTCGTGGCACAGGTGATAGAACCTCCAACCACCACTCTCCCACTCCCATGGAACCATTGATCGAGGGGACACTGGTACCGGAAAGTGTGGTGGAAGTGTCAGACATTGACACCTCCCATCCGGCTGGCTCAAGCCAGCGTAACTCATCTCCCGTCTAATTACTTCACAGAACATATTTCTTGTAAGTACTCAAGTAAAACATCACTTCAAATACAAATCCATTGAGATGCTTGCTGTACATTAGCAAAGCATCATGGGAATAGTAGTACATCTAAGTTACATTCTTCACTGTGTGCTGATAACTACACTACACATAACTGTACATTATCACTAACCATTTATTTGCACTAACGATATACATACATCTCCACAGATAACACCATTGATGTGTCAGAAATAATTGAGGCCGAAGAACCTACTGACACACACGTGGAAATGGAGGACAGAAGAATTGCATTTCCTATGCTCATTATACCAACTCCAAATATTAGGAGAGCATCTGTTGTACCACTACCAAACTTTGTGGAAGGTGATGAGGAACGTTCCCAAAGCAAGAACGCAACTACATATGTGGGTAGGACACATCGACACCATGGAGTACAACAAGCAACAGTCCACAATGACAATGTGTCAGATGGCATGGAAGACAGTTCTCCTTTGTTTGGTGGACTGGAGGAATCCATCATCTCAGTACTGCACCCGCAAGCCAAGCAAATTGAGACTGTTAATAGACATCTGCAAAGCATGTCAAGGTCAATGCTGAGATTCCAGAAAGGACAAGACCGTTGGATTGCTGCCAAGGAGAATAAGCAATGTCAGCAAAGACTCAGGCACAGGCAGCACCTGGCATGCTTTGATCCCTTGAGTTGATCAATAAATCGATTGGCAGTACATACGACGCTTTGATCCCTTGACTTGATCAATAAATCGATTGGCAGTACATACGACGCTTTGATCCCTTGACTTGATCAATAAATCGATTGGCAGTAGCCACGACCACCCTTGCAAGAAGAACTGTCAACATATAAAATTACATGGGACACTACTGTCAGGATGTTCTACGCGGGCTCTTACAAGTAACCACAGCCCTTGAAAACATATAGACACACAACCTGTCTGTCCCCAACATTTTGCCACCACCCGAGAGTGAAGACGGCTCTAGCATCAATGCCACATTTGTGCAGGAAGGGTGCCATACAAGGAGTACACGCCGAAACACATCAGAGTCTGACACGTCTGCTCTTCCAGAGGCCAGTCTTCCTGAGGAGGCAACCAACCCCCGAGGCCAGAAAAAGTGAATCCAGTGAACACTCTGAGTAATGAGACTACTTTGCTTTGTTTGTTTTTTCATACTCTGTTGCTTTGCTGACACAATAGAACATCCTCTATGGATACAGTTGATTAAGGAGAGATACATTGTCACAACCTGAATAAAACGTGATCTTTCAGGTATGCACATAGCATTACCATCATGTGAGATGCCTATTTCTTAGATGTTTTAATCAATCGTACCTCAAAAATAGTTGTTGGTGATCTCTGTGTGCACATGGCCCGTCCTGATGAACCTGTAGTGGTGGTAGTTCCTCATCTGAGTCAGATGCAGGCTCTATGCTGATGTTGTGCAGATCCTTCCTAATGGCCATGTTGTGCAGAAGGGCACACGTGGCAATAATTTTACAACAGTGCTCCACCAGTTTTGTGGAGGCATCGGAATCTGGCCTTCAGTATGCCAAAGGTATGTTCGGTGATTGACCGTATTTTCTTATATGCCCTGTTGTGCTGCCTTTCAATTCTGGTTCTCAGAGTCAGGTATGGTGTCAGTATCCAAGGATGCAAGGCATATGCACTGTCTCCTTCAAGAGCATGGGAAGGATACATCGTTAGGTCACATTGCACAAACTATTCTGGCCACTGAATGAATTGAGTCAGCAATTCTCTTACCAAGTGAAAAGCCCTCACCAACCTCACCCTGAGACAGACGATTTTGTATGCTACTGTGGTGGAACATGAAGGAGTCATGTGTGCAGCCTGGGAATCTGGTCATGAGGCCTGTTATGATCCATGAGAAATCACACACTAACTGTAAATTGAGTGAGGGCGAACTTTTGGTACTTGTGTAAATGAATTATTTTGCTGAGGAGGGACATACGGCAATCTGTGTGCCATCAACACAGCCGATTACACATTGGGGAACTGTGCTACCTGGTAAAACATTCATTTTGTCTGTTCATATATTGCGGATATTTGGAAAAGATATATATTTGTTCACTTTGCTAAATGTAATGTCCAGAAACCTGTGAAAGAACCTGGAAAATGCACTTTGTAACACTTCCCCAGCCACTGTATAACTCCCTGGTAACCGCCAGAAGCTAAAAGGTGTGAACAGTATAATATCTGCACATGTGGAGGCGTTGCTTTGCTTCTGACTGTGGAGGTTTGTAGCTAAGCTTGTACCTCAGTAATCAATTCCAGAATTACCTCACTACCAGGTGTGGTCCATGCAGGTAAGAGCTGTGGGGTGGTGGGGCCGGGTTGGGGATGTTTCGCCAAACAACCGCAAGGGAAATTAAAAAAATAATTGATGTTACCTCTTCTTCGCCTGTCAAAATCCCCCTCCCACCCAGCCCCACCGTCTCACCGCTCTTACCTGCATGGGCCACTGCTGCCTCACTACTGAATCTGCACTTTCATACAACTCCTCCCCAGTCTGTTCAAATAGGGTGACCTTCACCCTAAACATCCTCCCCTGTATCCTCCTGCTTCTCAGCTTCTCAACCTACCAGCCAAAATCCTCACCATCCTCTCCAAGACATACAGAGCCGCCGTTGTGAAAGAGACAGAAGCATTCTGGGTGGCTTTTTATAGTTTGCACCTGATTACCACCAGATACAGAATGATGGTAATTGCATTTCCTAAATGGGCATGTTGTGACTATTTGCAATTAGGAAATCCTTTGTACATGGTGTTAGCGATCAACTATTTGGAAATCCCTATTTGTGATTTCCTACTGAGGGATTCTCAAAATGGGATTTCTATGCAGTAGAACCACAGAGGAAAGCTTTTTGTACATTTCGAAATGGCATTTTGCATTTTCTAATCGCCTGAAATTGTGAATCGCACCGTTAGCAAATGCTAAATGCTTTTGTACATATGGTCTAATAGTTGTGGAGGTAGTAGCATCAATATAGCTGTACACCAATACATTAGGATCCCAGATGGAAACATACAACCATGCTCACATCATCAGAGAAGCCTAAAACCACACTCTGCTCTGCACAGCAATCAATCAAAAATTGCTTTGGATACTTCTGGCTGGACCACTTGGATGCAAAATAGGGCAAGCAAATAAATGCATCGTGGGATTTGACTCACTGACTCTTTGAATGTTTTTTGTTACTCTTACCAGTACATAGTTGTGCGAAATGGCCACACAATGGAAGTTACATTTCACTGCCATTCATTAGAATCCTACAAGATTTGCATTTCAATTTATTGAGCAATTTTGCAATTATAAACAATCTTTACACCGCCAGGTCTCCAGTAGTAAAATTCTAGTGAAGCTAAATATTCTTTGAACTTTAACATTGACCAACCAGTTACCTTTCAAAGTCACTGCAGTCCAGCTATGTATAAAATGTGTGTTAAGTACACACAGCATTGCATATTGTAACTTGGGTGTGGCAACACCATTGCATAACCAGTGCTTAATTTGAGTCAGTGGTTTCGGTGCCTAGCAGGGCACTCAATTATCTACATCAGTGACAATGACAGTCTTCCACATGGTGGCACTGTCTGTCTATTTTAGAGATGAACACAACAGCAGTTGTTTATTAATTCCGTATACTTTGAAAATAACGCTTGCATGCCACCCAAGCTATTATTATAGCTTTTTTTTTTTTTTTATGTTTGAAAGCTTTATTAGAGAAAAAATAAGTATTACAATAAGGTGACATCAGCCAATATGAGAACAAAGGTAAAAAATGGGACAAAGAAAATAGAAGCAGCTAATATCACAATGAAAAACAAAGCGTTTTAAATAATGGGGAGGGAAGGAGGGGAGGGAGGGGAGGAAAGAAGAAAACAAAAACATGGTATTGATCGTAGAAGATGGGTAAGCAATAATAGGAAACACAGTCAATGGCAATCAAAACGTACAGTAAAAGACCATCATATGAGTAATTGCATGGATTAAAAAGAAGTATGAAGTAGGTCAATATAAAGCTAAGTAATAACAATATTGAGACTGAAAAATATCATGAAGAACTGCAGGCAAGAGTACATGTGTTCAAGGGGGCTTGAAATTATCTGAAGATAGTGGAGAGTAACTCTTTTTGGCGGATTGATCAAGGTATAGAGTAAGAGGTAGCCAGTAAAATTCAACATTTCGGGAGGGTTTACAGGAGGAAGCAAAGGCAACATCAAGTCTGTGTGAGTGACATACAAGATTCCACCAACAATTGAGAGACAATTTGTTCAGAGATTTCCAATTAGAGACAATATGCTGTAATGCCAGAGCCAGCATAAGGTCAAAAAGACCGCGAGAATGTGGGGGGAGGTCTAAATCCTCTGAAAGGCTACCAAGAAATACTAAAGAAGGAGAAAATTGAATAGAGAGGTTGAAAATGCGAGAAAGGCGAGAGAATAGCTGAGACCAGAAAATACGAGTTGAAGGACAGAAGAAGAAGAGATGGAAAAGATCTGCAGAAGGGGCATTACAGGTCCAACAATTAGACACAGCATCAGGTTGAAAGCGAGAGATAGAAAGAGGAGAAAGATATAGTCTGTGGTAAAAGAAAAATAGGGATTGAGTGAGAGAGGCAGTACGGGAAATCTTCAAGGATCGAGCCCATATTTTGTCCCAGAGAGAAGTCGGCCATGAAGAGTGTAAGTCTGTCTCCCAGGACAATTCCAATTTTGATTTGAGACGATCTGGATTGGGGGCTGAAAAGTACCGGTAAATGATGGAAGCTTTAGGAGTTGTAGAAAGGACAGTGAGTAGAGAGGAAGATGAGGTAGGTAGAACTTCAGAGGGGAGAGAGTAATAACGATCTAGAATGGTTTCCATAAGGATAGGGAATTTCTTTGCAAAAGAAGGAGGGCAGTGGAATTGAGACCGAAATGCAGGAAATGAGCAAGGGGATGACCCATCAAAAAGATGACGTATCCAAATGATACCTTTCGCTCTCCATGAGGGCCATGCAATAGGTCGGTTGTTAATTAATAGAAGTGTATTGTGCCATATAGGCGATAGTAGGAAGGATTCCTGCGTTACTGAGGAAGGGGAGACTAAAGGGCGCAAAAGAGAAAAAGTATGCTTGAATAAAAGGGGATTAAGGCATGGGGCTTTAGAGGTAAAACGAATTACTTCTTGGAAAGAGTACGGAAGCAGTAATTCCTGTTCAACAGAAAGCCAGAGGGGAGAAAAAGGGGAGGGTTCCTGGGATAACCAGCGGGAAGCCTGTCGAAGGGAAAAGGACTTATGGTAGAGACGAAAGTCTGGAAAGTTGGTACCACCATTAAGTTTAGATTTACGTAAGTTGGAAAGGGATATGCGGGCTTTTTTCTGTTTCCAAAGAAATTTGGACAATGAAGAATCAATGCGACGGAAATAGGAGTTTGGGATACGAAGTGGTAGCATGGATAATAGGTAGATTAAAATAGGGGCAATCATCATTCTGATGGAGTCAAGACGGCCCCACCAGGAAAGAAATAGTGGATTCCAAGAGGTGAGTAATGAGTCTATCCTAGATATGACTGCATTCATGTTGAGTTGAATGGAGGAAGATATAGAGCTAGAAAAAAGAACGCCGAGATATTTAATTTTTGTAGAATTCCAAGCAAAGCCCGTAGCCGTGAAAAAATGGGGGAGGCAAAGTTTGGTTAAAGGAAGAATCTCTGTTTTATCCGAGTTTATTTTGTAACCGGAGACCAAGGAGAATTTCTGAAATTCGTTTAGTAACGCGGGGACTGAGGAAGGCGGGTCAGAAATAAATAAAAGAATATCGTCAGCATATGCAGACAATTTAAGGTGACGTTTACCGTACGGGAAGCCAGAGATGGATGGATTATTGCGTATGGAGGTAAGGAAAGGTTCAAGCGCTAAAATAAATAGAAGAGGTGATAAGGGACAGCCCTGACGAACACCACGTCGAAGTGTGAATGGGGAAGTGAGTTGACCATTAACAAGAACAGACGCTTTGGGCATAGAATATATCAAAGAAATATAAGAGATGAATTTAGGGTTAAAGCCGTGCCATTTTAAGGAGGCCAGAAGAAAAGACCAGTCAACCCGGTCAAAGGCTTTCTCAGCATCTACTGAAATGGCTGCAAGGGGAATCGATAGTGAAGGGGCTTTATTTAAAACATTAAGGAAGAGTCTGGAGTTATCTGAGGTCAGGCGGCCCTTGACAAAGCCGCATTGTTCTTTCCCTATAAGATGTGGTAGGAGCGGGTCAAGGCGAAGAGCTAATAGTTTCGCAAAGATTTTATAGTCAACATTAACTAGAGATATAGGTCGATAATTTTTACAAAACTTAGGGTCCCTACCATCCTTAGGGATAAGACATATGGTAGCGTCTTGAAAAGAGCCTTGGGCTGATCCAGTAGAACAAAAAGACTGAAATAGAGATAGAAGGTGGGGTAAAAGAAGGTCTGAGAAATGTAGGTAGAATTCAACTGGGAAGCCGTCAGGTCCTGGGGTTTTCCCCTTAGTGAGGGAGGATAGAGCAGAGGACAGTTCCGAAATCGTAAGATCAGAATCAACAGCCGAAATATTAAGGTGGGAAGTATCTGGTTGAGGTATGTTGTCAAAGTAGGATTGAATAAGCTCTGGGGTGGGAGGGTTTTCCGGAGTATATAGAGTTTCATAAAAAGAGTGGAATTGTTCCAAGATTTCTGCATTGGTATGAAGAAGTACATTAGAGGGGGAATAAATAGAATCAATATTAGTACGTTCTTTACGAGATTTTAAATAATTGGCTAACAATTTACCTGATTTATTTCGACCTCCATAAAAACGTGCGCTGCTCCGGAGAAGAAAAGAGGAGGCAGAGTCTGTGGTAAGTTTGTTAAAGGCAATCTTAGCCTTAAGCAATTCAGGAGACATAATCTTATCAGAGGAAGTATAGAATTGATGCTCCAGAGATTTAATATGTGCCAGGGTGACTTTACGCCTTTGAAGGAATTTTTTCTTTTTTTTAGAGACAAAATCAATAATAAAACCTCGGGCTGTGGCCTTGAAGGAATCCCAAAGAATATGAAGTGGGGTATCAGGCGTAGAGTTAAGATGAAAAAATTCAGAAGCAAAAGCACGAAAAGAGGAGGAAAAAAGAGGATCAGTAAGAAGAGAAGGGTTGAAGCGCCAGCGAGAAGATTTAGGAGTAGGAGGAAGAAGGTCAAAAACAGTAATAATAGGAGCATGGTCAGAGATAACAATCGGTTCAATAGAAGAAGAAATAAGGTGTTGAGAAAGAGATGAAGAGAGAAAGATATAGTCTAAGCGGGAGAAGGAAGCATGAGGAGGAGAGAAAAAGGAGAAATCCATACCGTCTGGGTGAGTGAGTCTCCATGAGTCTACCAGATGAGTTTGAGTGATAGTGTCAAGGAATTGTTTATGTGGTTTATGAGGAGAAAAACGAACAGAGGATCTTCGGTCTAAAAAAGGGTCAATGATCTGATTACAGTCTCCACCCAATAGAAAAGCATCATCTTTACGCTGAATACATTTTGCTGTAATGGAGGGCCAAAAAGAGGAGTCAAAACATGTGGGACCGTAAACATTGAGTATCGTAAGTGGGATATTGTTAATTAGTAGTTTAGCTAAGACCCAGCGTCCCTCGTCATCCTTTTCTTCTAGAACTACTTTACACTGGAGACGCTTATGAATCAAAATGGCTACTCCATTCTTTTTTTGGGAAGCAGGAGAAAATAAGACAGTTCCAACCCATAATCGCTTTAACTTTAAAGATTCGATGTCAGATAGATGAGTTTCTTGGATAAGGACGATATCTGGGTTGTAAGAGGAAAGGTGGGAGAGTACTCTTTGCCTTTTGATAGGGTGATTAAAACCTTTCACATTCCATGAAACAACTTTGAAGGTGAAAGCTTACTAAACTGGTCTAAATCAAGATTTGCAAAAACATACTGTACATGTAATAATAATCCAAACTGTATAGAAGTATTAACCATAAAACTCTTCAAAAAGGAAGAAGGAAGAACAGGCAGAAAAGGAAGAGGAAAAAGGAAAAGGGAGGAGGAGAGGGATGGGAAAAGGAAAGGGAGACCAGTGGGGATGGAAGAAGGAAGAAAAGAGAGAATGCATAGAAGACAGTACAAATCCAGAAGGATGACTGTATTAAACATACCTGAAAGAGAAAAAATACACATAGGGAAGGTGGGGAGGTGGTGATGCTTTACAAGACGTACGGACCAGGATCAGGAGGAGAACCACATCGAGACCGCACAAAAGGAACATGGAATGGGACAAGGTACTGAAAGGAGTATCCGATACATATCCGTCTGGAGAGGAAAAAAGGGAAAAATGTTAACATACATAACCTGTAGGCATAAAAATAGAAGTCCAGAGAGTCGAAAAAGAAAAATAGAGGAATATATAGGAGATGCCAGAAACAGATAAAAGAGAGAAGAGATACGAAAAAAGAATATAAGAACTGAGATGAGAAGTAAGGAGAATACACGAAGTCAAAGACAAGCCATTAGAAAAACAAACAAGTTAAACAATAAAAGTCCAATTTCAGCCACTGGTCGGAGCAGAGGTGGAGGCGTCCATCCCTTCATCACTGTGTAGAAGAAGAAAGTTCCTTAACTCTCCAGGTTCCTGAAATGACCAAGTCTTTTCTCGATAGGTGACTCTGAGAGTACAAGGATGAAACAAGCCATATCTTGCTCCCAAGGCGCGCAGAGAGGGACGCATAGCCAGAAATTCTTTACGTCTGGAGGCGGTGGCATTAGAGACATCCTGAGATAGATATACTCGTTGACCTTGCCAATACACTTGTTTTTTACTCCTCGCGGCTGAGAGAATCAGTAAAAGATCTGTGTATTTCAGAAATAAAATAATGACTCCACGAGGTTTTGAGGAGGAGCCCGTTCTGGCACCTAGTCTATGGGCTCTTTGTATACTAATGGTGGTGGAAGGTGGTAGGTCCAAAAGTTTCGACAGGAAAGTGGTGAAGAAGGTTACTGGATTATCCCCCTCAAGATTTTCCGGCAAATTGTAAATACGGAGGTTATTCCTCCTATTACGATTTTCCAAATCTTCTGTATGCTTTTGGAGTGAGAGGACCGTTTTTTCTAGAGAGTCTATGCGTTGTGTGTTGGACTGAACTTCAGGAAGGTGCTGTTCAACAGTAGAGAGACGGGCATCCATATTTTCCCATTTATCTTTTAAAAGCTGCATATCTGTACTCGTCTTTTCAATAAATGTGCGCAGCGCACGCAATTCCTCCAGAATTTGGTCAATGGAAGAATGAGAAGGATTGTCTTCTGGAGTAGGAGAATTTTGCTTGGGTCGCTTGCCCGCCGGAGCGGGTGGGGAAGACTTACTGGTGTTAGTATGAGCCAATGATGATTTTGGAGTCGTCATTTTCGCAGATGGAGTGGCTCTATTCGTACCCGATGAAGATGCACCTGAAGCACTCCTCGATGATATGAAGACAAATTTAGGTGTGCGTAAGTTGACCATAGAAAGATATGAACGTGCGACAATATAGCCTCAATTCCCTGTGAGGCGCCTAAAGGTGCATGTGAAATGTTCCAGAAATATCTCCAAAAAGAGGGAGAAGCACCCAAAAGTAACTCAGTGGAAAAAGCGACAGGGAATTAGAGTATGCTAAAATCCCGAGTACAAAAAGGAAGGTGAGAATGACTAAAATGGAAGCACAGGAAGGAGCATCCTGAAGTATCTGAGGCGCAGGAGAAACGGGCAAAAAGTCTCAGAAAAACGTTGTTGTCATATCGCCAAGAGGAGGGAATTTAGGATAAAAGGTATTTCAGAGCAGTAATCATGTTAGGGCGAGAAACATCCAGTTGTCAGGGGTGAAGCGCCATAAAACTGCGTATTTGGACGTGGCCTCGAATGTGGAGGAGGAGAGAAAAAACGCAGTAAGAGTGACTTGTACAATATATGTAAATCTCACCCCTGAAGTGAAGTCGGTGTCTAAGAGTTCATTGGTGTCCAGTGGCACGTCGCGTATTGACAGCTCCTGTCAGCAGAGGCTCCGATGTTCAAAAGAACCTCAAAATGGCGGCTCCGTGAGGGGCAGGAAACTCATCGCGGAGAGGGGTGAAAACGGCTCCATAAGCGATGAAAAACTGCTCCGCTGATTCCACTAATGTTCCGCCAGCCAAATCCGGCAACGGTGCACAGTAATGGTCCCGTTTACATCGGGAAAAAATGCCGTGAGGTGGTCGATGCGGCGGAGCTCCGTATCTAGCCGGCCATCTTGCGCGGCATCCAAGCCACGCCCCCCTATTATTATAGCTTTAGGGGCTTTAGTACTCTCAATGGTCACATTTGTAGTAGTGTAGGGTAAGCAGTTGTGTTGGCACTGCCATTGGCATCCGTGGGGGAGGCTATTGGTGTACTGAGCTGCAGCGGCTTCTGGACAAGAGCCCTGGTACGTATTTCTTTTACAAATTAAGCCCTGGATATCATTAAACATTCATTAAAAAGCATCACAGCAGTGCTGCAGCCTAGTATATCATTTACAAAAGTGCTAATGTGTGCTAAAAAGTGATATCATACAAACATTTAAATCCTCTGCAGCAAACATTTGCAGGACTTATGGCATTGGAATTAGTGTAACACATGCAGTACTTTAGTTTTAGGTTTAGGTAGCCCCCCCCCCCACCCCAGATCAGATGGCATGCCCCAATATATATCTTCATGTGAATAGGGACACAAATGTAAACATTGTGAGAATGTAGTTGGTCATGAGTGCTTTTTTTCCCATTGGCCATCTGGCTTCCATGGAGAGCGATCTGATTGGCTAGACGCAACATGAAAGAAATCCCTGCTGTTGGTATGACAGGACACAGTGTGTTCTGAATATTAGAAAACAACATTTTTGAGGCCTTATCACAACCCTGCAGGGCTGCAGGAGAAGCCAGCAAGTCCCTCTATGTGCCCCCATTGGCCTCCTGTGGGAGACCTGCGAGAGTCTAGCGGCACAAAATGTTTGAAAAAATAACAAATACACAGGGGTGAGGGTCTGGTGCCATGTGGCTGAAGACCATGTGCGGTGGGGGTGAGCTGCTTGCGGGTGTTGGACGCAAGGCCTGACCTCATGTCAAGCCTTGTCGCCAAACTCACCCCCCATACGCACAGCCAAGAGCCATGGGCAGAGAGGGGTGGGCTTCAAACATATCTCAATACAATATTAATTTACAATAAAAAAACATAGAAACTCACTGAAAAAACAAATATTAATGTGGAGAAGGTAGTAAGATTTTAACTTACTTAAAAAAAAAACTTAGAAATTCACTGAAAAGCCACGACCATTTAAAAACAGAAACAGAGACAAATTTTCCAGGCATACCTAACTGACACAAGTATATCTTGCACCATTGTGATGCTCTGCATAAGACCTGGCATGTTACAACACCAATGAGATCTGAGATCTAGCATAGTGATGCTTATTCCAGAACACGCCACCATAGGTGGAAATGGCTGCTCTTCATCTAGGAGGTCATTTCCAAATGGTTCTGCCTCATTTGCTGCGGTTTACATCTCAATGTGGAATGCAACTCTATGGCATCAGTGATTCGAACAGCCAGCGTTGATGCACCAAAGGCTTGAATTAGTGTAGGCTGGCTTTTTAACCCCTTCGACGCTCATGACGGAGTGGTTCCGTCATGAGCGTCGGTTGCGCTGTGCGCATGACGGAACCGCTCCGTCATGGCCCCGCCCGCGCTCAGAACCTTCAGCACCGCGCGGAAATCCGCGCAGCGCTGAAGGGGTTAAAGCTGCAACCTCTGCATCATTGCTTCACCTCAAAGGTCATATCTGCTATTCTCTCCCATATCTGCTATTCTCTCTTTTAAACATCAATTGTATTTAATTCATGGTTTTTATATGTTAACAATTGCAATGGTTTTAATTAACTGAGCAATAAAGACTTTACTTACTTACTCAAAGGTTATACAGATACAATTTCACGGAACTATCATCCAAACAGGTCAGGAGTTTGCTTTTTCGTGCTGAAAACCTCCCTTGCTTCGGAGTACAAGTAAGTAATAGTTTATTGTCCGATCAATTAAAACCTTTACAATTTCTCGTTAAAAAAAGAACAAAAGTTACAACAGCAAAGTTCATGGTTTAAGAATAATTAATAATAACATTTCATAAAACATCTGTGCATTATATTAACATCAATGATGCAATTATCCATAATTGTGTCTGATATAGTACATTGATAAGGGGTTTAACCGTTCAGTATATTGACGGATTTTCAGATCCTGAGCATTTTTAGGAGGGAAGTAAGCCCCGAAGTTGGGGCATATCAGCAAGGGCATGCGATAATTATCGCTCAGCGCTCTTAGCGCAAGGATAATTATCGCAGGCTAACGCTGGATTCTATCGCGGAGATAGCGTGCTATCAGCAACGCTTATCTCCCAAGCGATAGAAATCCATGCGTTAGCCACAAAACAGTGCGATTATCGCTGGAAATCCAGCAATAATCACACTGCGACCGGCGATACCTTGCTGATAGGGCAGGGTGGATTTAGCCATGTAATCCACCTCCCATTGGATTGCATGGCTAAGTCAGAATAAAAGCAGGCGTAAGGAAAGTAGCGATAACCTCTGTTAGCGCTACTTTTCTTATCGCTCTGCATGTTAGCATACACCTTGATAATTGGAGAAATGTCGGTTAGCGACATTTCTCCAGTTATTTTGGGGAGGAACTCAATAGAGATGCAAAGCTGGGCGTTCAGGAAACAGGCGCTAAGGCATGGATTCACACGTTAGCGTGTCCATGCTGATAGGGCAATAAAATTATTGCCGCTTTTCGTCCGAAAACAGACGCTAAAGCGGCAATAATTTTATCGCATCGCCTTGCTGATATGCCCTTTGGTTAGTGCAATTTCACACTGACAGTTGACGCATTTTGGTGCTTGCTTTCCACCGCACCGTTAACTATAAACAATTTTGACATTAAGTATGTACAACTTTACATGAAAGGTTTTCAATATGCAGATGCAAACATTACAATAGTCATACACAATTAAACAGTTGAATAGATCACTAATAACATTATCATGTATGCAAAGAACTACACAAACAACCCTACAAAATAATAACAATAAGTTAAAGTGTTCACAGCTCTGATGCTACTGAAAATCCAAGCAGGACCTTCCTCCACAGTAACGGATCCAAAAGGTATATCCCAAAGTATTTGAGAAATTTTCTAAAAATCTAATTGAAAATCCATTAGTGCCCTTCACAGCCTGAAAACATTAATTGAAAAATGTCCAAAAAGGTTTGGGGTAAAGACCACCCTCATGTATGAGAGCAGCATCAGGATCGGTCTGAGTGGCCTGGACCTATGTTCCCAGAGAGACTGGGAGCCTATTGGGTCCAACCCGGCAATGCAGCTGAGGTTGGAGACAGCTCAGTGCGCATGTCACCAACCTACATGTGCACTGATAACAGTGCTCAATAATATTAGGGGGCCAGTCTCTGGGGACACATTTTCTTTGAGGGGAGGGTTGCCCTGTTAGCCCTATGGAAAGAGACAGGTTGAAGTATCACATAATGAAGGAGGCCCTGACTGAGAAATATGGGCTCACCCCAGAGAGATGCAGGCAGAAGTTATGGGATAGTCAGAAGCTGCTCCAGCAGACCTGGTTGGGTTGTGGAGATCATTAGTGCAAGGCATTGGAGGGTTGATTCAAGGGCGGGAAGTGAGTGATTTCGAGGGGCTGTACAATTTTATTGCTAGAGAGCACATGTTCAATTTCTGTTTTACAGAGCTGAGCCAATACCTTGTGGATAGTAAGCTCTCTTGCCCCAGGGGGCTTGCAATGGAGGCAGACTGCTACAGCTGCACCACCGTCCACAATAAGGTATCTGGGGGGGACTCCAAAATGGTGTTCAGGGTTCCCATCAGAAGGTGGGGAGTGTTACAAAAATAGGACAGAGTTCTCCTCCCACAAAAAGGTTTTCAAAGGAAAGGGTCCCAGCCGCAATCTGACCAGAAAAAGAGATTTGTTGACAAGAATACAATAAGTTTGTCCCCAAGTGTAATGAGTGTTATCAGTCTGGACACACCAAGGGTAATGGCAAATGGCACAAGCCCCCAGCGGTTGGCATATCCCAGGGTTGGCCAGTGTAGAGTTTGGAGAGGAGATGGCCCCAGTTGGTGCGGGGAGGACAGCTGAATTTACCATGGCAATAGCCAGATGGTGCCCAAAACCGACATGCCCGCAAATGCTTTCAAGTACATGCATTGTGTCACCATCAATGGAAAGAGAGTGGAAGCTCTGAGTGACACTGGAGCCAGAATGGCTACTGTCAGGGGACCTCTGGTGTCCTCAAAGCATGTGATACCTACTACATTTCACTAGGATGTGGTAGCAGACAACTGTGAAAGCTACTCTGCAATAGCTCTTTTTCACTTTGAATGGGGGGTCTCAGGTTCTCTTAGGGTAGCTGTGAACCCTGCCATGCCAGTGGAATGTTTGCTAGGGAAAGACCTGGAGCTTACTGGCCGAACAGAGGTGAAGCTCAGATCACAGCTGGAAATGTTGGGGTTACCTGAGTGGGTCTGTGTGACCACAAGGTCCATGGTTGCCAAGGAAGGGAGTCAAGGACGCCTGGAGCCTGGAAGAATGTCCCAGGCAGCTGCCAAGAAAGGGAATGACAGGGGGTGGGAAATCCAGCCCCTGAAACGCTCCCAGTAGTAGTGAATGGAGTACCAGAGCAGGCCACCCCAGAGCCTACCAGGGAGGACATTGTCTACCTTGGAGACCTGTCTGAACTTGCTGGATGGCTAGTAGGGGCCACTGGGGAGGAGATCTGTATGGCACAGAAGAGCTCCTAACCCTAGCGGGTATGAGGTGTCAGGCTGAAGCCCAGGCATTTGGTGACACCTCTGTAGATCCCCTCATTTATTGGGAGAATGACATTCTATACAGTGAGTCTGAGGCTCCTAAAATTGTGTCAACATATGTGTTTGTTGTCGCCCAATGCTAGAAGGTCTTCCTTCTGTGTTTGGCTCATGAAATTGCCCTGGTAGGACATCTGGGGCAAGACAAGACCATTGCAAGTTTGTCACCCACTTTTATTAGCCCCAGTTGAGGATATCTTCAGATACTTTCTGCAGGGCCTGTCTCATCTGCCAGGCCAGTGGGGAGATAGGAAAAAAGCTGAAGGCTCCCCTCAATCCCTTACCTGTTGTTGGAACCCCCTTTGAAAGGGTGAACGTTGACATTGTTGGGCTGTTGGAGCCTAAGACCTCCTTAGACAACAGTTGTATTCCTAGTCTTGGTGAACCACACCACTAAATACAAATGTAAACTAAACACATTAGGAAAGTTAAAGGTAATTTATGGACCTAAACAACAAGATTTAAATACACCCTGTCAAATTGGATATAGAAAAAGGTATGTTTTATATTTTTGATATAGACCATTACATTTCTATTTTCTGAGTATAAGCTCTCATTCATGAGGCTGGAAATAAAGCGTCTGTCATCCTAGACATCGTCTGCAGAGGGAGGAGAACCTCTAGGATGTCTACTCAGACCCCTGGACTTTCATCAAGACTAACCTCACAAGACGGTCCTTGTACATAGACCTCACACACGGACCCAAGGACTATTACAGAATCTCCGGCATCTTTCACATTTATTTGAACAGCGGCAACCATTGCGAATGCGCTCTGTTCCATCATCATTGATATAATGATTGTTGCTGGGGTTTGATATATCAGTGGATGAATCCTGACGTACTGACCTTTTAGGCAGACACTCCATGGACCATTTAGTGACCTATCTTGGGCAACGGCAACTGTAATTTCAAAGCCCTTCAGACTTTTCTCTGTCCATCTTGCATAGAGAATTTACTGTACTACACTAATATTGGTACTATAAAGTCTAAACTCTCTAGAGGCAAGAGTACGCAGCACATATGACGAGGTTTTCATGACCTATGTACATGGCTTCCTGATGAAGGTGTGCAGCCGAAACGCGCGTAGGATTTCAAATCTCTAGAGCCATGCCAGAAATGAATGTCCTCTCTACATAATTGTATTGTATGCAACATTTGTAAAGCGCAACAAACACCCAACGGGTACCTCGGCGCTACAGTACAAGATTCATTATCAAATGGCAAAGAGAGGAGCGAAACTTAGATCAGATGGAGCACTTCCAGAGCTATCAAGCTCTGGGAAACAGCCATGTTTTAATCTGTTTTCTAAACTGCAAACGATCATTGGATTGTCTGAGCTCCAAAGGGAGGCTTTTCCAGAGCTTAGCTGCAGCAAATAATGAAATAGGAACCTGTATATCTTCTTCTGATGAATGTTTAATTAATTCTATACACAACAATATTCATTATTGACACTGTGAGAGCAAACAGATTCATCACACAGCATCAGAATGTATGATAGGAATTAGAATGATAAAAGTGAAAATAGTATGTATTTTTGTCGATAGAGAGTATCATCCTAGCATGTTCTTTTTAAATTGTATAGAAATATAATGGTCTATATCAAAAATATAAAACATAAATAATAAAAAATACATTTTTCTATATCCAATTTGACAGGGTGTATTTATATCATATTGTGTATGTTGTTTAGGTCCATAAATTACCTTTAACTTTCCTAATTTGTTTTGTTTACATTTGAATTACACATCCTGATCTAGGAAATTGTGTCAGGGGTAGCCTTATTCTTACAAATATCCACACCACTAAATACCCAGAGACAATCCGTCTGAGGTCTATGCCTGCAACTGCAGTAGCTTTGGCAATGATGGGGAATATTACCTGGGTAGGCTTCCTCAAAGAAGTGGTGTCTGACGGGGCATCAACTTTATGTCTGCCTACATGAAGCTGATGTGGAAGGAGAGTGGAATGACCTACAAGTTATCTTCCCCTCTATTATCCCCAAGCTAATGTGATTGTTGAAAGTTTCAATAAAAGACCCTGATAGGCACAATTATGGGCCTGCCTGAGCCCATGAAGCAGTGCCTCAGCCCATGATGCAACAGTGGAACATCCTCTTGCCATGCCTGCTTTTGTCTAAAGGGAGGTACCGTAGAAAGGAGTTGGGTTTATCCCATTTGAACTTCTGTATGGACATCCTGTTAGAGAACCTCTCCACCTAGTAAAAGAGGGGTGGTAGCAAGATCCCAAAAATACCCCCCAAGATGTGGTTATCTAACTGATAGCCCTTCGACACCAGATGGCTAAGTTCTGGAAGAAAGTTCTGAGAACTTGGAGGCTAGCCAGGAAGTCATGAAACTTTGGTATGACCAGAAGACCACTCTGTTGGAGTTCCAATTTGGCTAAAAAGCAAGGGTGATGGAGCCACTGGATCCCAAGACAGTCCAGAACCATTGAACTGGGCCCTATGAGGTGGTTGAGGAAAGGTTGAGACCACATTCTTGGTGGGCCTCAAGACCCCCAGAAACCCCTTAAGGGTACTCCACATCAATTGCCTCAAACACCCTTGCGAGGGGCCTGCGGTCACCATGCTGTTGGTGACAGATGATGGTGAGGAAGGTGTCAATCTCTCTACTACCCTGACCCTACAACCCAGTGAGATTCTTGCCATTTGCTGGGACAGTTTGCATCACTGTTTTCCCTCACTCCTGGGCTTACACATTTCTTTACCAATGATATTGATACTGGGGACAACCTTCCTGTCAAAAGCAAAATAGACAGGCTGTCTCAATAGGGCCAGAATCAAAGAGGAAGTCTCCAAGATGCTTCAATTTGGAGTTATTGAGCACTCCAGAAGTCTGTGGTCCAGCCCAGTGGTACTGGCACCCAAATCTGCCTTACTGCGTGCCACCCGAGAACTCAAGCTCTTTGTGGTCTATAGAGGTCTCAACTCAGTCACCAAGACTGATGCTCACCCCATCTCCAGAGCTGGTGAGCCCATTGACCAATTATGGGCTTCCACGTTCTTGAGTACATTTAACCTTACTTCAGGGTACTGGCAGATTGCGCTGACAAAGGGGGCCAAAGAGAGGTTGAAATTTCCCTCCCCAGAGGGCCACTTTTAATTTAGAGTGATGCCCCTACCACCTTCCAGAGGTTGGCGAACCAGGTCTTCCTGGGATGGAGGCCTTCAGTGGTTCTTATCTTGATGAAATAGCTGTCTTCAGTAGCAGCTGGGAGGACCACCTGTTTCACCTGCAGGAGTAGTTCAAGCACTGCAACATGCTACGCAAACAAATGATGGACGGAATGCTGAATAAATCATACATTCACCCCCAGTCTAGAGATCTGGGTTAAATCCATCGTACTTTTGCTCACAATGCCACCCCAGTTTAAACCCAGCCATATGCAAATCAGTCTTGACCATGTGCCTCATGGGAACAGTCCAGACTGAACTGCCAAGCCAGGTCCTCCCTGGACCGGAAACAAGCACCCTGGGAACGGTTTCTGGGTATTACCCTTCATCAGTCAGGCTAGCTTGAATCCAGTGGCACAGTGAGCAAGGGACCCAATTCTGGGTATACCCTTTGCACTTAGGGTGAAAAGTGCAACGCAAGCAAATGATGGAAGGAATGCTGAATAAATCATACATTTACTCCCTGTCAAGAGATATGGGTTAAATCCATCATTCCTTTGCTCAGAATGCCATCCCAGTTTAGACCCAGCCATATGCAAATCAGTCTTGACCCTGTGCCTCATGGGAAGAGTCCAGACCGAACTGCCAAGCCAGGTCCTCCCTGGACCGGAAACAAGCATCCTGAGACCGGTTTCCAGGTATTACCCGTCATCAGCCAGGCGAGGGTGAATCCAGTGGCACAGTGAGCAAGGGACCCACGTCTGGGCATACCCATCTCACTTAGGTTGAAAAGTGCTACGCAAACAAATGATGGAAGGAAAGCTGAATAAATCATACATTCACTCCCAGTCAAGAGATCAGGGTTAAATCCATCGTTCTTTTGCTCACCATGCCACCCCAGTTTAGACCCAGCCATATGCAAATCAATCTTTACCCTGTGCCTCATGGGACCAGTCCACACTGAACTGCCAAGCCAGGTCCTCTCTGGACCGGAAACAAGCATCCTGGGACCGGTTTCTGGGTATTACACTTTATCAGCCAGGCTAGCTTGATTCCAGTGGCACAAGGAGCAAGGGACCCACGTCTGGGCATACCCATCCCACTTAGGGTGAAAAGTGCTACGCAAAGAAATGATGGACGGAATGCTGAATAAATCATACATTCACCCCCAGTCAAGAGATCTGGGTTAGATCCATCGTTCTTTTGCTCACCATGCCACCCCAGTTCAGACCCAGCCATATGCAAATCAGTCTTGCAAAAAAATGATGGATTTAGGCCCAGATCTCTGTACTGGGGTGAATGTATGACATTGTTCAGCATTCTGTCCATCAACTGTTCTTTTTGCAAGCACAGCAACAAGCAGGCCTGACTATCAAAGCCAGTAAGTTCCAGATAGGGCAGGGTTCTGTGCTGGACTTGGGACACCCAGTAGGGTCCCTCCAGACAGAAATGAGGGCCTTCCTGTGCCTTACTGGTTATGGCACCATTGTTGCCCCCTTAACTAAGCTGACTTCAAAGAAGAAGCCCAAAAAGGAGATTTGGACAAAGACCTGTCAGAAAGCCTTTGACTCCTTCAAACAGGCCAAGTGAACATCCCCTGTACTCAAGCCCCTATTTTTCCCCAGGAATTAATTTTGCGGACTGATGCCTCAGAACATGGTATAGGGGCAGTCTTTCACAGCTAAATGAGGAGGGTGTAGAAACCTGTAGCTTTAATCTCATGGAGACTACATCCCAAGGAACAGAGGTGGAGTACCATTGAAAGGGAAGCCTTTGTCATGGTCTGAGCATTGAAAAAGCTGAGACCATACCTGTAGAAGCTGAGACCATACCTGTTTAGGTCTCACTTCTGTGTTCAATCAGATCACAGGCCCGTCAGATGGCTCATGCAGGTGAGGGGTGAGAATCCAAAACTTTTGAGGCATTCCATCTCCTTACAGGAAATGTACTTCACAGTGGAACACTGTCCTGGGTCAGACCCCTCCAATGCTCATGGTCTGTCTTGGTTCTTCCTTCTTAGTGATGAGAACTCCCAAGAGATTGTGAGTTCTCTTCACTTTCAGCTTGGGGCCCAGGTTTTACACCAATCGGACCTAACAGCCTTAGAGTAGTTTTCCCCCAAACCTTTTGCCTTCACACTCCTATTTTGCTGAATTATTTTTGTTTTGCTTTAGGACTCTGTGCACTTGACCACAGCTAATTAGTGCTAGCATGTTTGTTGTCTCTCTCTAAAACATGGTAAAATTGGATCACACCTGATTTATATATTTAATTTACTTCTAAGTCAATAGTAAAGTGATATACCATATACCCAGAACCTGTCAATTAAATGCCACTAGTAGGCTTGCAGCAGTAATTGTGCCTCCCATTTAAGCAGGCTTGCTTTAAAAGGAAGTTTAACAAAATGAATTTGTATAAAATCATACATCAGCGATAGTTTTGACTTGAGTGGAACTGAATGTAACTGAACGGATAATATCTAAGGAAAACAAAAAATCATACTTCTCCATAGGGTAACAATCATTTGAGTTAGACCAGTGGGGTTGCTCTTGGAAGAGTTGGTGCATGGCCCAGTTATCCCTGAACCCCAGCTTTTTTCAAGTACAATTCAATCCCTAATCCCCTTTTATTGCATATAACTCACTCCTAAAAGAGGCCCTAGTTAGTGCATAGGATAGAGTGAATTGTAATTAAAAGGTTGGGCATGTACTTTTAAGTTTTACATTTCCTGGTAGTGAATAACTCCTAAATTTTATTTTCACTACTGTGAGGCCTATCTCTCCCATAGATTAACATAATGTTTCATTAGAACATTTCATAAAATCTAACTTTTGATCGGGAACTGGCAAATATTGAATGTTTGGTATCTGCGAAATTGTAATTAAAAACCCTCTTTAATGGTAAAGTTGGACTTAAAGTTACAAATTTCAAAATGCTGCTTTCAGAAATTTGGCATTTTCCTGCTCTAATTATTTGGTGCCTGCAACCTGTTCCTTGGTCATCTGACTGGGTGCAGTTCACATTTGGACTTTGTTCATTCTTCCCAGACAGCCACACAATAGAGGGATTGTGTGTGCTTGGAAGGGATATCAACTGGTAGGTTGGGGATGGAGCTGGTCACAGGCCCAATAGCAGCTGGATAGGCTGTGCTATGCCTTCAAGCAAAGGACTTGTCACCCCAGCATTGTTGATGTAGTCAGCTTGGAGCCAGTGCAGGAGAAGCATGGCATTTCAAAGGGAATTCTCTAGAAGTTTCCCCTCCTTCACAAAAGGCATCATGTATACAAATAGGGCCCTCATATCCACTCTCCGTACACTGTCAGGGCCTTCAGAAGGACTTTCAGAGGACTGTCTGCTGCTGTGGCGTGCTGTATACTCAACAAGATTGATTTATTGCACCTGGAAGGACTGGTTCACTGCCTGGAGCCTGCCCTGCTGCTTGAGCCCTGTTCCACTGCTTGAACCAAGGACTACCAGAATGATTCTAAGAGTTGGTTGGCGGGCCTTCTCATCATGGCCTCAGGGACAGAAAAGGATCCAACCATCTTGAACCCGTGCCTGGACCCTAACTGTGTGAGTCCTAATCCCCAAAGTGGTACTGTGGGAGCCGGCCCCGTGGCGTGGTCCTGTTCCCCCTCGGCAAGCCGCACGAGGTCCCATACACCTCGGGGCTCCTCCATTTTGGATCATACGTCACGCCACGTGACCACCTGCGTGACCCCGCTTCACCCGGCCTCTGTCCCAGCGAGGCCCGACATCAAGGCGCCAACCCCTGGCCCGGGGGATACCACGTGAACCCTTCCTACTCCCGGCGGAGGGCAGTATCAATGGGACCCCCAACCGTCCTTCCACACCTAGGTGCGATCGCCCCACAGCTCTCTGGGGCCTGGCGCCTCTCCTGCTGGGCGTCTGGCCGCTCCCTACCCGGCCTCTCCGCCCCCTCCGGGCGCAAGGGTCCGGACATCAAAGGGCTCCAGTCCTATATCTGGGGCGACCCGACAGCAGGACAGTAGTTGTATCCTGGAGTCACGAGCCCTGCTGATCGGATCGCGGCTGACCCTCCAGAAGAAGACTCATCCTGAACCCACCTCTGAGCCCTGCTGACGACGTCGCGGCTCCACCGTGCTAAAAGACCTTCACGAACCTTTGGGGCCCTGCTGACGCTGTCGCGGCCTGACCTTGTTGAACTTTACCATCAGAGCCCAGCTGACCTCGTCGCGGCTCGACCGAAGCGGACCTACCCCCGGAGCCCTGCTGACTGTGTCGCGGCTCGACCCAAGCGGAACTACCATCCGAGCCCTGCAGACACCGTCGCGGCTCTCCACGTCCGAGCCGCTCCGAGACCAGCACACCAGGTCCGGCGCAGAGCCTTCCCGTACCTGGTTGGTACTAAGACTGTCCCGCTACCTTATCCCTCTAAAGACATTAAGACTCTTACTGGATTCCTCGATCCCACTGTAAATATTGAACGTACTGCTATTGATAAAGAACCAAGTTAAGCAACTGATACGGAGTCCTGTGTGGTGGTATTACTGGGCCTAGTACGAACGTAGGAGAAGGACCTCCCCTAGGGGGCTTCTCAGCGGCGCTCGGCTATAACTTTGCGGTAGGAAGGTGCCCCGGAGTAGTCTTCCCGACTCCACGGCGGTCCTCCCTCCAACAGGTACCCCTCCAGTCCTGGACCCTTGGTGATGGTGCTGTAGGTACCCAGATTACCAAAAGCTAAAACTTGGTAAATGTTTGGCTAAACACCACCCTGAGAACTAAAGGAAAACCAGGTCCAACCTGCTCTTCTCCTCTGTCTATCTGCTCAAGGTGCATCGTCGGTCGGTTGGAATTTGCGACTGCTCCCATCTACAATCTGCTCTGCAGCAGCAAATCCTTGTTATATCTAAAGAATAGATTATTCATCAGCTTCCCGATTGCCACATTGGGTCAGGATAGTGTTTTCCCCTATCTAACATGGCTACCAGACCCAGGATTGAGGAATGAAATTCTAAGGGCTAGAGTGGGATGTAATCCAATCTACTCATCCCACCCACACAGAATCAGGGTATAGATTAATAGGGGTCTCTACCCCTGCTCTCTGAAAGTTAAATGTACCCTTATGCATATTCTTATGGATTGTGTCTTTTATTTGGCAAATAGAACCAAGTTTTTAAGACCTCTGTTTTTTTAATATGAAGCTCTCCATAGGAATAAAGCTGAGGAGCTTTTGTCTGAAATGCGTCATTTCGATGTGGTGGTTGGAATTGCTCGGTTTTTACGATCTGTAAAACAAAATTTTAATCATGAAACGTAGTGAGTTTGAGGGGGGTAGGGGAGCTAGGAACGGGGTTCTTCAAATGTTTTTACCCGTTTTAAATGTTTTAATTGTTAAGTGTGCCTTTTTCTTTAGAATGTTTTATGGACAAATGTATAAATAAACTTGTTTCTGAACCCAACCCAAATCCTTTTCAAGCGGTCCTTCACCAAAGGGGTATCCGGCCTTGTGGAACTCTCATTGGCTACAACCTCAAATCTTGTCCTGCTGCATATTTCTGACTTCCAAAATAGAGACTAAGTACGAACAAATAATTTTTCACTGTAACTTCATCCAGTGGCTATCAGATGACAATGACTCCTTCTCAAACACGACCTGCAGCGTTGCCCCACTGAACTTCTGCCTTTTTGCTGAAAGTTTGAAGGCAAGAGCCAACCCGGCCCAAACCACTTTTTTAATCCGGCTCATGCTTCAGCACTATGGGCCATATAATTTACTTTGACCCTGTCTTATACGACTACATGTCCGCATTTGGCGTTTGGATCTTTTAGGCTCTAGTTTTTAGACTGATTGGATGATTTTCGTTTTGCTGTCAACTAATATATTAAAAACTACTCTATATTCCTAAATTGGTGTTTTATTGTTGCTTTTCTGCCAAGTTACCACAGGTTACTATAGTGACTTTTATTGTTCACCCTGACAGGGATAGTGGCTGTTGCTTGAGCAGAGTTTACAGCACAATAAACAAGCAGCCCAATTTCTCACAACTATAAACATGTTATAAAATATGTATCTTATAAAGTAATTACATTTATTTGACAAGCAAAAAATATATATGTTCCTAGCAAGAGAAAATATTTAAATGTTTTACAAATATTATTTTAGTAATTTTGGTTTGAAAACAATTTTAATTCATGTGTTTACTTTGCAATGTACCTAATTGTGTAACAATTTTTTAATATTATTACAATGCATTTATATAATAAAATCTATAACTGTTGTGTTTCTATAACAGGTAACTCTGGTCCTATTACCCTACTCATGCACAGACCCTCTACCCCAAGTATAGTAACTGGCTTACATTATGCAAAGTTGTCAGATCTGGCCCTTTCTGCAGTATCACCCCCAACCCTTTGCCTGTTACCCTCTACTTTATTCTAAATGTGTTTCTTTTAGCCTTATGACTCTATGCACTTTACCACTGCTAACCAGTGCTAATGTGCTTGTGCTCAGGCCCCTAAAACATGGTTAGATTGGTTTTTACACCATTAGCATATTTAATTTACTGAAAAGTCATGGTAGAGTGGCATATCATTTACCCAGGGTCTATAAATTAAAGGGTACTAGCGGGCCTGCCACACCTACTGTGCCAGCCATTCAAGAAGCACCTTTAAACATGTCACAGGCAATTACAGTCCTAGTTGGGTTTTCAGCAATCACATGATATCAGTATAGTGGTTACCGTCAGGAGGTGGAATAAGAGACTGTGTGGGGACACAAGCAGTAAGCTGTTTTTTGGGTATCCGACTTAAACAGTGGATGTTGTGAATCTCATTCCTGGGCAGCCTCTCCTTCTGCAAGGCAGGTTTATTCCCTCTCTCATTACTCAGGCAGGTGTCTAAGCAGTTCAGAAACTACACACAGCTTAATCCCAGCATGGCATCCAGACATCTAGAGATGATCTCTCAACTCTAAGAAGCTGTGTAAGGCAGACACCGGCCTTGGTTACACAACAGTACTATTACAACTCCACTGAGCACTTCCTTCATTTGTCTTAGAGAACTAGACCACAGTGGGCTACCTTGAGTACCACTTTCATGCACAACTTCTAGACCAGAGGTGTGGACCCACTTTCTCAAATGGCAAAAACAGTTTTGAGACGGTTCTTCTTTCAAATGCCCTTTCCAGGCTGCTGTTCAGACACAGACTTCATGGAGAGTGAAAATGTCTCCACTCTTGAGCACCCACAAACGAGGCACAAAAAGGTGTGAGGTGTGTACCTGGCTGGCATCAACCCAACTGAAGGAGTTATCAGCGTAAGACAAAAGGCCAAGCCTTACCTAGAGGTCTCCTCACTGTGCAGAGCAGAGTCTGCAGTCCCGTCCCTCACCCCTACCTACACCAAATGGCAGTGTTAAGAAAGACTCATCACCAGCTCCTTGCTTCCCAAAAGGTCTCATAGGATATCTAAAGTAGCCATGTCTTCAGTCTTTTAACTTCAGTGCCTGGGCCTCTTCCTTCCTACTACAGGAATTCAGGCAATACTTCCATCTTCCTCAACCTCGGTTTTGTGCTAGGCCAATGCCAGAGGTATGCAAAATGGATCCCAAATGCCTCTATAATCTGTGCAGTTTACATGCCATGCATGGTCTACAATGACTGCACACACACACACTCTTAACACACACTCAGGATATCAGCAGAAAGCTCATGTAAGCAGAAATTTACAAGGGATAAAGTCAGACAATTTAATTCATTCTAGAATCTTCCCCTTTCTCTCATTTTCCCTCAGGCCATTAACATTCCTGGGTAGTAATTTGATTGTCAAAAACAAAGTAGGTCGCACACAGCTCGTAATACCAGCAAATAGCCCCATAGAACTCTGGATAATGTAGTAGCAATGGTGAGTACGCCTATGCCACGAGTATGTCACTATAATGCCATCCCTGGACACGTGTTTCGAGGGAATTGCCTCTCGTCAGCAGGGAGCAGGTAGATGTGTGGGGTGCCAAGTAGATTGCCAAAATATTAAAGGTAAAATACCTCTTACGGCGCGCAGGTGCGGAACCAAGGCTCGTCAGCCCAAATCGCTCGAGGGACGAGCTCCTGGACGACGCACCTGCGTGCCTGTGCGGGCACTGAGGCCCTTGACGGTTGCTTGGCGGCCCTCTCTTCCACCCCTAACTATTTTCTCTACTGAGGAGGGAAGTTATCCCGAAACCCGAGCCATGTCTCGGGCGATATTTTAAAACCCGGGACATGTATCGGGTCTAGAGATCATCAGTTGACAGTTGCTTGGCGGCCCTCTCTTCCACCCCTAACTATTTTCTCTACTGAGGAGGAAAGTTATCCCGAAACCCGAGCCATGTCTCGGGCGATATTTTAAAACCCGGGACATGTATCGGGTCTAGAGATCATCAGTTCAACAAGTACTTACTTGCACCCACTGGGGTGAACCACTCAAGAACTCCATCAGAGATCATCAGTTCAACAAGTACTTACTTGCACCCACTGGGGTGAAACACTCAAGAACTTCATGTACCAGCTTCCCTTGGGGCGACCCGGAGGAGGGGCTAGCGGAGTGCGGTCCATTGCGGTTGTTTATAAAAATGGCTCTCTCGAGCTTTGAGCTGACGAGCTCCTGGACGACGCACCTGCGTGCCTGTGCGGGCACTGAGGCCCTTGACGGTTGCTTGGCGGCCCTCTCTTCCACCCATAACAATTTTCTCTACTGAGGAGGGAAGTTATCCCGAAACCCGACCATGTCTCGGGCGATATTTTAAAACCCGGGACATGTATCGGGTCTAGAGATCATCAGTTCAACAAGTACTTACTTGCACCCACTGGGGTGAACCACTCAAGAACTCCATCAGAGATCATCAGTTCAACAAGTACTTACTTGCACCCACTGGGGTGAACCACTCAAGAACTTCATGTACCAGCTTCCCTTGGGGCGACCCGGAGGAGGGGCTAGCGGAGTGCGGTCCATTGCGGTTGTTTATAAAAATGGCTCCCTCGAGCTTTGAGCTGACGAGCTCCTGGACGACGCACCTGCGTGCCTGTGCGGGCACTGAGGCCCTTGACGGTTGCTTGGCAGCCCTCTCTTCCACCCCTAACTATTTTCTCTACTGAGGAGGGAAGTTATCCCGAAACCCGACCATGTCTTGGGCGATATTTTAAAACCCGCGACATGTATCGGGTCTAGAGATCATCAGTTCAACAAGTACTTACTTGCACCCACTGGGGTGAACCACTCAAGAACTCCATCAGAGATCATCAGTTCAACAAGTACTTACTTGCACCCACTGGGGTGAACCACTCAAGAACTTCATGTACCAGATTCCCTTGGGGCGACCCGGAGGAGGGGCTAGCGGAGTGCGGTCCATTGCGGTTGTTTATAAAAATGGCTCCCTCGAGCTTTGAGCTGACGAGCTCCTGGACGACGCAGCTGCGTGCCTGTGCGGGCACTGAGGCCCTTGACGGTTGCTTGGCGGCCCTCTCTTCCACCCCTAACTATTTTCTCTACTGAGGAGGGAAGTTATCCCGAAACCCGACCATGTCTTGGGCGATATTTTAAAACCCGGGACATGTATTGGGTCTAGAGATCATCAGTTCAACAAGTACTTACTTGCACCCACTGGGGTGAACCACTCAAGAACTCCATCAGAGATCATCAGTTCAACAAGTACTTACTTGCACCCACTGGGGTGAACCACTCAAGAACTTCATGTACCAGCTTCCCTTGGGGCGACCCGGAGGAGGGGCTAGCGGAGTGCGGTCCATTGCGGTTGTTTTTAAAAATGGCTCCCTCGAGCTTTGAGCTGACGAGCTCCTGGACGACGCACCTGCGTGCCTGTGCGGGCACTGAGGCCCTTGACGGTTGCTTGGCGGCCCTCTCTTCCACTCCTAACTATTTTCTCTACTGAGGAGGGAAGTTATCCCGAAACCTGACCATGTCTCGGGCGATATTTTAAAACCCGGGACATGTATCGGGTCTAGAGATCATCAGTTCAACAAGTACTTACTTGCACCCACTGGGGTGAACCACTCAAGAACTCCATCAGAGATCATCAGTTCAACAAGTACTTACTTGCACCCACTGGGGTGAACCACTCAAGAACTTCATGTACCAGCTTCCCTTGGGGCGACCCGGAGGAGGGGCTAGCGGAGTGCGGTCCATTGCGGTTGTTTTTAAAAATGGCTCCCTCGAGCTTTGAGCTGACGAGCTCCTGGACGACGCACCTGCGTGCCTGTGCGGGCACTGAGGCCCTTGACGGTTGCTTGGCGGCCCTCTCTTCCACCCCTAACTATTTTCTCTACTGAGGAGGGAAGTTATCCCGAAACCCGACCATGTCTCGGGCAATATTTTAAAACCCGGGACATGTATCGGGTCTAGAGATCATCAGTTCAACAAGTACTTACTTGCACCCACTGGGGTGAACCACTCAAGAACTCCATCAGAGATCATCAGTTCAACAAGTACTTACTTGCACCCACTGGGGTGAACCACTCAAGAAATTCATGTACCAGCTTCCCTTGGGGCGACCCGGAGGAGGGTCTAGCGGAGTGCGGTCTATTGTGGTTGTTTATAAAAATGGCTCCCTCGAGCTTTGAGCTGACGAGCTCCTGGACGACGCACCTGCGTGCCTGTGCGGGCACTGAGGCCCTTGACGGTTGCTTGGCGGCCCTCTCTTCCACCCCTAACTATTTTCTCTACTGAGGAGGAAAGTTATCCCGAAACCCGACCATGTCTCGGGCGATATTTTAAAACCCGGGACATGTATCGGGTCTAGAGATCATCAGTTCAACAAGTACTTACTTGCACCCACTGGGGTGAAACACTCAAGAACTTCATGTACCAGCTTCCCTTGGGGCGACCCGGAGGAGGGGCTAGCGGAGTGCGGTCCATTGCGGTTGTTTATAAAAATGGCTCTCTCGAGCTTTGAGCTGACGAGCTCCTGGACGACGCACCTGCGTGCCTGTGCGGGCACTGAGGCCCTTGACGGTTGCTTGGCAGCCCTCTCTTCCACCCCTAACTATTTTCTCTACTGAGGAGGGAAGTTATCCCGAAACCCGAGCCATGTCTCGGGCGATATTTTAAAACCCGGGACATGTATCGGGTCTAGAGATCATCAGTTCAACAAGTACTTACTTGCACCCACTGGGGTGAACCACTCAAGAACTCCATCAGAGATCATCAGTTCAACAAGTACTTACTTGCACCCACTGGGGTGAACCACTCAAGAACTTCATGTACCAGCTTCCCTTGGGGCGACCCGGAGGAGGGGCTAGCGGAGTCCGGTCCATTGCGGTTGTTTATAAAAATGGCTCCCTCGAGCTTTGAGCTGACGAGCTCCTGGACGACGCACCTGCGTGCCTGTGCGGGCACTGAGGCCCTTGACGGTTGCTTGGCGGCCCTCTCTTCCACCCATAACAATTTTCTCTACTGAGGAGGGAAGTTATCCCGAAACCCGACCATGTCTCGGGCGATATTTTAAAACCCGGGACATGTATCGGGTCTAGAGATCATCAGTTCAACAAGTACTTACTTGCACCCACTGGGGTGAACCACTCAAGAACTCCATCAGAGATCATCAGTTCACCAAGTACTTACTTGCACCCACTGGGGTCAACCACTCAAGAACTTCATGTACCAGCTTCCCTTGGGGCGACCCGGAGGAGGGGCTAGCGGAGTGCGGTCCATTGCGGTTGTTTAGAAAAATGGCTCCCTCGAGCTTTGAGCTGACGAGCTCCTGGACGACGCACCTGCGTGCCTGTGCGGGCACTGAGGCCCTTGACGGTTGCTTGGCGGCCCTCTCTTCCACCCCTAACTATTTTCTCTACTGAGGAGGAAAGTTATCCCGAAACCCGACCATGTCTCGGGCGATATTTTAAAACCCGGGACATGTATCGGGTCTAGAGATCATCAGTTCAACAAGTACTTACTTGCACCCACTGGGGTGAAACACTCAAGAACTTCATGTACCAGCTTCCCTTGGGGCGACCCGGAGGAGGGGCTAGCGGAGTGCGGTCCATTGCGGTTGTTTATAAAAATGGCTCTCTCGAGCTTTGAGCTGACGAGCTCCTGGACGACGCACCTGCGTGCCTGTGCGGGCACTGAGGCCCTTGACGGTTGCTTGGCAGCCCTCTCTTCCACCCCTAACTATTTTCTCTACTGAGGAGGGAAGTTATCCCGAAACCCGAGCCATGTCTCGGGCGATATTTTAAAACCCGGGACATGTATCGGGTCTAGAGATCATCAGTTCAACAAGTACTTACTTGCACCCACTGGGGTGAACCACTCAAGAACTCCATCAGAGATCATCAGTTCAACAAGTACTTACTTGCACCCACTGGGGTGAACCACTCAAGAACTTCATGTACCAGCTTCCCTTGGGGCGACCCGGAGGAGGGGCTAGCGGAGTCCGGTCCATTGCGGTTGTTTATAAAAATGGCTCCCTCGAGCTTTGAGCTGACGAGCTCCTGGACGACGCACCTGCGTGCCTGTGCGGGCACTGAGGCCCTTGACGGTTGCTTGGCGGCCCTCTCTTCCACCCATAACAATTTTCTCTACTGAGGAGGGAAGTTATCCCGAAACCCGACCATGTCTCGGGCGATATTTTAAAACCCGGGACATGTATCGGGTCTAGAGATCATCAGTTCAACAAGTACTTACTTGCACCCACTGGGGTGAACCACTCAAGAACTCCATCAGAGATCATCAGTTCAACAAGTACTTACTTGCACCCACTGGGGTGAACCACTCAAGAACTTCATGTACCAGCTTCCCTTGGGGCGACCCGGAGGAGGGGCTAGCGGAGTGCGGTCCATTGCGGTTGTTTATAAAAATGGCTCCCTCGAGCTTTGAGCTTTGAGCTCCTGGACGACGCACCTGCGTGCCTGTGCGGGCACTGAGGCCCTTGACGGTTGCTTGGCGGCCCTCTCTTCCACCCCTAACTATTTTCTCTACTGAGGAGGGAAGTTATCCCGAAACCCGACCATGTCTTGGGCGATATTTTAAAACCCGCGACATGTATCGGGTCTAGAGATCATCAGTTCAACAAGTACTTACTTGCACCCACTGGGGTGACCACTCAAGAACTCCATCAGAGATCATCAGTTCAACAAGTACTTACTTGCACCCACTGGGGTGAACCACTCAAGAACTTCATGTACCAGATTCCCTTGGGGCGACCCGGAGGAGGGGCTAGCGGAGTGCGGTCCATTGCGGTTGTTTATAAAAATGGCTCCCTCGAGCTTTGAGCTGGTGAGCTCCTGGACGACGCAGCTGCGTGCCTGTGCGGGCACTGAGGCCCTTGACGGTTGCTTGGCGGCCCTCTCTTCCACCCCTAACTATTTTCTCTACTGAGGAGGGAAGTTATCCCGAAACCCGACCATGTCTCAGGCGATATTTTAAAACCCGGGACATGTATTGGGTCTAGAGATCATCAGTTCAACAAGTACTTACTTGCACCCACTGGGGTGAACCACTCAAGAACTCCATCAGAGATCATCAGTTCAACAAGTACTTACTTGCACCCACTGGGGTGAACCACTCAAGAACTTCATGTACCAGCTTCCCTTGGGGCGACCCGGAGGAGGGGCTAGCGGAGTGCGGTCCATTGCAGTTGTTTTTAAAAATGGCTCCCTCGAGCTTTGAGCTGACGAGCTCCTGGACGACGCACCTGCGTGCCTGTGCGGGCACTGAGGCCCTTGACGGTTGCTTGGCGGCCCTCTCTTCCACCCCTTACTATTTTCTCTACTGAGGAGGGAAGTTATCCCGAAACCCGACCATGTCTCGGGCAATATTTTAAAACCCGGGACATGTATCGGGTCTAGAGATCATCAGTTCAACAAGTACTTACTTGCACCCACTGGGGTGAACCACTCAAGAACTCCATCAGAGATCATCAGTTCAACAAGTACTTACTTGCACCCACTGGGGTGAACCACTCAAGAAATTCATGTACCAGCTTCCCTTGGGGCGACCCGGAGGAGGGGCTAGCGGAGTGCGGTCCATTGTGGTTGTTTATAAAAATGGCTCCCTCGAGCTTTGAGCTGACGAGCTCCTGGACGACGCACCTGCGTGCCTGTGCGGGCACTGAGGCCCTTGACGGTTGCATGGCGGCCCTCTCTTCCACTCCTAACTATTTTCTCTACTGAGGAGGGAAGTTATCCCGAAACCCGACCATGTCTCGGGCGATATTTTAAAACCCGGGACATGTATCGGGTCTAGAGATCATCAGTTCAACAAGTACTTACTTGCACCCACTGGGGTGAACCACTCAAGAACTCCATCAGAGATCATCAGTTCAACAAGTACTTACTTGCACCCACTGGGGTGAACCACTCAAGAACTTCATGTACCAGCTTCCCTTGGGGCGACCCGGAGGAGGGGCTAGCGGAGTGCGGTCCATTGCGGTTGTTTTTAAAAATGGCTCCCTCGAGCTTTGAGCTGACGAGCTCCTGGACGACGCACCTGCGTGCCTGTGCGGTCACTGAGGCCCTTGACGGTTGCTTGGCGGCCCTCTCTTCCACCCCTAACTATTTTCTCTACTGAGGAGGGAAGTTATCCCGAAACCCGACCATGTCTCGGGCAATATTTTAAAACCCGGGACATGTATCGGGTCTAGAGATCATCAGTTCAACAAGTACTTACTTGCACCCACTGGGGTGAACCACTCAAGAACTCCATCAGAGATCATCAGTTCAACAAGTACTTACTTGCACCCACTGGGGTGAACCACTCAAGAAATTCATGTACCAGCTTCCCTTGGGGCGACCCGGAGGAGGGGCTAGCGGAGTGCGGTCCATTGTGGTTGTTTATAAAAATGGCTCCCTCGAGCTTTGAGCTGACGAGCTCCTGGACGACGCACCTGCGTGCCTGTGCGGGCACTGAGGCCCTTGACGGTTGCTTGGCGGCCCTCTCTTCCACTCCTAACTATTTTCTCTACTGAGGAGGGAAGTTATCCCGAAACCCGACCATGTCTCGGGCGATATTTTAAAACCCGGGACATGTATCGGGTCTAGAGATCATCAGTTCAACAAGTACTTACTTGCACCCACTGGGGTGAAACACTCAAGAACTTCATGTACCAGCTTCCCTTGGGGCGACCCATAGGAGGGGCTAGCGGAGTGCGGTCCATTGCGGTTGTTTATAAAAATGGCTCTCTCGAGCTTTGAGCTGACGAGCTCCTGGACGACGCACCTGCGTGCCTGTGCGGGCACTGAGGCCCTTGACGGTTGCTTGGCAGCCCTCTCTTCCACCCCTAACTATTTACTCTACTGAGGAGGGAAGTTATCCCGAAACCCGAGCCATGTCTCGGGCGATATTTTAAAACCCGGGACATGTATCGGGTCTAGAGATCATCAGTTCAACAAGTACTTACTTGCACCCACTGGGGTGAACCACTCAAGAACTCCATCAGAGATCATCAGTTCAACAAGTACTTACTTGCACCCACTGGGGTGAACCACTCAAGAACTTCATGTACCAGCTTCCCTTGGGGCGACCCGGAGGAGGGGCTAGCGGAGTGCGTTCCATTGCGGTTGTTTATAAAAATGGCTCCCTCGAGCTTTGAGCTGACGAGCTCCTGGACGACGCACCTGCGTGCCTGTGCGGGCACTGAGGCCCTTGACGGTTGCTTGGCGGCCCTCTCTTCCACCCATAACAATTTTCTCTACTGAGGAGGGAAGTTATCCCGAAACCCGACCATGTCTCGGGCGATATTTTAAAACCCGGGACATGTATCGGGTCTAGAGATCATCAGTTCAACAAGTACTTACTTGCACCCACTGGGGTGAACCACTCAAGAACTCCATCAGAGATCATCAGTTCAACAAGTACTTACTTGCACCCACTGGGGTGAACCACTCAAGAACTTCATGTACCAGCTTCCCTTGGGGCGACCCGGAGGAGGGGCTAGCGGAGTGCGGTCCATTGCGGTTGTTTATAAAAATGGCTCCCTCGAGCTTTGAGCTGACGAGCTCCTGGACGACGCACCTGCGTGCCTGTGCGGGCACTGAGGCCCTTGACGGTTGCTTGGCGGCCCTCTCTTCCACCCCTAACTATTTTCTCTACTGAGGAGGGAAGTTATCCCGAAACCCGACCATGTCTTGGGCGATATTTTAAAACCCGCGACATGTATCGGGTCTAGAGATCATCAGTTCAACAAGTACTTACTTGCACCCACTGGGGTGAACCACTCAAGAACTCCATCAGAGATCATCAGTTCAACAAGTACTTACTTGCACCCACTGGGGTGAACCACTCAAGAACTTCATGTACCAGATTCCCTTGGGGCGACCCGGAGGAGGGGCTAGCGGAGTGCGGTCTATTGCGGTTGTTTATAAAAATGGCTCCCTCGAGCTTTGAGCTGACGAGCTCCTGGACGACGCAGCTGCGTGCCTGTGCGGGCACTGAGGCCCTTGACGGTTGCTTGGCGGCCCTCTCTTCCACCCCTAACTATTTCCTCTACTGAGGAGGGAAGTTATCCCGAAACCCGACCATGTCTCGGGCGATATTTTAAAACCCGGGACATGTATTGGGTCTAGAGATCATCAGTTCAACAAGTACTTACTTGCACCCACTGGGGTGAACCACTCAAGAACTCCATCAGAGATCATCAGTTCAACAAGTACTTACTTGCACCCACTGGGGTGAACCACTCAAGAACTTCATGTACCAGCTTCCCTTGGGGCGACCCGGAGGAGGGGCTAGCAGAGTACGGTCCATTGCGGTTGTTTATAAAAATGGCTCCCTCGAGCTTTGAGCTGACGAGCTCCTGGACGACGCACCTGCGTGCCTGTGCGGGCACTGAGGCCCTTGACGGTTGCTTGGCGGCCCTCTCTTCCACCCCTAACTATTTTCTCTACTGAGGAGGGAAGTTATCCCGAAACCCGACCATGTCTCGGGCAATATTTTAAAACCCGGGACATGTATCGGGTCTAGAGATCATCAGTTCAACAAGTACTTACTTGCACCCACTGGGGTGAACCACTCAAGAACTCCATCAGAGATCATCAGTTCAACAAGTACTTACTTGCACCCACTGGGGTGAACCACTCAAGAAATTCATGTACCAGCTTCCCTTGGGGCGACCCGGAGGAGGGGCTAGCGGAGTGCGGTCCATTGTGGTTGTTTATAAAAATGGCTCCCTCGAGCTTTGAGCTGACGAGCTCCTGGACGACGCACCTGCGTGCCTGTGCGGGCACTGAGGCCCTTGACGGTTGCTTGGCGGCCCTCTCTTCCACTCCTAACTATTTTCTCTACTGAGGAGGGAAGTTATCCCGAAACCCGACCATGTCTCGGGCGATATTTTAAAACCCGGGACATGTATCGGGTCTAGAGATCATCAGTTCAACAAGTACTTACTTGCACCCACTGGGGTGAACCACTCAAGAACTCCATCAGAGATCATCAGTTCACCAAGTACTTACTTGCACCCACTGGGGTCAACCACTCAAGAACTTCATATACCAGCTTCCCTTGGGGCTACCCGGAGGAGGGGCTAGCGGAGTGCGGTCCATTGCGGTTGTTTATAAAAATGGCTCCCTCGAGCTTTGAGCTGACGAGCTCCTGGACGACGCACCTGCGTGCCTGTGCGGGCACTGAGGCCCTTGACGGTTGCTTGGTGGCCCTCTCTTCCACCCCTAACTATTTTCTCTACTGAGGAGGAAAGTTATCCCGAAACACGACCATGTCTCGGGCGATATTTTAAAACCCGGGACATGTATCGGGTCTAGAGATCATCAGTTCAACAAGTACTTACTTGCACCCACTGGGGTGAACCACTCAAGAACTCCATCAGAGATCATCAGTTCAACAAGTACTTACTTGCACCCACTGGGGTGAACCACTCAAGAACTTCATGTACCAGCTTCCCTTGGGGCGACCCGGAGGAGGGGCTAGCTGAGTGCGGTCCATTGCGGTTGTTTATAAAAATGGCTCCCTCGAGCTTTGAGCTGACGAGCTCCTGGACGACGCACCTGCGTGCCTGTGCGGGCACTGAGGCCCTTGACGGTTGCTTGGCGGCCCTCTCTTCCACCCATAACAATTTTCTCTACTGAGGAGGGAAGTTATCCCGAAACCCGACCATGTCTCGGGCGATATTTTAAAACCCGGGACATGTATCGGGTCTAGAGATCATCAGTTCAACAAGTAATTACTTGCACCCACTGGGGTGAACCACTCAAGAACTCCATCAGAGATCATCAGTTCAACAAGTACTTACTTGCACCCACTGGGGTGAACCACTCAAGAACTTCATGTACCAGCTTCCCTTGGGGCGACCCGGAGGAGGGGCTAGCGGAGTGCGGTCCATTGCGGTTGTTTATAAAAATGGCTCCCTCGAGCTTTGAGCTGACGAGCTCCTGGACGACGCACCTGCGTGCCTGTGCGGGCACTGAGGCCCTTGACGGTTGCTTGGCGGCCCTCTCTTCCACCCCTAACTATTTTCTCTACTGAGGAGGGAAGTTATCCCGAAACCCGACCATGTCTTGGGCGATATTTTAAAACCCGCGACATGTATCGGGTCTAGAGATCATCAGTTCAACAAGTACTTACTTGCACCCACTGGGGTGAACCACTCAAGAACTCCATCAGAGATCATCAGTTCAACAAGTACTTACTTGCACCCACTGGGGTGAACCACTCAAGAACTTCATGTACCAGCTTCCCTTGGGGCGACCCGGAGGAGGGGCTAGCGGAGTGCGTTCCATTGCGGTTGTTTATAAAAATGGCTCCCTCGAGCTTTGAGCTGACGAGCTCCTGGACGACGCACCTGCGTGCCTGTGCGGGCACTGAGGCCCTTGACGGTTGCTTGGCGGCCCTCTCTTCCACCCCTAACTATTTTCTCTACTGAGGAGGGAAGTTATCCCGAAACCCGACCATGTCTCGGGCGATATTTAAAAATCCGGGACATGTATCGGGTCTAGAGATCATCAGTTCAACAAGTACTTACTTGCACCCACTGGGGTGAACCACTCAAGAACTTCATGTACCAGCTTCCCTTGGGGCGACCCGGAGGAGGGGCTAGCGGAGTGCGGTCCATTGCGGTTGTTTATAAAAATGGCTCCCTCGAGCTTTGAGCTGACGAGCTCCTGGACGACGCAGCTGCGTGCCTGTGCGGGCACTGAGGCCCTTGACGGTTGCTTGGCGGCCCTCTCTTCCACCCCTAACTATTTCCTCTACTGAGGAGGGAAGTTATCCCGAAACCCGACCATGTCTCGGGCGATATTTTAAAACCCGGGACATGTATTGGGTCTAGAGATCATCAGTTCAACAAGTACTTACTTGCACCCACTGGGGTGAACCACTCAAGAACTCCATCAGAGATCATCAGTTCAACAAGTACTTACTTGCACCCACTGGGGTGAACCACTCAAGAACTTCATGTACCAGCTTCCCTTGGGGCGACCCGGAGGAGGGGCTAGCAGAGTACGGTCCATTGCGGTTGTTTATAAAAATGGCTCCCTCGAGCTTTGAGCTGACGAGCTCCTGGACGACGCACCTGCGTGCCTGTGCGGGCACTGAGGCCCTTGACGGTTGCTTGGCGGCCCTCTCTTCCACCCCTAACTATTTTCTCTACTGAGGAGGGAAGTTATCCCGAAACCCGACCATGTCTCGGGCAATATTTTAAAACCCGGGACATGTATCGGGTCTAGAGATCATCAGTTCAACAAGTACTTACTTGCACCCACTGGGGTGAACCACTCAAGAACTCCATCAGAGATCATCAGTTCAACAAGTACTTACTTGCACCCACTGGGGTGAACCACTCAAGAAATTCATGTACCAGCTTCCCTTGGGGCGACCCGGAGGAGGGGCTAGCGGAGTGCGGTCCATTGTGGTTGTTTATAAAAATGGCTCCCTCGAGCTTTGAGCTGACGAGCTCCTGGACGACGCACCTGCGTGCCTGTGCGGGCACTGAGGCCCTTGACGGTTGCTTGGCGGCCCTCTCTTCCACTCCTAACTATTTTCTCTACTGAGGAGGGAAGTTATCCCGAAACCCGACCATGTCTCGGGCGATATTTTAAAACCCGGGACATGTATCGGGTCTAGAGATCATCAGTTCAACAAGTACTTACTTGCACCCACTGGGGTGAACCACTCAAGAACTCCATCAGAGATCATCAGTTCACCAAGTACTTACTTGCACCCACTGGGGTCAACCACTCAAGAACTTCATATACCAGCTTCCCTTGGGGCTACCCGGAGGAGGGGCTAGCGGAGTGCGGTCCATTGCGGTTGTTTATAAAAATGGCTCCCTCGAGCTTTGAGCTGACGAGCTCCTGGACGACGCACCTGCGTGCCTGTGCGGGCACTGAGGCCCTTGACGGTTGCTTGGTGGCCCTCTCTTCCACCCCTAACTATTTTCTCTACTGAGGAGGAAAGTTATCCCGAAACACGACCATGTCTCGGGCGATATTTTAAAACCCGGGACATGTATCGGGTCTAGAGATCATCAGTTCAACAAGTACTTACTTGCACCCACTGGGGTGAACCACTCAAGAACTCCATCAGAGATCATCAGTTCAACAAGTACTTACTTGCACCCACTGGGGTGAACCACTCAAGAACTTCATGTACCAGCTTCCCTTGGGGCGACCCGGAGGAGGGGCTAGCGGAGTGCGGTCCATTGCGGTTGTTTATAAAAATGGCTCCCTCGAGCTTTGAGCTGACGAGCTCCTGGACGACGCACCTGCGTGCCTGTGCGGGCACTGAGGCCCTTGACGGTTGCTTGGCGGCCCTCTCTTCCACCCATAACAATTTTCTCTACTGAGGAGGGAAGTTATCCCGAAACCCGACCATGTCTCGGGCGATATTTTAAAACCCGGGACATGTATCGGGTCTAGAGATCATCAGTTCAACAAGTAATTACTTGCACCCACTGGGGTGAACCACTCAAGAACTCCATCAGAGATCATCAGTTCAACAAGTACTTACTTGCACCCACTGGGGTGAACCACTCAAGAACTTCATGTACCAGCTTCCCTTGGGGCGACCCGGAGGAGGGGCTAGCGGAGTGCGGTCCATTGCGGTTGTTTATAAAAATGGCTCCCTCGAGCTTTGAGCTGACGAGCTCCTGGACGACGCACCTGCGTGCCTGTGCGGGCACTGAGGCCCTTGACGGTTGCTTGGCGGCCCTCTCTTCCACCCCTAACTATTTTCTCTACTGAGGAGGGAAGTTATCCCGAAACCCGACCATGTCTTGGGCGATATTTTAAAACCCGCGACATGTATCGGGTCTAGAGATCATCAGTTCAACAAGTACTTACTTGCACCCACTGGGGTGAACCACTCAAGAACTCCATCAGAGATCATCAGTTCAACAAGTACTTACTTGCACCCACTGGGGTGAACCACTCAAGAACTTCATGTACCAGCTTCCCTTGGGGCGACCCGGAGGAGGGGCTAGCGGAGTGCGTTCCATTGCGGTTGTTTATAAAAATGGCTCCCTCGAGCTTTGAGCTGACGAGCTCCTGGACGACGCACCTGCGTGCCTGTGCGGGCACTGAGGCCCTTGACGGTTGCTTGGCGGCCCTCTCTTCCACCCCTAACTATTTTCTCTACTGAGGAGGGAAGTTATCCCGAAACCCGACCATGTCTCGGGCGATATTTAAAAATCCGGGACATGTATCGGGTCTAGAGATCATCAGTTCAACAAGTACTTACTTGCACCCACTGGGGTGAACCACTCAAGAACTCCATCAGAGATCATCAGTTCAACAAGTACTTACTTGCACCCACTGGGGTGAACCACTCAAGAACTTCATGTACCAGCTTCCCTTGGGGCGACCCGGAGGAGGGGCTAGCGGAGTGTGGTCCATTGCGGTTGTTTATAAAAATGGCTCCCTCGAGCTTTGAGCTGACGAGCTCCTGGAGGACGCACCTGCGTGCCTGTGCAGGCACTGAGGCCCTTGACGGTTGCTTGGCGGCCCTCTCTTCCACCCCTAACTATTTTCTCTACTGAGGAGGGAAGTTATCCCGAAACCCGACCATGTCTCGAGCGATATTTTAAAACCCGGGACATGTATCGGGTCTAGAGATCATCAGTTCAACAAGTACTTACTTGCACCCACTGGGGTGAACCACTCAAGAACTCCATCAGAGATCATCAGTTCAACAAGTACTTACTTGCACCCACTGGGGTGAACCACTCAAGAACTTCATGTACCAGCTTCCCTTGGGTCGACCCGGAGGAGGGGCTAGGGGAGTGCGGTCCATTGCGGTTGTTTATAAAAATGGCTCCCTCGAGCTTTGAGCTGACGAGCTCCTGGACGACGCACCTGCGTGCCTGTGCGGGCACTGAGGCCCTTGACGGTTGCTTTGCGGCCCTCTCTTCCACCCCTAACTATTTTCTCTACTGAGGAGGGAAGTTATCCCGAAACCCGACCATGTCTTGGGCGATATTTTAAAACCCGCGACATGTATCGGGTCTAGAGATCATCAGTTCAACAAGTACTTACTTGCACCCACTGGGGTGAACCACTCAAGAACTCCATCAGAGATCATCAGTTCAACAAGTACTTACTTGCACCCGCTGGGGTGAACCACTCAAGAACTTCATGTACCAGCTTCCCTTGGGGCGACCCCGAGGTGGGGCTAGCGGAGTGCGGTCCATTGTGGTTGTTTATAAAAATGGCTCCCTCGAGCTTTGAGCTGACGAGCTCCTGGAGGACGCACCTGCGTGCCTGTGCAGGCACTGAGGCCCTTGACGGTTGCTTAGCGGCCCTCTCTTCCACCCCTAACTATTTTCTCTACTGAGGAGGGAAGTTATCCCGAAAACCGACCATGTCTCGGGCGATATTTTAAAACCTGGGACATGTATCGGGTCTAGAGATCATCAGTTCAACAAGTACTTACTTGCACCCACTGGGGTGAACCACTCAAGAACTCCATCAGAGATCATCAGTTCAACAAGTACTTACTTGCACCCACTGGGGTGAACCACTCAAGAACTTCATGTACCAGCTTCCATTGGGTCGACCCGGAGGAGGGGCTAGCGGAGTGCGGTCCATTGCGGTTGTTTATAAAAATGGCTCCCTCGAGCTTTGAGCTGACGAGCTCCTGGACGACGCACCTGCGTGCCTGTGCGGGCACTGAGGCCCTTGACGGTTGCTTGGCGGCCCTCTCTTCCACCCCTAACTATTTTCTCTACTGAGGAGGGAAGTTATCCCGAAACCCGACCATGTCTTGGGCGATATTTTAAAACCCGCGACATGTATCGGGTCTAGAGATCATCAGTTCAACAAGTACTTACTTGCACCCACTGGGGTGAACCACTCAAGAACTCCATCAGAGATCATCAGTTCAACAAGTACTTACTTGCACCCACTGGGGTGAACCACTCAAGAACTTCATGTACCAGATTCCCTTGGGGCGACCCGGAGGAGGGGCTAGCGGAGTGCGGTCCATTGCAGTTGTTTATAAAAATGGCTCCCTCGAGCTTTGAGCTGACGAGCTCCTGGACGACGCAGCTGCGTGCCTGTGCGGGAACTGAGGCCCTTGACGGTTGCTTGGCGGCCCTCTCTTCCACCCCTAACTATTTTCTCTACTGAGGAGGGAAGTTATCCCGAAACCCGACCATGTCTCGGGCGATATTTTAAAACCCGGGACATGTATTGGGTCTAGAGATCATCAGTTCAACAAGTACTTACTTGCACCCACTGGGGTGAACCACTCAAGAACTCCATCAGAGATCATCAGTTCAACAAGTACTTACTTGCACCCACTGGGGTGAACCACTCAAGAACTTCATGTACCAGCTTCCCTTGGGGCGACCCGGAGGAGGGGCTAGCGGAGTGCGGTCCATTGCGGTTGTTTATAAAAATGGCTCCCTCGAGCTTTGAGCTGACGAGCTCCTGGACAACGCACCTGCGTGCCTGTGCGGGCACTGAGGCCCTTGACGGTTGCTTGGCGGCCCTCTCTTCCACTCCTAACTATTTTCTCTACTGAGGAGGGAAGTTATCCCGAAACCCACCATGTCTCGGGCGATATTTTAAAACCCGGGACATGTATCGGGTCTAGAGATCATCAGTTCAACAAGTACTTACTTGCACCCACTGGGGTGAACCACTCAAGAACTCCATCAGAGATCATCAGTTCAACAAGTACTTACTTGCACCCACTGGGGTGAACCACTCAAGAACTTCATGTACCAGCTTCCCTTGGGGCGACCCGGAGGAGGGGCTAGCGGAGTGCGGTCCATTGCGGTTGTTTATAAAAATGGCTCCCTCGAGCTTTGAGCTGACGACCTCCTGGACGACGCACCTGCGTGCCTGTGCGGGCACTGAGGCCCTTGACGGTTGCTTGGCGGCCCTCTCTTCCACCCCTAACTATTTTCTCTACTGAGGAGGAAAGTTATCCCGAAACCCGACCATGTCTCGGGCGATATTTTAAAACCCGGGACATGTATCGGGTCTAGAGATCATCAGTTTAACAAGTACTTACTTGCACCCACTGGGGTGAACCACTCAAGAACTCCATCAGAGATCATCAGTTCAACAAGTACTTACTTGCACCCACTGGGGTGAACCACTCAAGAACTTCATGTACCAGCTTCCCTTGGGGCGACCCGGAGGAGGGGCTAGCGGAGTGCGGTCCATTGCGGTTGTTTATAAAAATGGCTCCCTCGAGCTTTGAGCTGACGAGCTCCTGGACGACGCACCTGCATGCCTGTGCGGGCACTGAGGCCCTTGACGGTTGCTTGGCGGCCCTCTCTTCCACCCCTAACTATTTTCTCTACTGAGGAGGGAAGTTATCCCGAAACCCGACCATGTCTCGGGCGATATTTTAAAACCCGGGACATGTATCGGGTCTAGAGATCATCAGTTCTACAAGTACTTACTTGCACCCACTGGGGTGAACCACTCAAGAACTCCATCAGAGATCATCAGTTCAACAAGTACTTACTTGCACCCACTGGGGTGAACCACTCAAGAACTTCATGTACCAGCTTCCCTTGGGGCGACCCGGAGGAGGGGCTAGCGGAGTGCGGTCCATTGAGGTTGTTTATAAAAATGGCTCACTCGAGCTTTGAGCTGACGAGCTCCTGGATGACGCACCTGCGTGCCTGTGCGGGCACTGAGGCCCTTGACGGTTGCTTGGCGGCCCTCTCTTCCACCCCTAACTATTTTCTCTACTGAGGAGGGAAGTTATCCCGAAACCCGACCATGTCTCGGGCGATATTTTAAAACCCGGGACATGTATCGGGTCTAGAGATCATCAGTTCAACAAGTACTTACTTGCACCCACTGGGGTGAACCACTCAAGAACTCCATCAGAGATCATCAGTTCAACAAGTACTTACTTGCATCCACTGGGGTGAACCACTCAAGAACTTCCTGTACCAGCTTCCCTTGGGGTGACCCGGAGGAGGGGCTAGCGGAGTGCGGTCCTTTGCGGTTGTTTATAAAAATGGCTCCCTCGAGCTTTGAGCTGACGAGCTCCTGGACGACGCAGCTGCGTGCCTGTCCGGACACTGAGGCCCTTGACGGTTGCTTGGCGGCCCTCTCTTCCACCCCTAACTATTTTCTCTACTGAGGAGGGAAGTTATCCCGAAACCCGACCATGTCTCGGGCGATATTTTAAAACCCGGGACATGTATTGGGTCTAGAGATCATCAGTTCAACAAGTACTTACTTGCACCCACTGGGGTGAACCACTCAAGAACTCCATCAGAGATCATCAGTTCAACAAGTACTTACTTGCACCCACTGGGGTGAACCACTCAAGAACTTCATGTACCAGCTTCCCTTGGGGCGACCCGGAGGAGGGGCTAGCGGAGTGCGGTCCATTGCGGTTGTTTATAAAAATGGCTCCCTCGAGCTTTGAGCTGACGAGCTCCTGGACAACGCACCTGCGTGCCTGTGCGGGCACTGAGGCCCTTGACGGTTGCTTGGCGGCCCTCTCTTCCACTCCTAACTATTTTCTCTACTGAGGAGGGAAGTTATCCCGAAACCCACCATGTCTCGGGCGATATTTTAAAACCCGGGACATGTATCGGGTCTAGAGATCATCAGTTCAACAAGTACTTACTTGCACCCACTGGGGTGAACCACTCAAGAACTCCATCAGAGATCATCAGTTCAACAAGTACTTACTTGCACCCACTGGGGTGAACCACTCAAGAACTTCATGTACCAGCTTCCCTTGGGGCGACCCGGAGGAGGGGCTAGCGGAGTGCGGTCCATTGCGGTTGTTTATAAAAATGGCTCCCTCGAGCTTTGAGCTGACGACCTCCTGGACGACGCACCTGCGTGCCTGTGCGGGCACTGAGGCCCTTGACGGTTGCTTGGCGGCCCTCTCTTCCACCCCTAACTATTTTCTCTACTGAGGAGGAAAGTTATCCCGAAACCCGACCATGTCTCGGGCGATATTTTAAAACCCGGGACATGTATCGGGTCTAGAGATCATCAGTTTAACAAGTACTTACTTGCACCCACTGGGGTGAACCACTCAAGAACTCCATCAGAGATCATCAGTTCAACAAGTACTTACTTGCACCCACTGGGGTGAACCACTCAAGAACTTCATGTACCAGCTTCCCTTGGGGCGACCCGGAGGAGGGGCTAGCGGAGTGCGGTCCATTGCGGTTGTTTATAAAAATGGCTCCCTCGAGCTTTGAGCTGACGAGCTCCTGGACGACGCACCTGCATGCCTGTGCGGGCACTGAGGCCCTTGACGGTTGCTTGGCGGCCCTCTCTTCCACCCCTAACTATTTTCTCTACTGAGGAGGGAAGTTATCCCGAAACCCGACCATGTCTCGGGCGATATTTTAAAACCCGGGACATGTATCGGGTCTAGAGATCATCAGTTCTACAAGTACTTACTTGCACCCACTGGGGTGAACCACTCAAGAACTCCATCAGAGATCATCAGTTCAACAAGTACTTACTTGCACCCACTGGGGTGAACCACTCAAGAACTTCATGTACCAGCTTCCCTTGGGGCGACCCGGAGGAGGGGCTAGCGGAGTGCGGTCCATTGAGGTTGTTTATAAAAATGGCTCACTCGAGCTTTGAGCTGACGAGCTCCTGGATGACGCACCTGCGTGCCTGTGCGGGCACTGAGGCCCTTGACGGTTGCTTGGCGGCCCTCTCTTCCACCCCTAACTATTTTCTCTACTGAGGAGGGAAGTTATCCCGAAACCCGACCATGTCTCGGGCGATATTTTAAAACCCGGGACATGTATCGGGTCTAGAGATCATCAGTTCAACAAGTACTTACTTGCACCCACTGGGGTGAACCACTCAAGAACTCCATCAGAGATCATCAGTTCAACAAGTACTTACTTGCATCCACTGGGGTGAACCACTCAAGAACTTCCTGTACCAGCTTCCCTTGGGGTGACCCGGAGGAGGGGCTAGCGGAGTGCGGTCCTTTGCGGTTGTTTATAAAAATGGCTCCCTCGAGCTTTGAGCTGACGAGCTCCTGGACGACGCACCTGCGTGCCTGTCCGGACACTGAGGCCCTTGACGGTTGCTTGGCGGCCCTCTCTTCCACCCCTAACTATTTTCTCTACTGAGGAGGGAAGTTATCCCGAAACCCGACCATGTCTCGGGCGATATTTTAAAACCCGGGACATGTATCGGGTCTAGAGATCATCAGTTCAACAAGTACTTACTTGCACCCACTGGAGTGAACCACTCAAGAACTCCATCAGAGATCATCAGTTCAACAAGTACTTACTTGCACCCACTGGGGTCAACCACTCAAGAACTTCATGTACCAGCTTCCCTTGGGGCGACCCGGAGGAGGGGCTAGCGGAGTGCGGTCCTTTGCGGTTGTTTATAAAAATGGCTCCCTCGAGCTTTGAGCTGACGAGCTCCTGGACGACGCACCTGCGTGCCTGTGCGGGCACTGAGGCCCTTGACGGTTGCTTGGCGGCCCTCTCTTCCACCCCTAACTATTTTCTCTACTGAGGAGGAAAGTTATCCCGAAACCCGACCATGTCTCGGGCGATATTTTAAAACCCGGGACATGTATCGGGTCTAGAGATCATCAGTTCAACAAGTACTTACTTGCACCCACTGGGGTGAACCACTCAAGAACTCCATCAGAGATCATCAGTTCAACAAGTACTTACTTGCACCCACTGGGGTGAACCACTCAAGAACTTCATGTACCAGCTTCCCTTGGGGCGACCCGGAGGAGGGGCTAGCGGAGTGCGGTCCATTGCGGTTGTTTATAAAAATGGCTCCCTCGAGCTTTGAGCTGACGAGCTCCTGGACGACGCACCTGCGTGCCTGTGCGGGCACTGAGGCCCTTGACGGTTGCTTGGCGGCCCTCTCTTCCACCCCTAACTATTTTCTCTACTGAGGAGGGAAGTTATCCCGAAACCCGACCATGTCTCGGGCGATATTTTTAAATCCGGGACATGTATCGGGTCTAGAGATCATCAGTTCAACAAGTACTAACTTGCACCCACTGGGGTGAACCACTCAAGAACTCCATCAGAGATCATCAGTTCAACAAGTACTTACTTGCACCCACTGGGGTGAACCACTCAAGAACTTCATGTACCAGCTTCCCTTGGGTCGACCCGGAGGAGGGGCTAGCGGAGTGCGGTCCATTGCGGTTGTTTATAAAAATGGCTCCCTCACGCTTTGAGCTAACGAGCTCCTGGACGACGCACCTGCGTGCCTGTGCGGGCACTGAGGCCCTTGACGGTTGCTTGGCGGCCCTCTCTTCCACCCCTAACTATTTTCTCTACTGAGGAGGGAAGTTATCCCGAAACCCGACCATGTCTTGGGCGATATTTTAAAACCTGCGACATGTATCGGGTCTAGAGATCATCAGTTCAACAAGTACTTACTTGCACCCACTGGGGTGAACCACTCAAGAACTCCACCAGAGATCATCAGTTCAACAAGTACTTACTTGCACCCACTGGGGTGAACCACTCAAGAACTTCATGTACCAGATTCCCTTGGGGCGACCCGGAGGAGGGGCTAGCGGAGTGCGGTCCATTGCGGTTGTTTATAAAAATGGCTCCCTCGAGCTTTGAGCTGACGAGCTCCTGAACGACGCAGCTGCGTGCCTGTGCGGGAACTGAGGCCCTTGACGGTTACTTGGCGGCCCTCTCTTCCACCCCTAACTATTTTCTCTACTGAGGAGGGAAGTTATCCCGAAACCCGTCCATGTCTCGGGCGATATTTTAAAACCCGGGACATGTATTGGGTCTAGAGATCATCAGTTCAACAAGTACTTACTTGCAAACACTGGGGTGAACCACTCAAGAACTCCATCAGAGATCATCAGTTCAACAAGTACTTACTTGCACCCACTGGGGTGAACCACTCAAGAACTTCATGTACCAGCTTCCCTTGGGGCGACCCGGAGGAGGGGCTAGCGGAGTGCGGTCCATTGCGGTTGTTTTTAAAAATGGCTCCCTCGAGCTTTGAGCTGACGAGCTCCTGGACGACGCACCTGCGTGCCTGTGCGGGCACTGAGGCCCTTGACGGTTGCTTGGCGGCGCTCTCTTCCACCCCTAACTATTTTCTCCACTGAGGAGGGAAGTTATCCCGAAACCCGACCATGTCTCGGGCGATATTTTAAAACCCGGGACATGTATCGGGTCTAGAGATCATCAGTTCAACAAGTACTTATTTGCACCCACTGGGGTGAACCACTCAAGAACTCCATCAGAGATCATCAGTTCAACAAGTACTTACTTGCACCCACTGGGGTGAACCACTCAAGAACTTCATGTACCAGCTTCCCTTGGGGCAACCCGGAGGAGGGGCTAGCGGAGTGCGGTCCATTGCGGTTGTTTATAAAAATGGCTCCCTCGAGCTTTGAGCTGACGAGCTCCTGGACGACGCACCTGCGTGCCTGTGCGGGCACTGAGGCCCTTGACGGTTGCTTGGCAGCCCTCTCTTCCACTCCTAACTATTTTCTCTACTGAGGAGGGAAGTTATCCCGAAACCCGACCATGTCTCGGGCGATATTTTAAAACCCGGGACATGTATCGGGTCTAGAGATCATCAGTTCAACAAGTACTTACTTGCACCCACTGGGGTGAACCACTCAAGAACTCCTTCAGAGTTCATCAGTTCAACAAGTACTTACTTGCACCCACTGGGGTGAACCACTCAAGAAATTCATGTACCAACTTCCCTTGGGGCGACCCGGAGGAGGGGCTAGCGGAGTGCGGTCCATTGTGGTTGTTTATAAAAATGGCTCCCTCGAGCTTTGAGCTGACGAGCTCCTGGACGACGCACCTGCGTGCCTGTGCGGGCACTGAGGCCCTTGACGGTTGCTTGGCGGCCCTCTCTTCCACCCCTAACTATTTTCTCTACTGAGGAGGAAAGTTATCCCGAAACCCGACCATGTCTCGGGCGATATTTTAAAACCCGGGACATGTATCGGGTCTAGAGATCATCAGTTCAACAAGTACTTACTTGCACCCACTGGGGTGAACCACTCAAGAACTCCATCAGAGATCATCAGTTCAACAAGTACTTACTTGCACCCACTGGGGTGAACCACTCAAGAACTTCATGTACCAGCTTCCCTTGGGGTGACCCGGAGGAGGGGCTAGCGGAGTGCGGTCCATTGCGGTTGTTTCTAAAAATGGCTCCCTCGAGCTTTGAGCTGCCGAGCTCCTGGACGACGCACCTGCGTGCCTGTGCGGGCACTGAGGCCCTTGACGGTTGCTTGGCGGCCCTCTCTTCCACCCCTAACTATTTTCTCTACTGAGGAGGGAAGTTATCCCGAAACCCGACCATGTCTCGGGCGATATTTTAAAATCCGGGACATGTATCGGGTCTAGAGATCATCAGTTCAACAAGTACTTACTTGCACCCACTGGGGTGAACCACTCAAGAACTCCATCAGAGATCATCAGTTCAACAAGTACTTACTTGCACCCACTGGGGTGAACCACTCAAGAACTTCATGTACCAGCTTCCCTTGGGGCGACCCGGAGGAGGGGCTAGCGGAGTGCGGTCCATTGCGGTTGTTTATAAAAATGGCTCCCTCGAGCTTTGAGCTGACGAGCTCCTGGAGGACGCACCTGCGTGCCTGTGCAGGCACTGAGGCCCTTGACGGTTGCTTGGCGGCCCTCTCTTCCACCCCTAACTATTTTCTCTACTGAGGAGGGAAGTTATCCCGAAACCCGACCATGTCTCGGGCGATATTTTAAAACCCGGGACATGTATCGGGTCTAGAGATCATCAGTTCAACAAGTACTTACTTGCACCCACTGGGGTGAACCACTCAAGAACTCCATCAGAGATCATCAGTTCAACAAGTACTTACTTGCACCCACTGGGGTGAATCACTCAAGAACTTCATGTACCAGCTTCCCTTGGGTCGACCCGGAGGAGGGGCTAGCAGAGTGCGGTCCATTGCGGTTGTGTCTAAAAATGGCTCCCTCGAGCTTTGAGCTGACGAGCTCCTGGACGACGCACCTGCGTGCCTGTGCGGGCACTGAGGCCCTTGACGGTTGCTTGGCGGCCCTCTCTTCCACCCCTAACTATTTTCTCTACTGAGGAGGGAAGTTATCCCGAAACCCGACCATGTCTCGGGCGATATTTTAAAATCCGGGACATGTATCGGGTCTAGAGATCATCAGTTCAACAAGTACTTACTTGCACCCACTGGGGTGAACCACTCAAGAACTCCATCAGAGATCATCAGTTCAACAAGTACTTACTTGCACCCACTGGGGTGAACCACTCAAGAACTTCATGTACCAGCTTCCCTTGGGGCGACCCGGAGGAGGGGCTAGCGGAGTGCGGTCCATTGCGGTTGTTTATAAAAATGGCTCCCTCGAGCTTTGAGCTGACGAGCTCCTGGAGGACGCACCTGCGTGCCTGTGCAGGCACTGAGGCCCTTGACGGTTGCTTGGCGGCCCTCTCTTCCACCCCTAACTATTTTCTCTACTGAGGAGGGAAGTTATCCCGAAACCCGACCATGTCTCGGGCGATATTTTAAAACCCGGGACATGTATCGGGTCTAGAGATCATCAGTTTAACAAGTACTTACTTGCACCCACTGGGGTGAACCACTCAAGAACTCCATCAGAGATCATCAGTTCAACAAGTACTTACTTGCACCCACTGGGGTGAATCACTCAAGAACTTCATGTACCAGCTTCCCTTGGGTCGACCCGGAGGAGGGGCTAGCAGAGTGCGGTCCATTGCGGTTGTTTATAAAAATGGCTCCCTCGAGCTTTGAGCTGACGAGCTCCTGGACGACGCACCTGCGTGCCGGTGCGGGCACTGAGGCCCTTGACGGTTGCTTGGCGGCCCTCTCTTCCACCCCTAACTATTTTCTCTACTGAGGAGGGAAGTTATCCCGAAACCCGAACATGTCTTGGGCGATATTTTAAAACCCGCAACATGTATCGGGTCTAGAGATCATCAGTTCAACAAGTACTTACTTGCACCCACTGGGGTGAACCACTCAAGAACTCCATCAGAGATCATCAGTTCAACAAGTACTTACTTGCACCCACTGGGGTGAACCACTCAAGAACTCCATCAGAGATCATCAGTTCAACAAGTACTTACTTGCACCCGCTGGGGTGAACCACTCAAGAACTTCATGTACCAGCTTCCCTTGGGACGACCCGGAGGAGGGGCTAGCGGAGTGCGGTCCATTGCGGTTGTTTATAAATATGGCTCCCTCGAGCTTTGAGCTGACGAGCTGATGGAGGACGCACCTGCGTGCCTGTGCAGGCACTGAGGCCCTTGACGGTTGCTTGGCGGCCCTCTCTTCCACCCCTAACTATTTTCTCTACTGAGGAGGGAAGTTATCCCGAAACCCGACCATGTCTCGGGCGATATTTTAAAACCCGGGACATGTATCGGGTCTAGAGATCATCAGTTCAACAAGTACTTACTTGCACCCACTGGGGTGAACCACTCAAGAACTCCATCAGAGATCATCAGTTCAACAAGTACTTACTTGCACCCACTGGGGTGAACCACTCAAGAACTTCATGTACCAGCTTCCCTTGGGTCGACCCGGAGGAGGGGCTAGCGGAGAGCGGTCCATTGTGGTTGTTTATAAAAATGGCTCCCTCGAGCTTTGAGCTGACGAGCTCCTGGAGGACGCACCTGCGTGCCTGTGCAGGCACCGAGGCCCTTGACGGTTGCTTGGCGGCCCTCTCTTCCACCCCTAACTATTTTCTCTACTGAGGAGGGAAGTTATCCCGAAACCCGACCATATCTCGGGCGATATTTTAAAACCTGGGACATGTATCGGGTCTAGAGATCATCAGTTCAACAAGTACTTACTTGCACCCACTGGGGTGAACCACTCAAGAACTCCATCAGAGATCATCAGTTCAACAAGTACTTACTTGCACCCACTGGGGTGAACCACTCAAGAACTTCATGTACCAGCTTCCCTTGGGGCGACCCGGAGGAGGGGCTAGCGGAGTGCGGTCCATTGCGGTTGTTTTTAAAAATGGCTCCCTCGAGCTTTGAGCTGACGAGCTCCTGGACGACGCACCTGCGTGCCTGTGCAGGCACTGAGGCCCTTGACGGTTGCTTGGCGGCCCTCTCTTCCACCCCTAACTATTTTCTCTACTGAGGAGGGAAGTTATCCCGAAACCCGACCATGTCTCGGGCGATATTTTAAAACCCGGGACATGTATCGGGTCTAGAGATCATCAGTTCAACAAGTACTTACTTGCACCCACTGGGGTGAACCACTCAAGAACTCCATCAGAGATCATCAGTTCAACAAGTACTTACTTGCACCCACTGGGGTGAATCACTCAAGAACTTCATGTACCAGCTTCCCTTGGGTCGACCCGGAGGAGGGGCTAGCAGAGTGCGGTCCATTGCGGTTGTGTCTAAAAATGGCTCCCTCGAGCTTTGAGCTGACGAGCTCCTGGACGACGCACCTGCGTGCCTGTGCGGGCACTGAGGCCCTTGACGGTTGCTTGGCGGCCCTCTCTTCCACCCCTAACTATTTTCTCTACTGAGGAGGGAAGTTATCCCGAAACCCGACCATGTCTCGGGCGATATTTTAAAATCCGGGACATGTATCGGGTCTAGAGATCATCAGTTCAACAAGTACTTACTTGCACCCACTGGGGTGAACCACTCAAGAACTCCATCAGAGATCATCAGTTCAACAAGTACTTACTTGCACCCACTGGGGTGAACCACTCAAGAACTTCATGTACCAGCTTCCCTTGGGGCGACCCGGAGGAGGGGCTAGCGGAGTGCGGTCCATTGCGGTTGTTTATAAAAATGGCTCCCTCGAGCTTTGAGCTGACGAGCTCCTGGAGGACGCACCTGCGTGCCTGTGCAGGCACTGAGGCCCTTGACGGTTGCTTGGCGGCCCTCTCTTCCACCCCTAACTATTTTCTCTACTGAGGAGGGAAGTTATCCCGAAACCCGACCATGTCTCGGGCGATATTTTAAAACCCGGGACATGTATCGGGTCTAGAGATCATCAGTTTAACAAGTACTTACTTGCACCCACTGGGGTGAACCACTCAAGAACTCCATCAGAGATCATCAGTTCAACAAGTACTTACTTGCACCCACTGGGGTGAATCACTCAAGAACTTCATGTACCAGCTTCCCTTGGGTCGACCCGGAGGAGGGGCTAGCAGAGTGCGGTCCATTGCGGTTGTTTATAAAAATGGCTCCCTCGAGCTTTGAGCTGACGAGCTCCTGGACGACGCACCTGCGTGCCGGTGCGGGCACTGAGGCCCTTGACGGTTGCTTGGCGGCCCTCTCTTCCACCCCTAACTATTTTCTCTACTGAGGAGGGAAGTTATCCCGAAACCCGAACATGTCTTGGGCGATATTTTAAAACCCGCAACATGTATCGGGTCTAGAGATCATCAGTTCAACAAGTACTTACTTGCACCCACTGGGGTGAACCACTCAAGAACTCCATCAGAGATCATCAGTTCAACAAGTACTTACTTGCACCCACTGGGGTGAACCACTCAAGAACTCCATCAGAGATCATCAGTTCAACAAGTACTTACTTGCACCCGCTGGGGTGAACCACTCAAGAACTTCATGTACCAGCTTCCCTTGGGACGACCCGGAGGAGGGGCTAGCGGAGTGCGGTCCATTGCGGTTGTTTATAAATATGGCTCCCTCGAGCTTTGAGCTGACGAGCTGATGGAGGACGCACCTGCGTGCCTGTGCAGGCACTGAGGCCCTTGACGGTTGCTTGGCGGCCCTCTCTTCCACCCCTAACTATTTTCTCTACTGAGGAGGGAAGTTATCCCGAAACCCGACCATGTCTCGGGCGATATTTTAAAACCCGGGACATGTATCGGGTCTAGAGATCATCAGTTCAACAAGTACTTACTTGCACCCACTGGGGTGAACCACTCAAGAACTCCATCAGAGATCATCAGTTCAACAAGTACTTACTTGCACCCACTGGGGTGAACCACTCAAGAACTTCATGTACCAGCTTCCCTTGGGTCGACCCGGAGGAGGGGCTAGCGGAGAGCGGTCCATTGTGGTTGTTTATAAAAATGGCTCCCTCGAGCTTTGAGCTGACGAGCTCCTGGAGGACGCACCTGCGTGCCTGTGCAGGCACTGAGGCCCTTGACGGTTGCTTGGCGGCCCTCTCTTCCACCCCTAACTATTTTCTCTACTGAGGAGGGAAGTTATCCCGAAACCCGACCATATCTCGGGCGATATTTTAAAACCTGGGACATGTATCGGGTCTAGAGATCATCAGTTCAACAAGTACTTACTTGCACCCACTGGGGTGAACCACTCAAGAACTCCATCAGAGATCATCAGTTCAACAAGTACTTACTTGCACCCACTGGGGTGAACCACTCAAGAACTTCATGTACCAGCTTCCCTTGGGGCGACCCGGAGGAGGGGCTAGCGGAGTGCGGTCCATTGCGGTTGTTTTTAAAAATGGCTCCCTCGAGCTTTGAGCTGACGAGCTCCTGGACGACGCACCTGCGTGCCTGTGCGGGCACTGAGGCCCTTGACGGTTGCTTGGCGGCGCTCTCTTCCACCCCTAACTATTTTCTCCACTGAGGAGGGAAGTTATCCCGAAACCCGACCATGTCTCGGGCGATATTTTAAAACCCGGGACATGTATCGGGTCTAGAGATCATCAGTTCAACAAGTACTTACTTGCACCCACTGGGGTGAACCACTCAAGAACTTCATGTACCAGCTTCCCTTGGGGCGACCCGGAGGAGGGGCTAGCGGAGTGCGGTCCATTGCGGTTGTTTATAAAAATGGCTCCCTCGAGCTTTGAGCTGACGAGCTCCTGGACGACGCACCTGCGTGCCTGTGCGGGCACTGAGGCCCTTGACGGTTGCTTGGCGGCCCTCTCTTCCACTCCTAACTATTTTCTCTACTGAGGAGGGAAGTTATCCCGAAACCCGACCATGTCTCGGGCGATATTTTAAAACCCGGGACATGTATCGGGTCTAGAGATCATCAGTTCAACAAGTACTTACTTGCACCCACTGGGGTGAACCACTCAAGAACTCCTTCAGAGTTCATCAGTTCAACAAGTACTTACTTGCACCCACTGGGGTGAACCACTCAAGAAATTCATGTACCAGCTTCCCTTGGGGCGACCCGGAGGAGGGGCTAGCGGAGTGCGGTCCATTGTGGTTGTTTATAAAAATGGCTCCCTCGAGCTTTGAGCTGACGAGCTCCTGGACGACGCACCTGCGTGCCTGTGCGGGCACTGAGGCCCTTGACGGTTGCTTGGCGGCCCTCTCTTCCACCCCTAACTATTTTCTCTACTGAGGAGGAAAGTTATCCCGAAACCCGACCATGTCTCGGGCGATATTTTATAACCCGGGACATGTATCGGGTCTAGAGATCATCAGTTCAACAAGTACTTACTTGCACCCACTGGGGTGAACCACTCAAGAACTCCATCAGAGATCATCAGTTCAACAAGTACTTACTTGCACCCACTGGGGTGAACCACTCAAGAACTTCATGTACCAGCTTCCCTTGGGGCGACCCGGAGGAGGGGCTAGCGGAGTGCGGTCCATTGCGGTTGTTTCTAAAAATGGCTCCCTCGAGCTTTGAGCTGACGAGCTCCTGGACGACGCACCTGCGTGCCTGTGCGGGCACTGAGGCCCTTGACGGTTGCTTGGCGGCCCTCTCTTCCACCCCTAACTATTTTCTCTACTGAGGAGGGAAGTTATCCCGAAACCCGACCATGTCTCGGGCGATATTTTAAAATCCGGGACATGTATCGGGTCTAGAGATCATCAGTTCAACAAGTACTTACTTGCACCCACTGGGGTGAACCACTCAAGAACTCCATCAGAGATCATCAGTTCAACAAGTACTTACTTGCACCCACTGGGGTGAACCACTCAAGAACTTCATGTACCAGCTTCCCTTGGGGCGACCCGGAGGAGGGGCTAGCGGAGTGCGGTCCATTGCGGTTGTTTATAAAAATGGCTCCCTCGAGCTTTGAGCTGACGAGCTCCTGGAGGACGCACCTGCGTGCCTGTGCAGGCACTGAGGCCCTTGACGGTTGCTTGGCGGCCCTCTCTTCCACCCCTAACTATTTTCTCCACTGAGGAGGGAAGTTATCCCGAAACCCGACCATGTCTCGGGCGATATTTTAAAACCCGGGACATGTATCGGGTCTAGAGATCATCAGTTCAACAAGTACTTACTTGCACCCACTGGGGTGAACCACTCAAGAACTCCATCAGAGATCATCAGTTCAACAAGTACTTACTTGCACCCACTGGGGTGAATCACTCAAGAACTTCATGTACCAGCTTCCCTTGGGTCGACCTGGAGAAGGGGCTAGCAGAGTGCGGTCCATTGCGGTTGTTTATAAAAATGGCTCCCTCGAGCTTTGAGCTGACGAGCTCCTGGACGACGCACCTGCGTGCCTGTGCGGGCACTGAGGCCCTTGACGGTTGCTTGGCGGCCCTCTCTTCCACCCCTAACTATTTTCTCTACTGAGCAGGGAAGTTATCCCGAAACCCGAACATGTCTTGGGCGATATTTTAAAACCCGCAACATGTATCGGGTCTAGAGATCATCAGTTCAACAAGTACTTACTTGCACCCACTGGGGTGAACCACTCAAGAACTCCATCAGAGATCATCAGTTCAACAAGTACTTACTTGCACCCACTGGGGTGGACCACTCAAGAACTCCATCAGAGATCATCAGTTCAACAAGTACTTACTTGCACCCGCTGGGGTGAACCACTCAAGAACTTCATGTACCAGCTTCCCTTGGGGCGACCCGGAGGAGGGGCTAGCGGAGTGCGGTCCATTGCGGTTGTTTATAAAAATGGCTCCCTCGAGCTTTGAGCTAACGAGCTCCTGGAGGACGCACCTGCGTGCCTGTGCAGGCACTGAGGCCCTTGACGGTTGCTTGGCGGCCCTCTCTTCCACCCCTAACTATTTTCTCTACTGAGGAGGGAAGTTTCCCGAAACCCGACCATGTCTCGGGCGATATTTTAAAACCCGGTACATGTATCGGCTCTAGAGATCATCAGTTCAACAAGTACTTACTTGCACCCACTGGGGTGAACCACTCAAGAACTCCATCAGAGATCATCAGTTCAACAAGAACTTACTTGCACCCACTGGGGTGAACGACTCAAGAACTTCATGTACCAGCTTCCCTTGGGGCGACCCGGAGGAGGGGCTAGCGGAGTGCGGTCCATTGCGGTTGTTTATAAAAATGGCTCCCTCGAGCTTTGAGCTGACGAGCTCCTGGACGACGCACCTGCGTGCCTGTGCGGGCACTGAGGCCCTTGACGGTTGCTTGGCGGCCCTCTCTTCCACCCCTAACTATTTTCTCTACTGAGGAGGGAAGTTATCCCGAAACCCGACCATGTCTCGGGCGATATTTTAAAACCCGGGACATGTATCGGGTCTAGAGATCATCAGTTCAACAAGTACTTACTCGCACCCACTGGGGTGAACCACTCAAGAACTCCATCAGAGATCATCAGTTCAACAAGTACTTACTTGCACCCACTGAGGTGAACCACTCAAGAACTTCATGTACCAGCTTCCCTTGGGGCGACCCGGAGGAGGGGCTAGCGGAGTGCGGTCCATTGCGGTTGTTTATAAAAATGGCTCCCTCGAGCTTTGAGCTGACGAGCTCCTGGACGACGCACCTGCGTGCCTGTGCAGGCACTGAGACCCTTGGCGGTTGCTTGGCGGCCCTCTCTTCCACCCCTAACTATTTTCTCTACTGAGGAGGGAAGTTATCCCGAAACCCGACCATGTCTCGGGCGATATTTTAAAACCCGGGACATGTATCGGGTCTAGAGATCATCAGTTCAACAAGTACTTACTTGCACCCACTGGGGTGAACCACTCAAGAACTCCATCAGAGATCATCAGTTCAACAAGTACTTACTTGCACCCACTGGGGTGAACCACTCAAGAACCTCATGTACCAGCTTCCCTTGGGGCGACCCGGAGGAGGGGCTAGCGGAGTGCGGTCCATTGCGGTTGTTTATAGTAATTTGATTGTATTCATGCTCTTCTCCCCCTCACCCTTGCCCTTTGATGCCTGCTTCTAGTATTTTGCCATTGTCATGTATGTTTTTTTCCCCTAATGCTCCCCACCCAGTGCTCATAATTACAAGTGAAAAGATGCAACCCTTGGATTTTGACCCACCTCCCCTCTACCCTGGGGAACCCTCCCTTACTCCATATAGGGTGACACATTGCCCCCCTTATAGCTCCAACGCTCCTGCCCATTCCGTTTGTCTAATGTGTTCCTGTTGTGTGCCTTTTTGTGTATTTATGTAATCAATCAAATTTTCAACTTCTGAGACCTCCCTAAAGTTATGAATTTTATTTCTCCACGTTGTAGGAGAGTAGGGTCTGCAATCCTATGATCACCCAGATTTTTTTGCTTTTGCTTCATTGGTTTACGACTTTCCCTGGCTGTGGGCCTGCCAATCAGACCCACAGCCTAGCTGTTCTCTCTCGAAATTAACACACATGTACATTAGGTGCATCCACAAATTGGAACTGGGCCGCCTTGTCAGTCCCTGTCTCAGCATACCACAGGTATCCCGGGCATCGGTGTACCCAGGGCCTACCAGGGGCTGCAGCATGTATTATGCCACCCCTGGATGGCCGCCCAAATCTGACACAACTGGCTGCACGACAGCTGGGGCAAAGTGGTGTAATTACCCGTTGCTGTAGGTGTAGTATTCCTACACCTAACCCTAAAATGGACACATGGATTCCTATCAGTCACTCCTATGGCAGGCCTTATCAATCCTGAAGGCAGAGTGCAGGGAATCATGTGGGACGGTGCTCTGGCGCGAGCTGAGCCCGTCGACGGCCTGTGGAACCAAGTCCTAATAGCCGTTCCATGGTGACGCGGGCCAACTACTTGAATATGCATTATAATCCTTGCGGTTATTTGCTAACTTTGGCATCGCATCACCTACACATGTCGAGTAAGGTGTCATACGCATTGGCATACGAACCCCTCGCCAGTTCTGGCGACGGGGTTAGCATTCCCCCCTTTTAGAGGGGCACGACATGGAAGTAACCTTGAACCCCGGTTAAAGTTAACTCAAGCCTCAGCATCACAAAATGGATGCTGCCACCAGACACAAGTCTGACCTCCTGCTGCTGGGAGACCTTCCAGCGAGGGGAGCTTGGACAAAGGGTTTCCTGTCGAGGGCGGTGTTAGCACCATCCCAGACAGGGTTTGTGTATCCCAGGTAGGCAGGGCTGAAAGGAAGGTGATTGCAAGTGGCACCCCGGTGCTCACTGTGCATAGCCCGGCTCAAACCAGTTTCGGGGGCACACCAGCCCCTGAGCTGGGGCGAAGCCGGACAAAGGATAGGGGTGTAACCACCCCCCTCCTGGCTCCACCCATAGGTAGGACCTAGTCACGGGCCAGCCCCTTTTCTTAGAATAAAGGTAGGAGCGAGTCCCCTTCCCAAATTGGATAATTCTGAATCTTGAACTACTTTCCACGAAAGGAACTCTTGACTATTTCTGAAGACTCTCCCTTGTGGCTAAGGAGTAGCCACCCTGCACCAGCAGGCACCACCTAAGCGCTTGCGGGTTGCTGTAAGTCTCTCCTATGGATCAAGACTGCCCAGCTCGACGAGACCCGAGTTCCCTGCCATCTCTGACCTTTTACCTACATCATCAGCCCAGCTGAGAGTCGTAGGTGTGACGATACCTGCGGGACCGGCCATCTTCAGAACCTGCACGACGCTTATCTAGCACGCCCACCGAGGGACCCTCGAGTGAGTGCACCTAGGGTTTGAGAAGCCCTAACCCTGAGCAGCTCCAGCACCGAAGTCTGCCTCCCCAGCATCCACGAGATCTGCGTGGGGGCCCTTCCGCTCCTTGCTGTTCACCGCGTTGTCTGACCACTTGCCGACCGGCTTGTGGCCCTCTTCACGACGCACCACGATTGTTTCATCACTAGTCTGGTTGCTCCAGACTGGCTCTTGCTCCCCTTCAACAGAGGAGTACCTCGGACCTTCCTGGTCCACTCCCGACGCCATCTTGACTCCCCCGCGTGGGTTGCCACTGCCAAGATCCGCTGCCCCATTCCTGGGCCCAGCATCATCGACAGCAGACACCTTCGTGGGACAGCTCGCCCTCCATCCTGGTCGCCGCCGCGCCTCCTGGTCCGAGGAACAGCCGAGTCCGACGTCATCCACTCACCTGGTCGAGGTGACTTTAGCCGGTACCCTCCTGGCGCCCCCACGATCGCTGGCTAGCGGTTGAGAACTGAGTCCCCTCTGCTTTCAGGTTTCCTTCATCCCCGATCCAGGCTTGGATCTCGCTGAACATCGTCACTGGTCGCCTGCCAGCAACTCTTCTTTCAGGCTCCTGAAACTACAACGAGGACTTCCGACATCTTGCCGAACCTCCCGCAGCCGCAGCCTCTGGGCTAGGTAACTCGAGCATTTCGGTGCTCCATCGCAGGTTCGCTTTACAAGTGTCCAGTTCCTTTTTTTCGTTTAGTCCCACTGATCGGATCACTCCGGAATCAGTAACTTTAGCCTTTCTAACCTCTCCCCTTCCACTTGCAGTGTAATGGTTTCGCGCCTTCGGGCATTTGTGTAAATTGTGCAACCAGAAGTATTTTCCTAAGAGTTTTGTATTGTGCTCAGCTCCCTGACTCATAAAGAGCCAGGGTAGTCTTGTTATAAATAAATATCCTTTATTTTCATAACAACTTGTGTGGTGTCCTTTCACGTGGTGTTCAAGGGGTAAATGTGGTGGTAAAACAGCTGGCTTAACACGCCCTCTAGAGTTTAGCCTAAGACTGCTCGTATCCACGCTACTAGGATAGCTGGTCTATAAGGTTGACTTACAACCAATCATCAATAAGGGTCGTTTGGAATGATACACAGTGATCACTAGAATAGTGAGCACTACATATCAGGCCAACTTCTCACATTGGTGAGCAGCGGTTGGGATTTGAGCTTGCTGTTGTTTTGCCACACACGTATCCTAAGAATATCGAAGTGAAAGATCACATAAGTACCCAGGTACATATAACTTAACTTAGAATACTCCGAGTTCTACTGAACCGGCTGTTGTAGTGTAACAGGGCTTAGCACACCCTGACTACAACTCTTAGCAAGGGATCAGTAGGTAAACCCATAGTGTAGGTAGGTGCATCACTTACACCTCACTAGAAAAGCATGTCGGTCCACGGAGAGTCTGCAGAGACTCCCTTAGTGGTCAGTGACCCTCCACAGGTCGTGTCACGATATGCAGCTCTAAGCTTCAAGGAGATGAGACAACTGTGTGCCTCCAGGAAGCTAAACCAGGGTTCTAACCCTACCATCGCAATTCTGATAGGTCTCTTAGAGGCGTACGATGCTAGGAGGTCCTCTAACACAGGTCCCCCCAGTGCTGATGGGAACATGCCTCCCTTAGAGGGAACCCTCGGTGACCCAGACCTCGACCTCCACACAGAGGAGGAGGACGAGGAGGAGTTAACAGAAGACGAGGCAGACAAAGGTCCAGTGGTAGTCAGCAGGCTTACAAGGACCAACTTAAGCAGGCATGAGAATGGAACTGGGGAGCCCCTGGCCCACGCTCAAGCAGGTCTAACCTTGGGAACGGACGAGCTAGGTCTCTCTCCAGAGGCTCTGGCAGATCGGTTCATACACATGCCTCTCAGGCATCTTCTCAGAGAGGAATGACGTCCCCTCAGAGAAGGGAGCATGAAGCGAAGATGAGGGAAGTCAATCTGAGGATCGAGCGGGAAGAACTTGCCCTCGCCAAAGAAAGACTTGCCCTGGCCCGAGAGCAGAAGTTAAGTGGGTTAGATCCCACTGGTGGCAGCATTCTCAATAGAGAGAAAGACAGGGGTATAGACACTAGACACCTGAGTAAAATAGTGCCCCCCTTTAAACAAGGGGACGACATCCACAAGTGGATAACTGCTTTGGAGAGGGCCTGCACTGTCCAGTGCGTCCCCCCAAGTCAGTGGGCAGCTATACTGTGGCTTTCCTTTGAAGGTAAAGGAAGGGACAAGCTCCTCACTACGAGAGCTGAGGATGCTAACAACTACCAAGTCCTGAAGAACACACTGATTGATGGGTTCGGCTTAACCACGGAACAGTACCGGGTGCTGTTCCGGGACACCCAGAAAATTCAGTCTCAGGATTGGACTGACTTTGTCGATTGTGCCACTAAGGCTTTGGAAGGCTGGTTGCTGGGTAGCAAGGTTACTGATTACACAGGATTGTACAATCTTATCATGCGAGAACAGATTTTAAACAACTGTCAGAACCAATTGTTGCATCAGCACCTTGTCGACTCGGATCTGACCTCTCCCCAAGAATTGGGAAAGAAGGCAGACAGATGGGTCAGAACAAGGGTCAAGCAGAACCAGAACCAGGGTGGTCAGAAGAAAGCAGACCAAAAGGGTAGTAACAAGAACGAACAAAATGACCAGAAGTCTTCGACAGGTCCCCAACAAACCAAAGAGGGTGGGGGTCAGGCTTCACAGAAGAAGAAGACTCAAGAAGGCCAGTCAAAAAGGTGGTGCCAATACTGTAAAAGTAAGACTCACTGGTTTAGTGAGTGCACCAAGAAAGGAGGGCAAACTCCTGCCACTGCAGCCCCTAAGGCACCTGCACCCCCTAGTACAGTCAGCAGTGGTAGTGCGCCTCCCAAGGCATTAGTTGGGTTAACCTTGGGAACCGAGGGGAGTGACGACTTAGTCAGCACGCTCACTCAGGCCGCCCTTGTCTGTACAGGGGATATGGATATGTCCCCTGATGCCAGTCCCAATACTTTGGGCAAATACAGACAGACACCTTTGATCAATGGAAAAATGGCTCAGGCCTACAGGGACACTTGTGCCAGTGTCACTATGGTGACGCCTAACTTTGTGGACCCTGGACAGATCATGCTAGGTACCGATTACCTAGTGACCAATGCCAGCAACGTCACTACCAATCACAGTATGGCAGTTGTTGATTTCTCCTGGGGAGGGGTAAGTGGCCCGAAAAAGGTTGTGGTTAGTTCAGACCTCCCCGTAGAATGTCTGTTGGGCAATGATTTGGAAACGTCACAATGGTCAGAAGTGGAGCAGAGGACTCACATGGAAATGTTAGGCTTGCCAGCACATGTCCTTGCTGTGACCAGGTCACAGGCCAAAAGATGCCCCACTGAACAGGTGCTGGATCCTGGAAGAACGGACCAGACACCTTCCAAGAAGAGGAGCAGTAAGGGTAAGGCTTCCCCTTCCCCCTTGCCCCAGGTCGTGGATCAAGTCTCTGAGGAGGCTGACCTTAAAGAACTGAGGGAAACTGAACCGAAAGAGCTTGAACCTGGTCAGGTTGAGTTTCTGGGCTCAGGGGGACCCTCCAGGGAAGACCTGGGGAAGGCACAGTTAGACTGCCCCTCACTTGAACCCCTCAGACAGCAGGCTGCTGCTGAGGCTGCAGGGAACGCCACAGGTACCCACAAAGTGTACTGGGACGATGGACTCCTGTACTCCGAGGCAAGAGACCCCAAACCTGGCGCGACCAGGAGGCTGGTCATCCCCTTGTCTCTGAGAGGTTTCCTTCTTACCTTGGCCCACGAGATTCCCCTTGCAGGTCACTTAGGCCAGAATAAGACTTGGGACAGAATTGTTCCACACTTTCACTGGCCCTACATGTCCGAAGATACGAAGGAGTTTTGCCGCTCCTGTGTCACTTGCCAAGCCAGTGGTAAGTCAGGTGACACGACAAAGGCCCCCCTCATACCACTACCGGTGGTGGGGGTACCCTTTGAACGAGTGGGGATCGACATTGTCGGACCAATGGAACCCCAGACAGCATCAGGGCACAAGTTTATACTGGTGGTGGTGGACCACGCCACCAGGTATCCTGAAGCTATTCCCCTTAGGACCACTACAGCACCTGTGGTGGCACGGGCCCTACTTGGAGTGTTCTCCAGAGTGGGCTTCCCTAAGGAGGTCGTCTCAGACAGAGGTGCAAACTTTATGTCGGGATATCTGACTGCAATGTGGAAGGAGTGTGGTGTCAACTACAAGTTCACCACACCCTATCACCCACAATGCAATGGGCTTGTTGAGAGATTCAACAGGACCCTAAAAGGGATGATTCACGGACTACCTGAAAAGCTCCGGCGGAGATGGGATGTCCTGATACCCTGCCTCTTGTTCGCCTACAGAGAGGTCCCGCAGAAGGGGGTTGGCTACAGCCCTTTTGAGCTTCTGTTCGGACATCCTGTAAGGGGACCCCTGTGTTTGGTAAAGGAAGGATGGGAGAGACCTCTCAGAAAGCCGGCATCAAACATTGTGGACTATGTGCTCGGTCTCCGCTCGCGGATGGCGGAGTACATGGAAAAGGCGTCTAAAAACCTTGAGGCGAGCCAAGAATTACAGAAAGCTTGGCACGACCAAAAGGCTGTCCTGACAGTGTACCAGCCTGGACAGAAGGTGTGGGTGCTGGAGCCAGTGGCCCCAGCAGCACTCAAAGACAAATGGTCTGGGCCCCACACGATCATTGAGCAAAAGGGAGAGGTCACCTACTTGGTAGACCTGGGAACTCCCCGGAGCCCCCACAGGGTGCTCCATGTAAACAGGCTCAAGGCATATGTCGACAGGGAGGGCATGGGCTTGCTCATGGCCACAGATGAGGGACAGGAGGAGGAGAGTGACCCTCTCCCGGACCTGCTCTCTCAGAACCCTGACGATGGGTCAGTAGATGGTGTTGTCTTTTGTTGCAGCCTCTCTGGACATCAACAAAAGGATTGTAAACAGGTTCTTCAATCCTTTCGACATACGTTCTCTCTGACGCCCAGTCAGACCAATTGGTGTACCCATGAGGTCGACACTGGGGACAGTCTGCCCGTAAAGAGTAAAATCTATCGGCAACCTGATCATGTCAGAGACTGCATCAAGACGGAGGTGCAGAAAATGTTGGAGCTGGGAGTCATTGAACCCTCGGACAGCCCCTGGGCTAGTCCCGTAGTTCTCGTGCCGAAACCTCACACCCAGGGCGGTAAGAAAGAGATGAGGTTTTGCGTGGACTACAGAGGTCTCAATGCAGTCACTAAGACTGACGCCCACCCGATACCAAGAGCAGACGAACTTATCGACCGGTTGGCTTCGGCCAGCTACTTAAGTACGTTTGACCTGACAGCTGGGTATTGGCAAATCAGGTTAGCTGAGGAGGCCAAGCCCAAAACCGCATTTTCTACCCCGGGTGGGCATTATCAGTTCGTGGTAATGCCCTTTGGTTTGAAAAATGCACCTGCCACCTTCCAAAGGCTGGTGAATCGAGTTCTCACTGGGTTGGACGACTTCTGTGCGGCGTATCTGGACGATATAGCTGTCTTTAGCTCCACCTGGGAGGATCACCTGGTCCACCTGAGGAAAGTGTTAGAGGCCCTGCAAAAGGCAGGCCTCACTATCAAGGCCACTAAGTGCCAGATAGGGCAGACACAGGTTGTGTACCTGGGCCACCTTGTAGGTGGAGGCCAGGTTCAGCCATTGGAGAGCAGAATACAGGCCATCCAGGACTGGGCTCCTCCAACCACCCAGACTCAGGTTCGAGCTTTCTTGAGCCTGACTGGTTATTACCGGAAATTTGTCAGAAATTATGGATCCATTGTGACCCCGCTAAACGACCTGACAAGTAAGAAGATGCAAAAAAAAGTTCAGTGGACAGCAAGCTGTCAGAAGGCATTCCATGACCTAAAGCAGGCCATGTGCACAGCACCTATCCTAAAGAGTCCAGACTACTCCAAACCATTCATTGTCCAAACAGACGCTTCGGAGCTGGGTGTGGGAGCTGTTCTATCTCAACTGAATTTTGATGGTCATGACCAGCCCATAGCTTTTATTAGCAGGAGGCTGACCCCCAGAGAGAAGAATTGGTCAGCTATTGAGAGGGAGGCCTTTGCTGTGGTTTGGGCCCTGAAGAAGTTGAGGCCATACTTGTTTGGCACTCACTTCAAGATTCAGACCGACCATAAGCCCCTCTTGTGGCTAAATCAAATGAAGGGTGAAAACCCCAAACTACTTAGGTGGTCCATTTCCCTACAGGGGATGGACTTCACAGTGGAGCATAGACCTGGCACTGATCATGGCAATGCAGATGGGCTCTCCAGGTATTTCCATTTAGAGCAAGAAGACTCACCTGGTCAAGGTTAGCTTATTGTCCCAAAGTTTGGGGGGGGGGTCATGTAGGAGAGTAGGGTCTGCAATCCTATGATCACCCAGATTTTTTTGCTTTTGCTTCATTGGTTTACGACTTTCCCTGGCTGTGGGCCTGCCAATCAGACCCACAGCCTAGCTGTTCTCTCTCGAAATTAACACACATGTACATTAGGTGCATCCACTAATTGGAACTGGGCCGCCTTGTCAGTCCCTGTCTCAGCATACCACAGGTATCCCGGGCATCGGTGTACCCAGGGCCTACCAGGGGCTGCAGCATGTATTATGCCACCCCTGGATGGCCGCCCAAATCTGACACAACTGACTGCACGACAGCTGGGGCAAAGTGGTGTAATCACCCGTTGCTGTAGGTGTAGTATTCCTACACCTAACCCTAAAATGGACACATGGATTCCTATCAGTCACTCCTATGGCAGGCCTTATCAATCCTGAAGGCAGAGTGCTAGGGAATCATGTGGGACGGTGCTCTGGCGCGAGCTGAGCCCGTCGACGGCTTGCGGAACCAAGTCCTAATAGCCGTTCCATGGTGACGCGGGCCAACTACTTGAATATGCATTATAATCCTTGCGGTTATTTGCTAACTTTGGCATCGCATCACCTACACATGTCGAGTAAGGTGTCATACGCATTGGCATACGAACCCCTCGCCAGTTCTGGCGACGGGGTTAGCATTCCCCCCTTTTAGAGGGGCACGACATGGAAGTAACCTTGAACCCCGGTTAAAGTTGACTCAAGCCTCAGCATCACAAAATGGATGCTGCCACCAGACACAAGTCTGACCTCCTGCTGCTGGGAGACCTTCCAGCGAGGGGAGCTTGGACAAAGGGTTTCCTGTCGAGGGCGGTGTTAGCACCATCCCAGACAGGGTTTGTGTATCCCAGGTAGGCAGGGCTGAAAGGAAGGTGATTGCAAGTGGCACCCCGGTGCTCACTGTGCATAGCCCGGCTCAAACCAGTTTCGGGGGCACATCAGCCCCTGAGCTGGGGCGAAGCCGGACAAAGGATAGGGGTGTAACCACCCCCCTCCTGGCTCCACCCATAGGTAGGACCTAGTCACGGGCCAGCCCCTTTTCTTAGAATAAAGGTAGGAGCGAGTCCCCTTCCCAAATTGGATAATTCTGAATCTTGAACTACTTTCCACGAAAGGAACTCTTGACTATTTCTGAAGACTCTCCCTTGTGGCTAAGGAGTAGCCACCCTGCACCAGCAGGCACCACCTAAGCGCTTGCGGGTTGCTGTAAGTCTCTCCTATGGATCAAGACTGCCCAGCTCGACGAGACCCGAGTTCCCTGCCATCTCTGACCTTTTACCTACATCATCAGCCCAGCTGAGAGTCGTAGGTGTGACGAGACCTGCGGGACCGGCCATCTTCAGAACCTGCACGACGCTTATCTAGCACGCCCACCGAGGGACCCTCGAGTGAGTGCACCTAGGGTTTGAGAAGCCCTAACCCTGAGCAGCTCCAGCACCGAAGTCTGCCTCCCCAGCATCCACGAGATCTGCGTGGGGGCCCTTCCGCTCCTTGCTGTTCACCGCATTGTCCGACCACTTGCCGACCGGCTTGTGGCCCTCTTCACGACGCACCACGATTGTTTCATCACTAGTCTGGTTGCTCCAGACTGGCTCTTGCTCCCCTTCAACAGAGGAGTGCCTCGGACCCTCCTGTCCACTCCCGACGCCATCTTGACTCCCCCGCGTGGGTTGCCACTGCCAAGATCCGCTGCCCCATTCCTGGGCCCAGCATCCTCGACAGCAGACACCTTCGTGGGACAGCTCGCCCTCCATCCTGGTCGCCGCCGCGCCTCCTGGTCCGAGGAACAGCCGAGTCCGACGTCATCCACTCACCTGGTCGAGGTGACTTCAGCCGGTACCCTCCTGGCGCCCCCACGATCGCTGGCTAGCGGTTGAGAACTGAGTCCCCTCTGCTTTCAGGTTTCCTTCATCCCCGATCCAGGCTTGGATCTCGCTGAACATCGTCACTGGTCGCCTGCCAGCAACTCTTCTTTCAGGCTCCTGAGACTACAACGAGGACTTCCGACATCTTCCCGAACCTCCCGCAGCCACAGCCTCTGGGCTAGGTAACTCGAGCATTTCGGTGCTCCATCGCAGGTTCGCTTTACAAGTGTCCAGTTCCTTTTTTTCGTTTAGTCCCACTGATCGGATCACTCCGGAATCAGTAACTTTAGCCTTTCTAACCTCTCCCCTTCCACTTGCAGTGTAATGGTTTCGCGCCTTCGGGCATTTGTGTAAATTGTGCAACCAGAAGTATTTTCCTAAGAGTTTTGTATTGTGCTTAGCTCCCTGACTCATAAAGAGCCAGGGTAGTCTTGTTATAAATAAATATCCTTTATTTTCATAACAACTTGTGTGGTGTCCTTTCACGTGGTGTTCAAGGGGTAAATGTGGTGGTAAAACAGCTGGCTTAACACGCCCTCTAGAGTTTAGCCTAAGACTGCTCGTATCCACGCTACTAGGATAGCTGGTCTATAAGGTTGACTTACAACCAATCATCAATAAGGGTCGTTTGGAATGATACACAGTGATCACTAGAATAGTGAGCACTACATATCAGGCCAACTTCTCACACACGTGACTTTTAAAGTAGCGGGGAACTTCATTTGTGCCGTTGCCCCCAATGTTTCCGGGGTTTTAATATGCTTTCCAAGTTCCCACTGGTGATAGAATTAATTAAATTGTCTGAAAATGATATAATTATCCTGCAGGTGACACATTTACGACAAGAGGAATGGGAAGTGTTACTCAAATTAAACAAACTAACAATCATGCAACGTCAAAGGAGTAGCCATATTATTAAAAAAAATCAGCTAATGCTAAAATAGAGAGTTGCAAGGTGGATAGAGAGGGTAGATGGGTCATAGTCAATATTAAAATCGATAAACTAGGATTTACATTGGTAGGATATTATGAAACTAATGTGGATGACCTATCCCTTCTTAACGAGCTGCATAGGCGCCTCTTAGATCTTAAGTATGATATTATTAAGGCAGGAGATTTTAATATCTTAATGAATCCTGTACTTGATAGATCATCAACCAAACATACAGTAAATGCCCCAAAAATAAGAAAGAGTATACAGCAGTTAGTAAAGAACTTAGGTCTAGTGGATATCTGGATACTTAATGCTGGCACTAGACAAGAATTTACCTATAGAAACAAGAAATACTCACACGCTTCAAAAATTGATTTATTTCTTGTTGATGAGAGATTAAGGAAAAACAATCTTACGGTTACACATCAACCTGAGAATTGGTCTGATCACGTGGCAGTGAGGTTGGAAGTTCCTATGGGAAAAAATCAGGCAGAATATAGATGGACAGACAGAACAATTTTGGGGAAACAGGGGGTGGTTGATGCTCTAAAAAAAGAGGTGGCTGAATTTTTTGATATAAATCAAGAGTCTGCAGCGCCGCACATGGTATGGGATAATGTTAAGGCCTATCTTCGGGGGAGACTTATAAGTTATGCAGCTTTCAACCAAAAAGAAGGTAAAAGAGAGTTGAGAGAGTACGAGGATAAGATTAAAAAAGCACAGGAAAGTCTCCTCGGCTCTTATAACACTACTTGAAGAATCAAGCTTCAGGGTAAGCTAAATGAGGCTAAAGAACATCTAGCAGAATTCCTAGAAAGAAGGATTAAGGAGCGATGGGATGCCAGTAAAATGGCCCATTATGAGTACAGGGAAGGATGCGGGGAAACTCCTTGCATGGAAGACAAAGCAAGATCAATTAAGAAACGAAATCAAAAAGGTGCAGGATATCGCCACTCAAGAATTATGCGAGGATAATATTTGCAAAGGTAAGGCATTCAGAAGCTTCTTTCAAGACTTATATACTGAGGATATGAGGGCCTCTCAAACACAATTAAATCAGTGGTTGGATCAGGATCTCTTACCTAGGATAAATAATAACCAGAAAACTTTGTTAATTCAGGAAATCAATATTTCAGAGATAGAAACATTCATTGCCCTTTTAAAGAAAGGGAAGGCGGCAGGACCAGACGGCATTCCAAATGAACTGTATAAAGTCCTGAAGGAGGTTTTGGTCCCATTTCCTTATAAACTATTAAAAAGCATCTATGTTCCTCATGCCTCTATCCCAGTTTCATGGAAAGAGGCAGTCATACCTTGAATTCTGAAACCTGCAAAAGATCCCCTGAAATGGGAGTCTGATTGGCCAATAAACAGTGACTAATCTTTACACAAATTTTAGCCACAAGGTCAAATATGACAATGGGAGACATTATGCACCAGAATCAAAAGGGTTTCATGAAGTATAGACAGCTTAAAGACTTAACACATGAACTAATTAACACAATTGATGTAGCTACTACAACAAAATCACCACTAACTATTATAATGATCGACGCTGCCAAAGCTTTTGGTCAAGTAAGTTGGCCTTACTTATACAAAGTCATAGAGCAAAATAATCTGGGTACCAACTTCTTAGATGCCATAAAATCAATTTATGAAGCACCAAAAGCAAGCTCAGTGGTAAATGGATCTCTTTCACCAAAGATCACGATAGAGCGCGGGACCAGGCAGGGCTGCCCCCTGTCACCTTTGCTCTTTAGTTTGTACATAGAACCACTTGCCAGAAGAATTAGATCAGAAAATGAGATTTCCCTCTTTAGATATCTGGACTGGGCAATAAAGACAGCACTATACGCTCATAACCTGATGATCTCCACACCGAGTCTGGAGGCATCATTACCCCTTATAATGGGCATAATGGAAACCTTTAGGAAAATCTCAGGCTATTTAGTAAATAAGCATTAAAGATAATGGGGTAACCCAGTAACCCTCAGAACCTGGGCATTTGTGATAAAGGCAAAAGATGGTTCTGTTGGGAATTGGTAAGCTTAGTTAAATATGCAATAAATGCTAGATCTCATTAAGTAAATATTCATTCACAGAGCGAAAAAAGTGTACACACATGAACGAAAGGATTCAGAAATTAAATTAATTTTTACTCTATAATCAGTGTCCGGAAATTTTTCTCTCAAAAAGGTGTGCATTTACAGGTCTGACCAACCATAATACAAATACAACATAGAACATTCAGTGCTTACATAAACTCATTAACATAAAATCACATTTGCCATATACACAAATAACAAAAATAACAAAAATAAAGTGATACAGACAAAGTCCAAAAATCAAGAGCATTAACCACAATTGGACATGATTTCCTAATTCTGATTGTGGAAGTGCGTGGACGATTTGGACAGAGCACGTCGACGTTTCGACCCTATATAGTAGTGCTGGGTTGTGTGCATCTAGAGCGGGTCTTCCTCAGGACAAAAAGTTGGGCTGGCTGCCTGGAGTCAGATTTGTATAGGATTCTGATTGTGGAAGTGCGTGGACGATTTGGACAGAGCACGTCGACGTTTCGACCCTATATAGTAGTGCTGGGTTGTGTGCATCTAGAGCGGGTCTTCCTCAGGACAAAAAGTTGGGCTGGCTGCCTGGAGTCAGATTTGTATAGGATTATAATTTCCTTGTCTCTCATTAGAGTTCTCAGCCGACATCTGAATTAATCAGGAATTCTTCACAGTGAATTATTCAACTGGAAAAAGAGTGGTGCCGTCAAAACGATCGCCACTTAACAGTTTCCTCCGCACAGACGTCTGTATCCGTCTCACGCTCATTAGCTGCAGAGCGTGAGACGGATACAGACGTCTGTGCGGAGAAAACTGTTAAGTGGCGATCGTTTTGACGGCACCACTCTTTTTCCAGTTGAATAATTCACTGTGAAGAATTCCTGATTAATTCAGATGTCGGCTGAGAACTCTAATGAGAGACAAGGAAATTATAATCCTATACAAATCTGACTCCAGGCAGCCAGCCCAACTTTTTGTCCTGAGGAAGACCCGCTCTAGATGCACACAACCCAGCACTACTATATAGGGTCGAAACGTCGACGTGCTCTGTCCAAATCGTCCACGCACTTCCACAATCAGAATTAGGAAATCATGTCCAATTGTGGTTAATGCTCTTGATTTTTGGACTTTGTCTGTATCACTTTATTTTTGTTATTTTTGTTATTTGTGTATATGGCAAATGTGATTTTATGTTAATGAGTTTATGTAAGCACTGAATGTTCTATGTTGTATTTGTATTATGGTTGGTCAGACCTGTAAATGCACACCTTTTTGAGAGAAAAATTTCCGGACACTGATTATAGAGTAAAAATTAATTTAATTTCTGAATCCTTTCGTTCATGTGTGTACACTTTTTTCGCTCTGTGAATGAATATTTACTTAATGAGATCTAGCATTTATTGCATATTTAACTAAGCTTACCAATTCCCAACAGAACCATCTTTTGCCTTTATTTAGTAAATAAGGATAAAACCAAAACTATGACCTGGAACAACTCAATAAACTCTCCATCAGAAAAGTTAGAGATTAGATATTTGGGTGTTAAAACAACCAATGATCTGGATAAACTAACCCTCATTAATTTAAAGAAACTTCTTCTGGAAACCAAGACATTATTAGAATCATGGATGCATTTGTCTTTGTCAATATGGGGCAGAGTAAACTTGATCAAGATGATGATCCTCCTTAATTTACCTTTATTTTTAACACCTTACCACTACATTTCACTGAACGGTCCCAGAAACTGCAAAGGGATTTGAGCGGTTTCATATGGAAAAATAAAGCTGTGAGAATAGCCTGGAAAAAAACTGCGTAAAAAGAAAATAAATGGGGGGATCACCTTGCCTGATTTTAAACTGTATCATTGGACTTTCTTCTTTAAAAACATTAGACATCTCCTCATGGACAATGCACTAAATATTCCCCCACACTTACGGGTCTTAAGAAAGAATCTCCCGAAGGAAGGAAGTTTCTTTTTATTCAAATGTGAACACCCTACATTTTTTCAAAAGATCAAGTTCAAGATGTTATTAGCAGCCTGCAAGGTGTGGGTGCAAGTTAAGCGAATTATGGGAATACCATACTATAGCTGTAAGGCTCCAATCTGGAACTCACCAGGTACCCTAGAGTGTCTTTTAGATGCTCTAGCTCTACCTTTATTAACAGCGGGTTTGGTAAATTGGGGGGAGCTATTTGAACAAAACTCCCTGATACCATGGAACACACTTGCATTAAAAACAAACTTTAACCTAACAAGATTTAAATACTTTCAACTGACAAGATGGGCCCAAAATGATCCTCAAATTGGGTTGGAGTCAGAATGGGAGGGTGAGTTTGTTAAAACCTAGCCTTTAAAAAGGAAGTATCCAAATGGTACTGGACGTTGGTGGAAGCAGAAGATAACTCATTACCTGCGCCAGAGGAGATATGGAGAACGGACATGCTGGAATCAGATATCCAAACCTTGTGGCAAGTATCATATGCTGCACTTTGATCTATTGTCAGACCTGCACCTTTGAGAAGAAACCATCTTTTTACTCTATACAGAGCCTATTGGTCTCCGAAGAAACTGTCCAAGATTGGTGGATGTAAGAGAAGACAATTTTCCAAATGCATGCTAGAAAATGCTGACAATGTTCACCTGTTATGGCAATGTCCGTGTTGGACCCGGCCTCGTAGCATGGCTCTACTTGTCCCCGCACCACCTAACCTGGTACCTGCAGCCCCAAGCACACGGCCTAGCCGGTCCTTCCCACCAAAACACACGCACCCGACCCGGACATCCTCATCCATGGCCTCTCTCCTTTCGGCCACCCCGGGCCCGCGTGCCCACTTCATGCACCAAGATGGCTGCCCGGCCCCAGCGCGACCCTGGCCTAGAGGCGCCACTCCGGCTGGAGGACATCACGCTTCCAGGGGATGAGAGAGGGAGGAGCAGTTTCTGTCGCACCTCTGAACTCCCCTGGGACGATGGGTTTCGATCGGCCCTCCGGCCTCCCTGAGGGCTGGCTCCACGCCTGCTGGGTGTCTGGGACTCCTCCCGACCCGGCCCTGAAAGGATCAAAAGACAATGGCAGGAAACCCCAACAAGCGACCCCCAGGTGACAAGACCCCTGCCTGCACAGACTCCGGACATCAAAGAGGAGTCGCCCTATAACAAGGGGTGCTCTGGGACTGTCCGGCAGATTCGCCTTGGAACACCAGAGCCCTGCTGAGTGACTCGCGGCTCCCTGAAGATCGTAAGACCTCCGAACTTGTGCTAGAGCCCTGCTGAGTGACTCGCGGCTCCCTGAAGATCGTAAGACCTCCGAACTTGTGCTTGAGCCCTGCTGAGTGACTCGCGGCTCCCTGAAGATCGTAAGACCTCCGAACTTGTGCTTGAGCCCTGCTGAGTGACTCGCGGCTCCTCGAAGATCGTAAGACCACCGAACTTGTAACCGAGCCCCGCTGAGTGACTCGCGGCTCCCACAGACTCTCTTGGTCCCGCCGGACCCCACGACGACAAGCGTATCCCCCAGCTCGAGGATTGTGAGCTGTGCGCCGGGTACGCTCCTACATTTGATTCTTATCCACAAAGACTGTCCCGCTACCTCCTAAACCCCCTCCACGACTCATTGAGCCCACGCTCTCCTTGTACATCTTTGCAGTGCTAATCTGATTGATAAAGATTGATTCCTAAGAACGCACGGTGTGGTGTCTCTGTGTCGTGTGGTGCCAGGGGTACGATCCTAGATACGAGGTTCCTCCCCCTGAGGAGTCTCCCGCCAGTGCCCGGCTACGATACTTCGAGGGTGGGTCTCAGGGTAGTCAGGACCCCTTTCCGGGCTCCTCTGAGGTCGCCGTCTAACATTGGTGGCAAGCGACGGGATTCGGGCCCATAACCTAGAGATCGTACCGTGAACGACGGACGCACTACTGACAAAGATGGCAGAAGGAAGCGCCATGAGCCCCGCAGAAACCAACGCCAACAGGGTGTTCCAGGTGGAACAACTAGAAGAATACACGCATAAAGAACTAAAGCAATTCTGCAAAGAACTTAAAATCGCTACCACCGGTCTCAACACCAAAGAAGATTTGCAGAAAGCACTGAAAGCCTGGGTGGATGCCGGGGCCTCCCGCCCAGAAGGCACGGGGGAGCGCCCCGACGAAGCCGAACCCCCCCAAGGCGAAAGCAGCAGCAATCAGGTGCGAGGCATCGTACCAGACGGGGGCCTATCCCCGGAAGAACTCGCGGACAGAGAGAGAAGTCGCAATCACGAACTCGAGTTAGCCAAACTCAAAATCGAGGGCGAATTGAAGATAGCGGAAAAAAAGCTAGCAGTAGAGCAAATGCACGTACAAGGCGAACTGGAAGAGAAGAAGCTCCAACGGGAGCACGAAGGAAGGAAGCTCCAACTAGAGCACGAACGCAGCTTGAAGGAACTCGAGCTCAAGGCCAGAAACGAGGAAGGGAGGCCCCCGGGAAACCGAGAGGCGGCCTCCCCAGCGGAGCAGAAGGTCCACATCCCCAAGGATGTGGTCAAAGAATATTATAAAAACGATGACATTCAACAATGGTTCAGGGCCTACGAGGTCGCCATGACCTCCCATCGGGTCCCGCAGAAGGACTGGGGGGCAGGGTTGTGGGGACGATTTCTGAGCGAAGGGAGAGACACCCTGCTCGACCTACCCATCTCCCTGCAGACCTCCTACAGCCACATGAAAGAGGCTCTACTCACAAGGTACGGCCTCACCCCCGAGATGTACCGTCAGCGATTCCGGGACTGCAGGAAAATCCCGGGCACCACCTGGGTGGAGTATGTAAACTTTTTCAGTCGGGCCTTCGATGGGTGGATCAAGGGCAGCAAGGTCACCACCCTTGAGGAACTCACCGACCTCATGTTGTGGGAACACCTGGCGGCGAACTGCTTTGTGGAACTACGCCAGCATCTGCTCGACAGCAAACTCACCGATCCCAGGAAGCTGGCTGTGGAAGCAGACCGCTGGACCAACACCCGGGTCCCCCGGGGCCTGGTAGGAGAATACCCCCGAGCCAGTCAGGGACCACCCCGCCAGAGAGGGGGGGGGAACCAGGGAGGGCAGAGAGAGTCCCAGCCTAGCCCCCCAAAGACCCAACCTCCACCTTTCCCAGCGCCCCCCCCCCACCAGTAACCGGACCCCCCGGGAGACGGGGACACCGGGTAACCGTCACTTGTTTCCGTTGCCAGAGGCCCGGGCACTACGCCAACGACCCGGAGTGCCCCATGGCCACCCAAGTCCCCCCTGCGGCAACCCCTGCGAGACAGATAGCCAACGTAGCCCTGGGGGAGGAGGTTGAGGAAACAGGGGAGTGGGAACCCGCAGCTATGGCCCTAGTATCCCTGGGAGATAGAGAGATGGTCCCTGGTAGCCTCCTGCCCTCCAACACGAAGAAATACGGGCAGCTCGTCAAGATCAATGGCCACCAAATAGAGGCCCTGCGGGACACCGGGGCCAGCATCACCGGTGTCCTCAGGCACTTAGTCCCCGAGGAACAGATCCTCCCCAACGTCTTTTGCCCGGTAATTTCCGCAGATAATAGAGAGAGTATGTGTCAGGTAGCCCTGGTGCCGTTTGAGTGGGGAGGGGTGATAGGTAAACTAAGGGTTGCCGTAAGAACCTCCCAGCCGGTCGACTGCCTCTTAGGGAACGACCTGGAGAGTTCTCCCTGGAAGCACGTCGAGCGCAAGGCCCACCTAGGAATGATGGGACTCCCCGAGTGGGTGTGCGCCACCACCCGATCTATGTCCGCACGACTCACCCCCCTGGGAGAAGTTGAAGACGCCCCGACCGAAGAAGTCAGAACAGTCCCCACCGAGGGTCCTCCCGTCCCCCCATCGGAAGGGTCAGTCGCCAGCGACGAACCCTCACCGTCCGACACCGCCCCGGTCCCCGAGTTAGGCGATCTACCCGAATTGGCCCAAAGGCGCCACGAGGGCGGGCCCAACCGGGAGGAATTTTGCCGGGAGCAAGCCACCTGTCCTTCCCTGGTCGGACTACGGCGCCAGGCCGAGGGCCAAGCCGCAGGCGACCAAACCAGAACGCACCGAGTTTATTGGGAGAATAACATTTTGTACAGTGAGCAGAAGTCGGTGGAGCTGGGATCCGGCCGGGTGCTGGTAGTACCTCTACGCTTCCGAGACTTCCTCCTGGGCTTAGCCCACGACGTCCCCCTCGCCGGCCACCTGGGTCAGGACAAGACCTACAGCCGTCTCGTGACCCACTTTTACTGGCCTAGAATGAGAGCAGCTGTAGAAGCCCGCTGCAAGTCCTGTCCCATGTGCCAAGCTAGTGGGAAGAGTGGGGGGAAGCGCAAGGCTCCCCTCCAACCCTTCCCGGTCATCAGTACCCCATTTGAACGAGTCGGGATCGACATCGTGGGGCCCCTGGATCCCCCCACCTCCCAAGGTCACCGTTTTATCCTGGTCCTAGTGGATCACGCCACCCGATACCCTGAGGCTATCCCCCTACGCACCGTCACGGCCCCCGTGGTGGGCCGGGCCCTGATGGGGATCTTTTCCCGGGTGGGGTTTCCCCGCGAGGTCGTGAGCGATCGCAACACTAATTTTATCTCGAAATACATGACGTCCCTGTGGCAACAATGTGGAGTGTCCTATAAGTTCACCACCCCGTACCATCCCCAAGGGAACGGCCTAGTAGAGAGGTTTAACAGGACTCTGAAAGGGATGATCACCGGCCTAGAAGAGCCCCTCCAGCGTAAGTGGGACGTCCTGCTCCCCTGCTTCTTGTTCGCTTACCGGGAAGTCCCCCAGAAGTCCCTAGGGTTCAGCCCGTTTGAATTACTCTATGGACACCCTGTCAGAGGTCCCCTCAGTTTGGTCAAGGAAGGGTGGGAGGCGGCACCCCAGACCACCCCACGAGATGTGTTCCAATACGTTCTGACCCTCCGGAACCAGACCAGGAAGTTCCGAGAACTGGCCGAGGCCAACCTGGAGGCAAGCCAAGAAGAGATGAAGCGCTGGTACGACCAGAATGCCACTCTGGTCGAGTTCCAGCCGGGCCAGCAGGTATGGATCATGGCCCCCGTGAAGCCTGGCGCCCTCCAGGACAGGTGGACCGGGCCCTACAAAGTGATTGAGCGGAAGAGTCAAGTCACATACTTGGTGGACGTCCAGTCGCCTCGGGATCCCCTTCGGGTCCTTCACGTGAACCGCCTCAAGCCTCACTTCGTGCGGACAGAACTGAGCCTCCTGCTGGCCACCGATGACGGGGCCGAAGATGAGTCCGATCCCCTCCCGGACCTCCTGTGTGTCAAGGAGCAGGATGGCTCCGTGGAAGGAGTGAACCTCTCCCCAGCCCTCACTGCCCAGCAACAAGGGGACTGCCGCCAGCTCCTAGGAGAATTTTCCGACCTCTTCTCCCTGATCCCCCGAGTCACCGACTGGTGTGTCCATGACGTGGACACCGGGGACAGCCCGCCGGTGAGACACCGAGCATACCGAGTCCCTGACCGGGTCCGGTCCTGCATTCAAGCGGAAGTCTCGAAGATGCTGACCCTGGGGGTGATCGAGCCATCTGACAGTCCCTGGGCCAGCCCCGTGGTCCTCGTCCCGAAGGCCGCGGCCCCCGGTGTCGCCCCCGAGCTCCGATTCTGCGTGGACTACCGGGGGCTCAATGACGTCACTCGAGCCGATGCCCACCCCATTCCGTGAGCCGACGAGCTCATTGACCGACTCGGGGCAGCCCGGTTCCTCAGCACATTCGACCTCACCTGCGGATACTGGCAGATTGCGCTCACCGAGGGAGCCAAGGAGCAATCCGCCTTCTCCACCCCAGATGGGCACTACCGCTTCCGCGTAATGCCCTTCGGAATGAAAAATGCCCCGGCCACCTTCCAGCGACTGGTGAATAGAGTCCTGGCCGGGCTGGAACAGTTCAGCGCGGCCTATCTAGACGACATCGCCGTTTTCAGTTCCGAATGGAGTGAGCACCTCCAGCACCTCCGGAGGGTGCTAACCGCCCTGCGCCAGGCAGGCCTCACAGTAAAAGCCAGCAAGTAACAGATTGGGCAAGGATCAGTAGTCTACCTGGGGCACCAGGTCGGGAGCGGCCAGGTCACCCCTCTACAGCCGAAGATCGACGCCATCTTAGCCTGGGAACCACCCACCACCCAAACGGAGGTCCGAGCCTTTCTGGGCCTCACTGGCTACTACCGAAGATTCATCCGGGGGTATGGCAGCCTGGTCGGCCCCCTCACAGAACTCACGTCCAAAAAACAGCCAAAGAAGGTGCAGTGGACAACTGCCTGCCAGGAGGCGTTCGATGCCCTAAAGAAGGCCATGTGTACTGCCCCCGTCCTCCAGGCTCCCGACTACTCCAAGGAGTTTGTAGTCCAAACCGATGCCTCCGAGCATGGCATTGGGGCCGTCCTGTCCCAGGTGAATGACCAAGGCCTAGACCAGCCCATCGCCTTCCTCAGCCGGCGGCTGTTGCCCAGAGAACAGAGATGGAGCACCATTGAGCGCGAAGCCTTTGCCGTGGTCTGGGCACTCAAGAAGCTACGCCCCTACCTGTTCGGCACCCATTTCAAAGTCCAAACTGACCATCGGCCCTTGCGATGGCTCATGCAGATGCGAGGAGAAAACCCTAAGCTACTGCGGTGGTCAATCACCCTCCAGGGGATGGATTTCACCGTAGAGCATCGCCCTGGTACGGACCACGCCAACGCTGACGGCCTCTCCCGGTTCTTCCGCCTCAGCGAAGAGAACCCCCCAAGATGATGGGCAGTTCTCTCCGGCTTTCAGCTGGGGGGGACGCGTGTTGGACCAGGCCTCGTAGCATGGCTCTACTTGTCCCAGCACCACCTAACCTGGTACCTGCAGCCCCAAGCACACGGCCTAGCCGGTCCTTCCCACCAAAACACACGCACCCGACCCGGACATCCTCATCCATGGCCTCTCTCCTTTCGGCCACCCCGGGCCCGCGTGCCCACTTCATGCACCAAGATGGCTGCCCGGCCCCAGCGCGACCCTGGCCTAGAGGCGCCACTCCGGCTGGAGGACATCACGCTTCCAGGGGATGAGAGAGGGAGGAGCAGTTTCTGTCGCACCTCTGAACTCCCCTGGGACGATGGGTTTCGATCGGCCCTCAGGCCTCCCTGAGGGCTGGCTCCACGCCTGCTGGGTGTCTGGGACTCCTCCCGACCCGGCCCTGAAAGGATCAAAAGACAATGGCAGGAAACCCCAACAAGCGACCCCCAGGTGACAAGACCCCTGCCTGCACAGACTCCGGACATCAAAGAGGAGTCGCCCTATAACAAAGGGTGCTCTGGGACTGTCCGGAAGATTCGCCTTGGAACACCAGAGCCCTGCTGAGTGACTCGCGGCTCCCTGAAGATCGTAAGACCTCCGAACTTGTGCTAGAGCCCTGCTGAGTGACTCGCGGCTCCCTGAAGATCGTAAGACCTCCGAACTTGTGCTTGAGCCCTGCTGAGTGACTCGCGGCTCCCTGAAGATCGTAAGACCTCCGAACTTGTGCTTGAGCCCTGCTGAGTGACTCGCGGCTCCTCGAAGATCGTAAGACCACCGAACTTGTAACCGAGCCCCGCTGAGTGACTCGCGGCTCCCACAGACTCTCTTGGTCCCGCCGGACCCCACGACGACAAGCGTATCCCCCAGCTCGAGGATTGTGAGCTGTGCGCCGGGTACGCTCCTGCATTTGATTCTTATCCACAAAGACTGTCCCGCTACCTCCTAAACCCCCTCCACGACTCATTGAGCCCACGCTCTCCTTGTACATCTTTGCAGTGCTAATCTGATTGATAAAGATTGATTCCTAAGAACGCACGGTGTGGTGTCTCTGTGTCGTGTGGTGCCAGGGGTACGATCCTAGATACGAGGTTCCTCCCCCTGAGAAGTCTCCCGCCAGTGCCCGGCTACGATACTTCGAGGGTGGGTCTCAGGGTAGTCAGGACCCCTTTCCGGGCTCCTCTGAGGTCGCCGTCTAACAGTCCGGTAATCCAAATCTTCTGGCAAGAGGTGGGTGACTTTGCCTCTAAAACACTTGGGGCCAAAATACAGGTATGCCTTGAACTTGTTATATTTGGAATTTTACCTAGAGGTGACAAAATGTATATGGTAAATAACCCCCAAGCACACCTGTTATTTGTATTGATAATTATGATATGTAGAGAAATGTGCACGAAGTGGGCAGCACAGGCTGGTCCGTCACTAAGGGAATGGATTTTGTATTTAAGGAATACCTGCCGGGCAGACTGTATTAAGGGATCAGCTAAAAGGATAACGTTGTGGGGCCCAATATGGGCGACGCTGCCAGAAAATATCTAATGTTTTTATTTTTTTATTACCACTCGGGGAATATAATTGAGATGTTACTAAATAAGTCCAATGATTAAGGGATATTAAACTATGTTGGAGATTGGGCAGGTCGTATACATCTCTTGATATATAGTTGAATAAAAAGGCCATATAGATCTCTTGGAAGAAGATTGCTGATTTGGTCGTCCCAGTGAGATTGTGCACCAGTTTCAGATCTAGGCCTAATGCCATGTATGAGGACTATAAAAAAAAAGGATAAAGTCAGGTCTCAGTACTGAATTTTCTGAGCACAGTATGATGCAGGCGATGCTTTACATTTTAAATGCACAACAAGAACAACAGCACACTGTCAACATGAGAGCACACATGGGCGCTCCTCCAGTTTACAGGATATGTCAAAAACTTTGCATAGTAATGGTTAGACCATGATATTATTGCACAAGCTATGTTGGTGTGACTTCATGTGGCAAAAATTAAAGTCAAGATGCCTAACTTGTAGAGGCAGGGAAACACATCTGTGTGCCAAGCAGGCAACATTTCCTTTATTTAGAGGGTACAGTGGGCAGGAATAAAGGTATTGTGTGGATGAGGAGTGAGAGCTTAGGTCTCATTCGTTGCAACATTTTTCAGCCACAACATCTGCCTCTAAGGGTCCCTATGCCTTTTTCAGGTCAAAATATATCTCCATCTAAACAGTTAACTTAACCCTACTCCTATATACCCTCTAAATAAAGGAGTCCATTTGGGGCTTTACAGAGACAGTTTTAACAACTCTCTGCATCCTATACTTATCCAACATCATTTATTCCAAACTCCCTCACTGTGAGAGTGAGTCGATCTTGACCGTATCATCCTGTCAGGGTGGGACGGATTAACTGATGGTGAAGCATGCCACCAGAATGTTGGTGAGACTTTTCCATAAAATATTGATTGTATTGCTCCCATAAGACCCTAACAGATTGTCAATAAGTTAAATGTGGATGCCACTATAATATCTTTTGTGTGTTATTGACCAAACGGGTAAGGCCAGAACCTTCTCAAAGCCCATATGATGATAAAGCATTCCTTCTGAATGGCCCCTCGTTTCTGCTCCCTGGGGAGTAATCTCTGACTGATAAAGACCACTGAATGCTCCTTACCCTTGTCATCCAGCACAAGTTTAACTTCTCTGTCTGTGGCATCTGTCTGTACTATGAAAGGCTGACTGTAGTCAAGTCTTTTCAAATGCTCTCTGAATCTCCACGATCTGCAATAATGTTAAGGTCAGACATACAAAAAAATTCTAACCCTGACAGAATAGTGTTGAGGAGTAGCAGAAGCATACTTCAGCCCAGAGTGAATTCCTCTAAATGGGTATAATCTCCTGGTGTGGAGCATGCAGACTTCTTATTGATGCTTGGTGCTAAATTGGCAAGTCAGTAGCTACTGACCAAAGAATAGGTGCTCAGCTAACCCACAGCCCCAGCCGGCCCATGAACTCATATGGTCTGGAGAACCGGTTGTGCATTTGGCCTGGAGGAAATTTCCATTACGTAAATCTGGCATACTTTTGATAATTTAGGCTTCTTCCGCAAGGGCTTTGTAGGGGTGTGTCAGTATCTTGAGTTTACATCTTTTCTGGATAGGGAGCCAGAGGAGATTCCTCAGGTGGGGGGTAGTAAGGGTCTGCTTGGGGAGGTCGAGGATGTGTCTGGCAGCTGAGTTCTGTATAGTCTGGAGTCTCAAAGCAAACACAAGGAGATGATGGACGGAGCACTGAAACTTTTCAGACACTGTTGGACTTGGCCCTTTTTGGCAGGTTCACCCCTAAACTTTTTGCCTTTTCTCTGACCTGGTATTGGTGGTTTTAGGCCTCTGGGCACTTTAGCACTGTGGTCCAGTGTAAAGTGTGTGCGCTCTCTGTGTTACATTAGTAAGGTTGGCCTGCCCTCCCATAGGAATGCATTGGGGATTCCCTGATCAGTGTGTGTCAGTGGTAATTACTGTTATGAGAGGAGCAGTGTGGTCAAGTCTGGTATGTATGAACTTGTGAGAATAAATGCTGAGCAATCGTGTGCGCAGACTTATTATGACTAAGGGAGAAATGCCACTTTTAGAAGTTGGTATTTCTGTGTGCTATGTGTCTGCCTGCCTGATGTGAATTGCATGTCTGGCTTGTGAGTGACAGGGGCTGGGAGGTGTGTGTGTCTCCAGGAGGGGCAGGGTGAGTCAGCACTAGGCTGAATGAGACATATGTGCTGGGAGTAGTGGGAGGAGTAATCCCCTGACTCTGAATAGGACTGTGCCCAGCCTGTACAATGCTGGCTCCATTCCCTATGGTGTGTCTGATCACCTAGCCCCCACCTGACAAAGGGGAAGAGGAGCTTTCAAAACAAAGTGATCCAATTCCCCCCTGAACCAGTTGCATCTGGTTCCCCCAAGCCCTGCACTGCAGACAAAAGATTAGGTGGTATAAAAATAGGGGCTGCGACCCCATGAAATGGTCAGTTCACTTCTTGTTCCTGAATCCTGCCGGGGCGTGCTGCTGCTGGGGCCCAGGCGGGGCTGCCATGAGGGCTTGCCTCCCTGGGCCCTGCATTGCCTCTTCATCTCTTAAGACTTTTGGGACCCTTCTGCTTTTCTTGCAAGAGTCCAGGACCTTCAGAACTTTGTATACATCTGGCGCCCTGGGAGCGCTTTATTTCAATTTCCCCAGAGAAAGGAAGCATGGGCTGCGCAGCACCAAGTTGCAAACCCTTTGTCTTTGAACAAATCCCCTTCATAGGGAATTCCCCCGCACTTCTATGAGTAGAGGGTGCCTACCCCATGTTTTGGGCCTCCTACGAGCGGGAGCCTACCCCGCTTTATGGTGCCTTTGTTGGCAGGTGCCCACTCCACTTATTTTTATGGTCATTGCGGGTGCCCACCCCGCCTTTGCTTTTATTTTTATTACGGGAGCCCACCCCGTGTTCTGAGATACTAGCGGGTGCCTACCCCTCATTGCGGCCGAAGGAAAGCAAAGCCGCCAGGAGAAGTTGCTGGGCCGCTGCATAGCACAACCTGGAAGTCCGGCCCCACTACCTGCTTGTACGCGGGGCCTCCTGTGGACAGCCAGTAGTCTGCGCCGGGCTCCCATAAGCCTGGGAGAGCCCCGCGTGCTGCCGCATTTGGGTGATTACGGAAGAAGGGGCAGGAGGCACATTGTCAGTGCCTGCCCTCGCTGCATTGGAAGAAGAGGAGTCCGGAGCAAGGAGTCTGGTGAGTGGAGCTGGTGGGGAGGGTGTGTATGTCAAGGCACGCTATCGGTGCCTGTCCCTGTTGTTGCTCCCCCAAGGCACAGTGTTGGTGCCTGGGCGGTCCCGCAAGAGAGCAGGCCTCTCCCACGTTGTTTGCATATTTGTTTGAGGGCCCAGAGGGGCCCGAGCCCCTTCCAGTTTGACCAGTCTACAGCTGCCCCTCTTGCTAGAGGGCAGCTGCAACGAGGGGGCAACTTGATTTAGATAAGCCCAGTGGGGCTGAAGAGGCACAGATGTGCCGGGCCCTTTACTTCGTTTTTATCCTCAGCTGCACCGCACCAGCGCGGGCAGCTGCAACGTTTGTGCATAATTGTTCAGAGGGCCTAGTGAGTGCCCAGGCCTACAATTCATCACAGCTGCATTGCAATTAGCGTCAGCTGCCATGTTTAGGCCACAGTTCTTTGGGGGCCTTTTTGAGTAAGATAGGTGTGAGATGCACTCCTCTGCCCCAGCGCAATTGTGCACTTGCAAACTTCGCTGCTTTGGCAGCCGCCCTGACATTTGGGACATAGGGCATTTGAGCCCCTTTGAGAAGGCCACTTGGCCAGGGGGACTGTGAGGTTCATAGGGCGCCAGGCCCTAATGTGATGTATGTGGTGCTAGGAAATGTGATTCAGGTACTATGATTTACACACCCTGTTTTATGCCTCTAATATGGTTTATGTTTAGGAGGTAATTTGCATTCCATGATTTATGTTTCGGAGGTTGTTCCCTAATCTGAGATTTATGCTGATGAGGTTACTGCATAATGTGTTTGTGCTTGTGAGGGTATTGTCTAATGCGTTTAGACTTATGAGATGATTGCATAATGTGGTTATGCTTATGAGGTTGGCGCAGAATATATTCCACGCCTCATGTGATACTGTGCATAATATGGTTTGTGTTACAGGATGATGCTGAATATAGTGTTTGCCAGTAATTACTGGTTGTGTTCTACGTTTATGATATGTTCTACATTTGCTATGTTCACTTTGTGATGCTTCTGACAGTGGTCCAAGTGGCCCTGTCATGTGTATATATAATCCCCTGTAAATATTGCCCAGTGCCAGTTGGCACAGTGTATATTGTGTGATTACTATTCCAATGTGTTTTATGATAATACAAAGACTATTTTTATTTTTTTTTGTAAATATTTTTATTGAGTTTTTGAAAACATAAAGCAACATACATTGGCATCAAGTTCGGCAGTATATCAATCCATCGAGAGTGCAACGAAGCTGTACGGGCATGCTCATAATACACTGGTGCCCCATCAGTATCACATAATAGTGTCCACATCGTTCTGCGAGCAAGCGATAGTTCGTCTAGTCTTGGTCGCTTACAAAGACTATTTTTATGTATAACCTTGTGTGGAGTTCCTTTTGTGGTGTGCCTAGTATGTTGTGTGTGTGTTGCGCAAACGCTTTACACACTGCCTCCGGGATAAGCCTGACTGCTCGTGCCAAGCTACCAAGGGGGTGAGCAGGGGTTATCTTTGGCGTGTAACTCCCTTGCCCTGACTAGAGTGGTGGTCTCTGCCTGGCTTTGGAGCAAGCCTTTGCCAACCAGAGATCCCATTTCTAACAGACACTCACCCCCAGTCACAGATCTGGGTTGAATCAATCATCATTCTTTAGCTCACTTTGCCACCCCAGTTCAGACAAAGCTATATGCAAATCAGTCATGACCCTGTGACTCATGGTAACAGTCCAGGCCGAACTGCCAAGCCATGTCTTCCCTGGACCGGAAACAAACATCCTGGGACCGGTTTCAGGCTAACAGTCCTCTTCATCCAGGCTTGCTTGAATCCAGTGGCAAAGTCTGGAGTCTCTTCAGGAGTTGGTCGGTGATGTCAGTGCACAGTGTGTTTCCATAGTTCAGTCAGCTGGTGACAAGGGCTTGAGAAACAGCTTTCCTGGTGCTGACGTGGATCCATCTGAAGATCTTTCGGAGCATGCGGAAGGTGTGGAAGCAGACCAATGAGACCGCGTTGATCTGGCTTTTCATGCCAATATTGTATGCCATTAGTCATTGGGTAGCATCCGGAGAAGAGTCACTCCGCTTCTTGCCTCTTGTTTTCTGTACTTAGTAAATACTTTTCTCAATATTTCTAAAAATGTGGACTTTACTGCAAGGTGTGAAGCACTGGAGATAAAAGTGTGTGCGCTGCAGACAAGTGTTTGTGTTTTGATGTCTTTACTGTTGGTGCACACTTATCAGCTTCTGGTGGTGACAAGATGCTGAGAAGGCTCCTGCAATGGGCATTATCCACATCACTTTCTTATATTTCTTCTGGAGCACCTGCTGCAGTGATCTTTATGAGCTCAGCACTTTTAAAGCATGATTATAATGGTAAGATAACTCTGGTTTGTTGCATTTTCTGGGGAGATCTGTGTTTTATCTGTGTGGATGTACATAGGAGACTAGCATGTTAATGGGCCTGATGCAAAGCACACTGTGTAACATGCAGGTTCCAGATATATTTTCATGTAGATAGGAAGGTGAGTGACTGCTTCTGACACACAGATCCTTTTATTACTCGCAGTTCACAAGTTGCAATCATTTTTAATATAGCACAGTGATCCATGAAATGGCATCAAGGAGCAGGATGCAAACTGCAAGGCATGAGTTTAGAACCTAACATTTTATTCTAAATCTGTCTTTATTCTAAGATTGATAAAAAAATTGTCTTTGAGTAGTAATAAAGTCTGATTAGTGCAGACAGCCCTAACCACTGTGTTACATTTCAAATCCTGACTTTGTGTGCATGCAAACATGCTCTCGTCACATTGCTGGCTTTACACCACCAATGGCTTCAAGGTTGGGGGGGCACCATTTGAATTACAGTGCAATGAGAGATAAGAGCAGCCTGCAGAGATCTTTGCGTGAGCTGCATTTGTCAAGGGATGATAACAACAGCATGCCAACACTAGTGATGAATGCACTTGATTGAGAGGTCAGTGAAAAGTAGCATGGAGGGTTAATGTTCCTGATGCAAAGCAAATGTGCATCATACATATCACAGATTTGCATATTTTGTAGATAGCTCAGTAGGTTACTGCTTTTGTCACAGGGATCATTCTGTTACTTGAACTTCATAAGTTGCCATCCTTCTAATATGGCACAGTGAGCTATAACTTGACATCAAAGTGCTACATGCAAATATCAAGACGTAGATTTAGAAACGTTTTGGATTTCTGAAAATTTTTCCTTTGGGTAGTAAAGCATTTTTATTTGTATAGGCAGACACATTTACTGTGTTACATTTGATATCCTGAGGGCCTCATTTAAGAGGTTTTGTCACAGGGCAGCGCCGCAGGCCTTGCTGCTGCGCTACTCTGCGGCAAACGAAAAGGGCAGGAATGCACCATATCTGTTAGATACAGCATGTTCCTGTCCTTTTCCCTTGTGCTGGCGCACAATGGGCTGCCGTTAGCCAATGCAGGCACCTTTGCTCCATGGTAGAAGGGTGCCTGCATTGCGGGGGATGATTATGTTTGTGTAGGAGGGGAACCCTTCCTGCACAAAAACAATCACAAGAGACTTTTTCCTCTTTCTATGTGTGCTACAGAATGCAGCACACATGGAAAGAGGAAACACAAGGAGAAATACAGATGTTTCTCCTCGTTGTGCCTCCCTTATGCCTTCCCTTGGGAATCGGTTGTTTTTGGCGCTGCCTCAGACGTACGATTTCTCATAAATCTGGGACAGTGTCAAAAAGCCATGGATATTGCTGGGAACACCCCAGCAACAGCCATGGAACGCCCCTTTCACACATTTTTCTGCGTGAAGGGGGCACAAATTTGTAAGGCCATGAAAAGCCAATAATGTGGCTTTGAGTGGCCTTATAAATATGTTAGTGGCACATTGCGCCACTGGAAAATTTATAAAAAGTGACGTTTCAGAATGCCAACCGTGCTGGTAGGGCCTCAGAAATGAGGCCCTGAATTTGTAGAGCAGATGTACTAACACTTTGTACCAGATTTGCATTAGAAAAGTGACACAAACTTGGCCAAAGAGTTGTTTTGCAATTCGCTCATAGCACAAATTCTGGATTGTGCAGGTCTAACATAAAATGATGTAGCACGAGACTCTACTTTGTGTCATGGGACGTACCATTGGTATTTCATGGATTTGGATGCTCATCCCTCTCTCCTTTCATAGATGGAAAGGGATTTGCTTAGAAAAGTGACACCTCCTCAGAGAAGGTGTAGTGGTCAACTGGTTGTATGATGGAATAACTACCACTTGAACAACTACAGTCTAAACAACTAGTCTTTAACCACTACTTAGTCTAAACCACTACAGTTTCAACAACAACTATTTTTACAACTACTATGCCTTTACCACGATTGCCTTTACCCCATTAATGTATCTATTTTACACGTAGGTATAAACATATATATAAATATATATATATACACACACACACACACACCTATACTCACTATTAATGTTATAAAATCTGTTTCCACCCCAAAAACCTACACCCACCCCAAACCTTAAAAATTCCCTTTCCACCCCAAAACCTATATACCCGCCCTAAACCCTATGAATACCCTTTCCACCCAACCTAAACCCTATGAATTCCCTTTCCACCCAAAAACCCCACACCCACCTTAAAAATACCCTTGCAATACCCAAAAACCCATACCAACTCTAAAACCTAAAATTACCCTTGCCTCCCAAAAACCCACACCCACCCTAGAATTACCCTTGCCACCCAAAAACCAATACCCACCCTAAAATTACCCTTGCCATCCAAAATCCCCTACCCACCCAAAAACCCATACTCACCCTAAACCCTAAAAATACCCTTGCCACCCAAAAACCCATACCCACTCTAAACCCTAAAATTACCCTTGCCACCCAAAATCCCACCACCACCATAAACCCTAAAAAATACCCTTGCCATTCAAAACCCCATACTCACCCTAAACCCTAAAATTACCCTTGCCCCCCAAAAACGCATACCCACCCAAAACCCTAAAATTACCTTTGCCACTCTAAAATCCACACCTACCCTTAACTGTAAAAATACTCTTGCCACCCAAAAATCCAAACTCACCCTAAACCCTTAAAAATAAACTTGCAACCATATATATATATATATTATCTACTGGCGGTCGCCAGTAGATAGTTATAGTTACAACCTAGTTTCCATAGGAAATCTCAAAATTCTATTTTGAATAACTTTGGCGTCAGTTGACGAATCCTCGCGAAATTTTCAAAACTAATGGGGCGCGCCATTCAGCTCCTACCCTGAAAGTCTCGGGGTGATTCGTCAAGCGGGGGCCGAGAAAAAGGGGGGGGTCCCAAAACACGTTTTCCCCATTCATTTTTCCATAGAACCTTTAGTCGCAGCTACAGCCCGAACGGCTGAACAGAATTACGTGAAATTTGGCAGAGAGTTAGCCATAAGGTCAAGGAAGTGCCTTTTGCAGGTCTGGTGTAAATCTGTTCAGTATTTCCTGAGAAAATAGCATTTAAAAGCATATCAATATCTATACTCGTGCACCGTGCGCGCATTGTGCGCGCACCATGCCGTGCGCGAGCGCAATTCTGATTGGTTGTTAGATGTCGGTAAACATTCGAATCGGTCGAAACCAGGAAGTGTCGGCCGCCATTTTGTCTCTCGCAGTCTAAGGGGGTGAAAAAAAAGGTGGAGAACGTGAAAAGGGGGCAGAGTGGACAGTTCCTGACCCCCTAGCCTTGGTCAGATATTACATCACTGATGACATATGTGTCTTTATGAAAAATAAATATTTGTAATATATGTATAGCTAAAGATTAATGGAAGAAGACATGGGTAAATAAGTGTCTAAATACAGTGATGTAATATCTGACGTCATCAGCAGAGGATTGCGGTCGCGTGAGTTATAGTTGCCTGCATACATATATATTTATATATGTATATATATATATATTCACTGAAAAAACCATAGGTTTCACACACGTTATAGTTAGGAATTAGCATTTAAAAAACCTTGCAAATTCACTGAAAAAACCATAGGTTTCACACATGTTATAGTTAGCTGGACATTTCACTCGTAAAAAAACAATGAAATTTCCCCGTTATAGTTAGTTCAGCTAACTATAACTCGCGCGCCCGCAATCCACTGCTGATGACGTCACATATTACATCACTCATGACATGGTCAGTGACATCACTCATGACATCACTGATGAATTTGCAAGGTTTTGTAAATGCTAATTCCTAACTATAACGTGTGTGAAACCTATGGTTTTTTCATTGAATTTCAAAGGTTTTTTAAGTGCTATTTTTTTATTTTTTTAATATATTTTTTATATATTTCTTTTTCAAAAATTTCCCTATGTATATATTTATAAATTATCTGTTTCCTTTATTTTTTGTGGGTCATTTTTTTTTTACTTTGAATTTGGATAAAGTTGAACAGCATAGTTAATATCTTCTATTAACTTATGTCTACTTTATTTTATTTTTTTTCTATAAATTCTTAGGGTGCGCGCTCAGAGCGCGCACCTAGTACCTGTGCGTACGTTTTTCATGTATGCAGGCGTACGATATCTACATACGCATACATACGTTTTAGTGCGCGCTCGCAGCGCGCACCTAGTACGCATGCGTACGTTTTTTGTGTACGCATGCGTACGTTATATACGTACGTTTTAGTACGCGCTCGCAGCGCGCACCCAGTACGCATGCGTACGTATGCATGCGTGCGTCGTATGTGCTCCACGCGCTACACTCGCGTATACACGTAGAGTACGCGCGCTGACGTTCGCGCATACGCGCGTGCTGCGTATGCGCGTTACGTACACGCATAATACTTATGCGCATGTGCACTTACGCGTTCACGAATGCGTAATTGCACCGTGCGCGCTCTGAGCTTGCTCCGTGCGCGCACCTCGGGTTATGTGAATAATAAAGCAACACTTTTAATTGGTTTTCATTACTTTCAGTTTCAGATTGTTTCAACACCACACCCAATCCCCTCATGGAAAGTCATGTGATCAAGAAACATCACTTTTCATTGGTTCAAAGTACTTTCAGTTCCAGATTCTTCCAAAACCACACCCACTCCCCTCATTATTAGTTCTGATTCCCTTGGAGATGGAGCTACTCTGTTTTTGTGAGACAATGGCAGAGCACCAGCCACCTTCTGAGAGTGAGCAGGACACTCTTGAGAGACAGAGGCAGAGGAAGCAGAAAGACTCCTTTACATGGCAGTTTTTCACTTTTCCTGAGGGACAAAAGAAGGTGAATGCACCAAAGGTCACCTGCACACTGTGTCAGCACACCTTGTCACGTGGGAATGCTAATAAGAAGTACTCTTTTAGTATTCACACTATGATGAGGCACGTTGAGGCAATGCATCCTGTGACTTTTCGTCAAGCTTCTGGAGCAAACCCTCCACCTGCTCAGCCGACGACATCTGCAGCAGCTCAGCCGAGCACATCTTCGGCAGCTCAGGCGAGTACTTCTTCTGCAATGGTGCCTTCACCTTCTAACACACCTCTGGATATTCGTCCTTGTTTTGGGAGGATGAGTACACAGTGCATGGATTGTGCTACTCTTATTACTATGGGTGAGAGCAGTATTGATCTCATTCAGAGGAAATTTGAGGAGCACCCTTGCACTAGGCCATAGTTTTTTTTGTTTTTTTTTTTCGTTTTTCTCTTCCTCTGTCCCTACATTAACTCAAGGGCTCTTTTTAGAGCCACCTAAAATCAAAACACAAAAACTTGCTTTTTGAATCTATTTGCCACCCAATGACATTTAACAAAAAAAAAATCCTTTTTCTCACCTTTAGTAAACCTTCAGGGACTCCCTGACAAAGAGAGGGGAGTGGCAAAGTAATTAAAAAAGAGATGGTGTACATTTCACACATGAAGGAAAGAGAGTCTTCCTATTAAACTTTAAACTCTGCATCAGTACTTACCTATAGGTACCCTAAACCCATCAAAAAAGATAATAGCTCATTTTAGTGCTGCATTTGAATTGGCTGTATTTACAAGGAGAGGAAAAGACACACAGAGTGGCTTATCCTCTCCTTGTAAATATGGAAAAGCACCCTGCGCCACTAGTACGTCAAGAAAAGTGACGTAGTGGTGGTGCAGGTGGCTTGTAAATGTGCCCCAGAGATGTTAAGGAAATTAAGGGTAAAACAGACAAACCGAGAGTGACAGATACAGAGACAGAGAGCAAACAACTGAGAAGGAGTAAGGCAGTTAAAAAGACTAAGACATATGGATACAAAGAAAGAAACATGGATGAAAAATTAGTGATGGAGGTAGTAAAGGTAGGGGAGTAGTAGAGAAGGAGTGAGGGAGTTACAAAAGAGTAGTAAAGCAGGAAGAGAGAGTGAGAAGAGAAATGAGAAAAGCAGAGTAAGGAGAGGTGAAGAAAAGGAAGCATGAAACGAAAGCAGTGACACATACAGATATGTTAAACTTACCTGACCATCAAAGTAAATTATTTAGAAATAAATGTTTTTATTTATTTGCAAGGAAACTGAATAACATCTTCTAAATTTTCTTTCTAGTTCTGAAAAAAAGAAAAAAAGTATTAATATTCAACAATACACTTTATTAACAGTACATGTTTTTTTCATATTTAGCAAAGCAATTTTTTGCCCTTTTTTTGCTGTTTTCAGAATGTTTTGATTTTCACTGAAAATAGTAAAATCAATTGTATTCATCATTTAACAGCGGGCAAAAAAAAAAACAATCTGAAAGATTGTTTAAAAAAGCCCCAAATGTATCCTCACTAAAACATACCTGTATAGAAATGTCAAAAATACCTTTTAAGAACAATAACAATTTTCAAGAAATAACGTCTGTAAACCTTGTTGCAAAAGAACATTTTCCAAAATAATATCTGTCAAAGAAGTCCACAATTGTTTGTTTTACCTTTCCTTGAGGCCAAATGGTAAGTTTAAAATCCCTTTTGAGTGAAATATCCAATTTTAATCCTTTTAAATTTTAATAATGCTTTCTTCCGATGCTGATGTTAGTATTTAAAATTTGGGTTTCAGAAAAATTAAGTAACAATTGGGTAAATCATAAGGCAAACGTTGCTTGAAAATCAATTGAGAATCATTACACAGTGTCCATCCTTTTTCACATTTAAGATAAACTGTGTAATGACCAGAAGTTATAGAAGGACCATCATGAAAAAATTATTGCAACTGCTACAAAAGTTTTTCCAGATATAGATAATTGGTTGCCAACAAACTTCTTTAGTAAAGTTTCCAATTTTGTTCCATCAGCTCTACAACGTTGTACCATTAAAATTACATACTGTCCATATTTCTTTAAAAATAACGTTGACAACATTTCAGATTTACATTTAGAACATTCCATGTTGTGATTAGCATCTTTAACTAAGTCACTGTTTTACTTTCTGGTAATGGTAAATATATGAACCTTTCAGAATATACATTACTACTGCATGTGTTCATACAGTTATCACAACAATGTTCCCATGTATAAGAGACACCAAATACATTTTCTACTTCTACTCGTTCATCTTCCAGTACCATCAGGATATACATCAAGAATTCCTGTGCATCTTGCTGGACATTTTGTGTAAACTGTGTACATCCAGAACATACATCTAAAAGATTTCTAACATCAGAAGCACTTTCTATTTTAGTTTTATCATTACTCAGCTTCTCATAAAGGAGACTCAGCAAAGAACAGAATCTTTTTTCATGATTTAGTATTATCTGCTCTTGCAAAATTTCAAGATAAAATACAACATTCAGCACTACATTTGCGTAGCAGTTGACACCAGAGCTATTTTCAAAATGACAACCAACAACCTCTTCCACACTGTCCTTTTTCTTTTTGCTTGCAGTCACATCACTATCTTTTTGTTTTCTCTTCTGTACATCCTCATTACAGATATTCTCAAATCTCCTTTTCCGACAAACAACATGTTTTTCAAACACAGGATACTGACCTAAATGAGGAGCATAGCTGTTTCTTAATCTACTATACTCCTTTACACAGTTTGCATCAGCACTTACTTTTGAGTCATCAAAGTCTATCATGAATAAACCAGATAATTTGTTCACGCGTGATAAAGCAACATATGCCATACCTTCTTTGAACACAGTAGACCCAATGTTTACAAAAGCACTATCAACAGTTAATCCTTGAGACTTGTGAATAGTTACAGCATATGCTAGAGAAATCGGAAACTGCTTCCTACGTACATATAAGTCTTTCACTAGCAAAAAACGAACTGAACAACGACTAATGACTTTAACCTCTTCAATCTGATCAAATTTTATTTTTAAGAATTCAATTCCATCTTTTTTCTGGTGCTTTACAAAACCCACAACTTTACCCATAGCTCCATTCACTAAACCTTTTTCTACATCCAAATTGCGTCTTAAAATTACTCTACAGTTCATACACACATAAAGATTCTTTTCCAAACCAGCTGTTTTTGAAATGTTTTTCTCCAGAGAATCCAATTTAGTAGCCAATTTGCCTGTCAATATAATAGTTATTCGTTCATGTTGAATTTTATCCACAGCTTCCAGTTTTATGATCTCTTCATTTTCCAATTTCAAAAGTTCTTGATTGAATACAGAGCATTCATGTAGTGTTGGCATTAAGCAGATTACAGTATTTTTTTCAGCAATTTTCTTGTATATTTTTTCTGGAACTATTTCTTCTGTTGTAAACAAATTACTCAGCAATCGACTCTGTAATGCTTTTCTGCCATGTTCTGTGAGTAGTCCAATTCTTATATCTTTCAGAATACTTGCATAGTCCTCATCATTGGCTTGCCTCATATTGGTAAAGAGTTCCTTATACTCAAAATATGTCCAAATATTTACATTACCTATACTTCCTAATGACTTTTTTGTGTCTTCATGTGTAAGAGTATGGAATACCGGTTGTCCTTTAACTGGAGTAAGTTGCAAAAGATCCCCAAAAACTATGACGTGTTTTCCTCCAAATAACACGTCATACTCTGTCTTCAGAATTTGCTGCATTCTTAAATGCACAAAGGCAAGCATTAAGTTTGATACCATGCTTACCTCATCAATAATGAGTACTTTCAATTTCTTCAATACTCTTGAAACTTCCAAGCATGCTTCTCCTGCTAGTTTGTGGTACTGTATTTTGTTCTCATGCTCTACTGGTAACATTAGCAAACGATGTAAGGTAACTCCTTTTATGTTATACGCTGCTAACCCAGTTGGAGCAGTAACAACACAAGACAAAATGGAATCCATTTTCTTCTGTAGGTAGCTTCTAATTACATTAATTAAGAAACTTTTTCCAGTTCCAGCTTGTCCACTTACATACATTCTCATTGGTTCAAAAGATGTGCATGAGCACTCTTTATTTTCATGTAGTAATCCGTGATCAATTTTTTTCCTGACTTCTTCATAAATTTGTTGTTGTTCATCATTCAGTTGCTGTTCCAAATTCGGTAAGCTTATTAAATCTTCCTGAGCTTGATTCATAGCTGTTTCCACTTCGTTCATAGCTATTGCTGCTTCATTTTCTACGATTGGTTGTCCTAGAGGATCTTGACTGAATGTCCCAGAACTTTGACTGTCTTGAGAACTGTCTCTAGCTACTTCAGCTGCAATTGTTGCTTCTTGTTCAATTTCTTCATTTAACATTTGAACATAAGTTGTGAAAGTACTGCATTCTATGCTGTCTTTGCTAGCATTGAAGGAATCTTCATAACTCTGGAATTCTCCAAGTAGTTCGTCCTCTGAACGCCATGGTTTAAACAGCTGCAAAAGTGCCAAGTAGTAAAATTCCTTTTTGTCATGAGTGTCGCAACTCAGCTTCCGGTGATTTATCAAACTTCCTTTTGTTTGCTTCACCAAACATCCCTCCTCACCACTGACTTTATATTTTCCATTGTTGATATTTTCTGTGGCATTCCATTTAAAAATGAAGTTCTGCAGCACTTCATAAAGACACATGTCCTCAAGGTGATGACTTCTTTGTGGGTAATATGTGTCCAACATGTTTGTTCTTAAAATGTCTGTACTTTCTGGTTCGAACTCTGCTAAATATTCAATTTCTCGAATAGATTTCAGTACCCGATTTCGCATTCCTGCAAGGACTAAACTTACCCAAATTATTCTTCTGGATTTCGAGTACAGACTTGCAGATGATAACCTATCTGAGCATTCGTAGGATCCAATTTCTCGATGCGATAACATCTTTAAACTGAAACTGTATAGCTTCTTACTGACAGTCTTCTCATGAGAAATCTCTTCCCACATTTCCTTCAATTCCGTTTTCTCAGATTTAGTGATGTAAGATGTGACATACCGAGCAACAGCGATAGAATTGTCAGCCACATACTGTATATCCACGTTAGCATTCCACATGGATAAAATGACTGGGTTGTAGTCATTTATATATTTTGACTCTCCTTTTCTTTTTAGGTTGTAGGTATTCTTAGGCGATTTTCTTGTAATAGTATGTCGCACAGCTGACATAAAACTGTTTACTCTTCCTTTTGAAAGAACAGGTCGTGGAAATCCAAATCGACATTTTGTGTAGAATTTATCTTTACTCTTGTACTTTCGTCGACAGTATTTTCCACACCGATGACTTTGGAAACGTAAAACTTTCTCTTTTAAGTTTTTCTCTTCTGTGCTTTTAGGTATAGCACATGTTGCATATCCTTCAATGAAAGATAAAACTGCTTCATCAGCATCTGTTCCAAATTTTGGGGCATCCTTGATCCACAACAGCATATGAATATGAGGAGCACCTCTTGCTTGATACTCTTTTCTCCAAAAGAAATCCACAACTTCTCCAAGAGGTGGATTTTTTTTATTGCAGATGAAGGACATCATAGCCTCAAATCTATGATTGAAATATCTGCAAACATTAACCGGATCTAATGAGCACAATTCTCCTGCTGTCTTGTATTGGATGTTTTCAATGTTTGAATTTGCCTCTCGCAGAAAATCCAGTAAATCATCCCAAGCGTACTCAGCACAGCTCAGGGTAAGGAACTATGTAGGAGTTCCTAAATTCCGTAACATACACTTCAATTCTCCATGGCGTCGGTACCAATATTCATTAGTTCCACGCTGACAAGCCATCAAATTGATCAATTGAGATTCCAAATGATCATCTCGCTGTTGCACTTTGTTGAGAAAGTCCTTTGCTGACACATTATGTAGATGTACTCCAGTTTTTAAAATGTGATTTACTGCATAAGATAGTGCAGACAAGTCACTTTCAAATAAAAGATGGAACAAATAAGGAATACTTTGACGAAATCTGGGATCTTCTGCATATAATCTTGTAGTCCGATACTCCGAAGCAGGAATCTGTACTGGACGTTCATCATATCGTCCACCTTCTCCTGTAGGAAACAGTTGGGGAAAACAACGAGCTTCCAAGCTCTCCTCCCATACACTCACAGGAGTTCCTTTTGCTTTCTTCATCTGAAACAGATAGACATAACTTCTTTAGAATGAAGAGGATGTATGCTGAAATGTTCATAAATTTCTTCTTCTTTTGACTTATCCACTTTTTCAATTTGCCCAGTTGGTATTCCTGTGTCTTCTAATATTTCTTCTTCAGCTTCATCCATATAAATGGCTTCATACCATTTATTATTTTTTTTCAAATACAAATTTGCTCTTTGTACTTTTCGTACATTCACCAGCTCCTGCCAAATTTTCTTATTCTTTGTTGGTACTCCATTAACCAGAATAACTAATGGTTCAGTTTCCAATCTATCTGCATTAATTGTTTCCATATTTTTTTTCAAATCCAATGGCAAATAGACAACTCTTCCTTTTAAACCTCTTTGTAAATCCGAAGGAGGTAATTTACCTGTTTTTGGCTCCATACGCACTATGGTCTGAAACGGATGGACACATTGAATGAGTATAGACTCATACGTATTTAAATCAGAAAGTTCTGGAGGAATATCAACCAATTCTAATTTCTAGCTCTTGCTGACATTCTATTTTCTTCTAACTTGTTATAACAGTATTTACAAATACGCTGATCTTCACCCAAATCAAAACTATTTTCCAGAAACATATATGTTGCAAAATCCTTCCACTTATAATTATCTTCATTTTCACTTTTTATATACAGATCAACATTCCTTGTTTGAATTTTGTAATGGCTTCTCCGGCAACAAATACAAGTAATATTTGGTCTTTCATTAGAGATGATAGCAAATTTTGTCATTTCATCTTCAAAATTTTTACTAACAGTAAGTTCTACATTCTCTTCCACATTTTCATCAATAACTGTGTCATTTTCTGCACTTTCTTGTTCTGGACCAAAGTAACAAAACTGAATCTCATCAGTAACCTTCACTACATCTGATACAGATCCACGGAACAGAGCATTATTCAACTCATTCAACTTTAGTGCTGGACTTTTAGCAAAATACAATGTTCTCACAAACTTTCTCATTTCAGAATGATGAACAGCGAGCATCCTAAAATGGTGAAAAACACTTTGACACACTTTCCTAGATAGACAAGCCAGAGAATGTCCTTGCAAACCAGTATTCTCTCTCACTCTGCATGGATCTAGTCTTTGAAGCACCTTAATTTTCTGTTTAACACTCTTTTTACTATATTCTCTTAGAAAGTCACGTAATTTATCAATAGATTCCTGACGCACAGTACAAATACTACTACAATTCCAAGTGTACACTGGGGCTTTAGGACGTCTCCCCATAACCTCATCAGCCATCACTTCTTCCTCATTTCTTGGAACCATTTTCTACTTTTCCATTAAACAACCATCCTTAACTTCATATGCTCTTCCATTGGTGTCAACTGCATGCAACAAACTATTACTTTGAAGATAACTCTCTTCATTAAAAAATGGTTCAGTACTTGAACTATGCTTCCATTCTCCTAAGAACACTTTACAAAAGTTATTTTTTTTTACTTCTCTTTTCCTTTTGCTTTGTGACTTCATTGCATTGACTAATTTATCTAATCTACGCATCCTGTTCAAAATTAAAATGAATAGTTTATTTTTATTTCTAATGCCTTGGTAACAATACTTTCAATTAATTTCTTTTTCTTATAAAATTTGGTTTTTTTCTTATATTTTTTCACATCCTTTAGCAAATTTAACATCACTCTTCTCTGAAACATTTTTCGACGAATGTTTTTAAAATCTATTTTCTGTGTTAAGTCACTCTTTCTTACTTCTGAGTCTACATTAGCATTTTGTTTTTGCTGTCGACTCTGTTGTTGTTTTGTACTTGAAACACTGTTTGAATTTATCTTTTGATCATTTTTTTTTTTTGGGAAGATATTTTTTTAAAATTCTTTAGTTTGCTTACCAGAAGACTTTTTCTGTTTTTCAACACACGCTTCTCCTCCTATTTTTTTTTACCAGTTGTCTTCAAATATAATTGTTGTTTCTTTTCTTTTCTCTTTCTTGACTTTATAGGCATCTTTATATTTTTTCACTGTTGCTCAGCAATACCTGCAAAAAACTAAAAAAAAATACCTTTATGTAATTTTAATTCATTACAATTTTTTTTTCAACTTTTCAAATCCTATCACATGAGCTGATCCTTTCCTACGAGTCCAAGTCTTACAAAACAAGAGAAACATGAATTAAATCTCTGCAACAATTCCTGTGTGCACACAGACTTATGGTGTGATTCTAGGCAGAAAACGATATTTGATTGGCAATTTGAAAGCACATTTACTTCTGTTGAGGAGCAAATGATAATTACTGTGACAGCCTGACACATTTTTCTTATATTTTAGAGAAGCAGAAAAGAGCACATGTCCTTACACCTATTTGAGACCATGACCATGTGTTACAGGGTGAGTGATTAGAGTAGAGCAAAGGAAATTAGCCTTGGTGACGTTGAATGTGTTTGCGTTATACACTGCTATCTGAAACACAAAACAGAGCTGAGTATTATGCATGGGAGTGTAGGAGAAGCTGCTGCATGTGTGCAAACAGTGTGTTTCTAGAGACTGTGTATTGTCAGTTGCAAGAGAGATCTGCATGGAGACTTTTTCAACTGCATGAAGACTGCAGATATGTGTGTAAGAGTACATGTGTGGTAAACATTAATGGGAGTTTTGTACATGTAGGAACTACCATACCCATTACAAGATTAAAAGGAAAATCTACCCTGTCGATTTGAAATGTGTTACCATTTGCCTCTCATTTTTCTGATAGTGATTTCTGCTGAGTACTAACCAACACATTTGAACAAAACAAGCTGGCCCTTTCCTGAAAGTGCAAATTTTGCAGATCAACAGCAACACAAATAAAATCTCTGACAACAGTTCCTCTGTCCACACAGACTCATGCTGTAATTCTAGGCAGAAAACGATATTTCCTTTGGCAATTTGAAAGCATATTTAGTACTGTGGATGGAGCAAGTGATAATTACTGAGACAGCATCACACATTTCCCTTATATTTTAGAGAGGCAAAAAAGAGCACATGTCCTAATAGCTACTTGAGACCATCAGCATGTGTTACAGGGTGAGTGATTAGAGTAGAGCAAAGGAAATGAGCCTTGGTGACATTGAATGTGTTTGCGTTATACACTGCTATCTGAAACACAACACAGAGCTGAGTATTATGCATGGAAGTGTAGGAGAAGCTGCTGCATGTGTGCAAACAGTGTGTTTCTGGAGACTGTGTATTGTCAGTTGCAAGAGAGATCTGCATAGAGACTTTTTCAACTGCATGAAGACTGCAGATATGTGTGTAAGAGTACATGTTTGGTAAAGGTTAATTGGAGTTTTGTACATGTAGGAACTACCTCACCCATTGCAGGAGTGGAAGGAAAATCTACCCTGTTGATTTGAAATGTGTTACCATTTGCCTCTCATTTTTCTGATAGTGATTTCTGCTGAGTACTAACCAACACATTTGAACAAAACAAGCTGGCCCTTTCCTGAAAGTGCAAATTTTGCAGAACAACAGCAACACAAATAAAATCTCTGACAACAATTCCTCTATCCACACAGACTCATGCTGTGATTCTAGGCAGAAAACGATATTTCCTTTGGCAATTTGAAAGCACATTTAGTACTGTGGATGGAGCAAGTGATAATTACTGAGACAGCCTCACACATTTCCCTTATATTTTAGAGAAGCAAAAAAGAGCACATGTCCTAATAGCTACTTGAGACCATCAGCATGTGTTACAGGGTGAGTGATTAGAGTAGAGCAAAGGAAAAGAGCCTTAGTGACATTCAATCTGTTTGCGTTACACACTGCTATCTGAAACACAACACACAGCTGAGTATTATGCATGGAAGTGTAGGAGAAGCTGCTGCATGTGTGCAAAGAGTGTATTTCTGGAGACTGTGTATTGTCAGTTGCAAGAGAGATCTGCATGGAGACTTTTTCAACTGCATGAAGACTGCAGATATGTGTGTAAGAGTACATGTTTGGTAAAGGTTAATTGGAGTTTTGTACATGTAGGAACTACCTCACCCATTGCAGGAGTGGAAGGACAATCTACCCTGTTGATTTGAAATGTGTTACCATTTACCTCTCATTTTTCTGATAGTGATTTCTGCTGAGTACTAACCAACACATTTGAACAAAACAAGCTGCCCTTTTCCTGCGAGTGCAAGTTTTACAGAACAACAGCAACACAAATTAAATCTCTGACAACAATTCCTGTGTGCACACTGTCTCATGGTGTGATTCTAGGCACAAAACAGTATTCCTGGGTGATACCAGGCCCTTTCCTGAAAGTGCAAGTTTTACAGAACAACAGAAACACAAATTAAATCTCTGACAACAATTCCTGTGTGCATGTTGTCTCATGGTGTGATTCTAGACAGAAAACAGTATTCCTGGGTCATACAAGTACACCTTAACTTATGGTGAAGACATACTCCATAATATCTTTCAAGTTCAAGGCACTTTAATATCTTCCTTAACATGAAATGTAAAACACAACTTTTAAATTGGTAGGAAAAAGTGCCATGCTATTTTCAAATGTATTTGCATTTGCCTCTCATTTTTCAGATAGTGATTTCTGCTGAGTGCTAAGCAACACACTTGAAAAAAAGAAACTGCCCTTTCTTAAAAGTGCAAGTTTTACAAAACAACAGCAACACAAATTAAATCTCTGACAACAATTCCTGTGTGCACACAGACTCATGGTGTGATTTTAGGCACAAAGCGATATTTTCTTTTGCAATTTGAAAGCACATTTAGTACTGTGGTGGAGTAAGTGATAATTACTGTGACAGCCTGACACTTTTTTCTTATATTTTAGACAAGCAGAAAAGAGCACATGTCCTAACAGCTCCTTGACACCATGACCATGTATTACAAAAAACAAGCTGCCCCTTTCCTGCGAGTGCAAGGGTAATAGAGCAAGACCAACACGAATTAAATCTCTGATAACAATTCCTGTGTGCACACTGTGTCATGGTGTGATTCTAGGCAGAAAACAGTATTCCTGGGTGATACCAGTACACCTTAACTTATAGTGAAGACATACTCCATAATATCTAACATGTTCAAGGCACTTAAATATCTTCCTTAACATAAAATGTAAAACACCACTTTTAAAGTGGTAGGAAAATGTACCATGCTATTTTCAAATGTGTTTGCATTTGCCTCTTTTTTGTGAGTAACTAATTTCTGCTGAATGCTAACCATCACACTTTAAGCAAACAAACTGCCCCTTTTCTGCGAGTGCAAGGCTCTCAGAACAAGAGCAACACAAATTAAATCTCTGACAACAAATCCTGTGTGCACACAGACTCATGATGTGATTCTAGGCACAAAACAGTATTCCTCAGTGATACCAGTACACCTTAACTTACAGTGAAGACATACTCCATAATATCTTACAAGTTTAAGACAGTTAAATTTCTCCTAAATCACAAAATGTAAAACACAACTTTAAAACAAGAATGACAATTCTATTATTTATATCAAAATACACCACATACTTCCCCTCTCAAACTCATAACTCACCTTTAAAATTAATTAGTTGAGAATGAAATGTGGCACTCAAACAGCAGATTATCAGAGCCAGAATCTCAGAGCTGTACACCTCTCTCCTCTCTCCACAACCAGTAAATGGCAATGTTTCCCTCTCTTTTTTCCCACATATACATGTTAATGTAAAATCACAGTCCTTCCCACATTTTTTCAAATGGAATCACACATTTCTATTGGTTGCAACTTTCAACCCCTTTCCAAATCATCCCTTCCCCCAACATGACTTCTGCCTGCTACCATAGCAACAGCTCATGGAACACAGGTGTGAGCAGAGATGTCAGAAGTTCAGCACACAATGTTTCAAATCCAAAGAGCAAGAGCGCTTCACTTTTCAAACCTAACAGCAAATCCAAAGTAATGTTCAGTGGGAACACATTTTTCTGTACCAATCCAAAACATGCTTTTAAAAATGTAAACATACAGCCTAGTTTTAACTGTAAAATGGTTTCAATCATCCAATGAGTTCTTTTTATTAAAAAAAAGTATGTATGCCTCAATTTTTCAACTGTCTTTCTTTTCATATTGCCATTCTACTGAAAGACACCTCCTGAGTGTATCCTGTTCTCCTTGGAAGATGCTCACAGTGTGGATTGTAGGTCATAGCTATGTCTTCTGGAGTGAAAAGTATGCAGAAAAAAGAGGTATTTTCAAAGACCTTGCTTTTCCAAATGTAGACATTAAATGGATTGGTCAGAGAGGGTTAAAGTGGCACCAATTAATGCCTTCGGTGAAAACCTTTCTACATCTCCCACAGCCTAACCTTATTATTGTGCACTGTGGTGGTAATGACCTAGGCACTTTAACTGGGGTAGGTCTGGAAATGCTTATTAAGGACACCTTTGTGCAATTGATGTCACTTTTTCCACAAACTGCCTTTGTATATTCTAATATATGCCAAAGGCAAAAGTGGAACTGGTCCAACCAATTTTGTCCGCAAATTGACAAAGCAAGAAAGCACGTCAATAAGCCTGTTTCTGCTTTCCCCAGAGACTATGGTATGGGTTCTATATACCACAACAACTTGCGTTACAACATGCAAGACATTTATAGAGGAGACGGTGTACATTTCAATGATGAAGGGAACAGAGTCTTCCTCTTGAACTTTAGACTCTGCATCGGTACTTACTTGTAGGTACCGAAAAACACTCAATGAACACAAGGGCTCTTTTTAGAGCCACCTAATATCTAAACACTTAAACTTGATTTTTATTTCTATTTTTTTTTAATGTTTTTTTCGGGTGCGCGCAGAGTGCGCGCACCTCGCAATGTTTTTTAAAAAAATTTAAATCATTTTTTTTGCCCTTCGTGGTCCTACTGTGACCCCCTTACAATGGCTAGGGGGTCAAGAACTCCCTACTCTGCCCCCTATTCACGTTCTCCACCTTTCCTTACAGTGCGACAGACAAAATGGCGGCCGACACTTCCTGATTTCGACCGATTCGAATGTTTACTGACATCTAACAACCAATCAGAATTACGCTCGCGCACAGCAAGGTGCGCGCACAGGGCTTGCACAGTGCGCGCACCCTGCGCGCGTATAGATATTGATATGCTTTTAAATGCTATTTTCTCAGGAAATACTGAACAGATTTACACCAGACCTGCAAAAGGCACTTCCTTGACCTTATGGCTACCTCTCTGCCAAATTTCAAGTAATTCTGTTCAGCCGTTCGGGCTGTAGCTGTGTCTAAAGGTCCTTTGGAAAAATGCATGGGGAAAACGCGTTTTGGGACCCCCCTTTTTTCTCGGCCCCCGGTTGATGAATCACCCCGAGACTTTCAGGGTAGGAGCTGAACGGAGCGCCCCATTAGTTTTGAAAATTTCGCAAGGATTCGTCATCCGGCGCCAAAGTTATTGAAAATAGAATTTTGAGATTTCCTATGGAAACACGGCCCTAACTATCTACTGGCGACTGCCAGTAGATAATATATATATATATATATCTATATATATATATATATATATATATATATCGCGCTAAGTCTCCAAAAACAGCCGTAGTATCTACTGCCTCAAATCAGAGTGCGGACCACAAACTTCATTACGCCATTAAAAGATTTTATTCAGCCTCATCTCACACGATCGACATGACGCGTTTCGGTCCCGGAAGGACCTTGATATATATATATTTCACATAATACTTACCTTTAATACTTACCAAAATACTTACATTTAAAGTAATTTTTTTTACTGTGAGTATGCCTTTACCTTTAATGCATTTACAATGGAATTCCAAACATGATTTCACATAATATACACTATTTTCCTAAACGTATTTTGTTAAAAAAGAAAATAAAATCCACTCTACACAACCATATAAAATACGCCCATCCACCATTTTATCAATGTAATACATCTGTCGTATACAATACAAGAGTGCCATCTACTGGCCAGAGGTAGTTGTAAATGCATTAGTGGTTAAAAGAATCCTGATTCAGGTTGAGGTCATTGTTAAGGAGTCTTGGTTCCAATTTGTCATATTCTGGAATTTAATTCTTGTATTGTGGCACAACGTGTTTTTAGATCTGAAACTCATGAACAAATAGTGTTAGCCTTGCCGAGGTATTTAAATTGGGTTTGGAATTTAAGGACAAGGGGCCCAATTCACAGAAATGATCTGAGACAAAAGTCTAACTTTATCACTTTTGGTATTCACAAAGGGTATTTACTACTACTAAAGTTAGACTTTTGGTCTAAGTTAGACTTTTGGTGTAAACTTAGACCAAAAGTCTAACTTTATAGTAGCAAATGCCCTTTGTGAATACGAAAAGTCGTAAAGTTAGACTTTCGTCTTAGATTACCTCTGTGAATCGGGCCCAAGCTGTTTCCCAACAGATTGACTAGTTCTATTGATGTGCAGCTTGAGGTTTATATTTATTAAGTTTTGCCTTTTTTCACGTAATGTTTTAATTTTTTATTTGTTCACCTCAAATATAGTACCAGAGTAGGTTTTTTCTAAACTTTTATCTCAAAGGTTTAATACAAGCACTTTTTTATGTATTATTAATGTTTGTTAATCACCTTAGGATGTTTTAACGTTTTAAGGAAGTTATAGATATTAGTGAAATAATCATTACAACTGTAGGGTTCCTTTATTTTTTAAAGCTGGGCTGCACAGTGACATATAGTATCAACTGGCCATGACAGACAACCCTTTGGGTTAATAATGCAAATCTGAGAATCAGAACTCATGTTCTAGATTGGTCTATTTAATATCCAAATGTGTATTGATTGCTTTTTTAATCACTTTCTTAGCATTGTGTTATTTCTGTGGCTTATATGTGGATATTTTTATATATGTGATTGTATGAATGTACTTTTATGGTTATATGTTGGTAACTGAAATAAAGTGATAACACTACTAGTAAAATCTTATATACCCAGTACAAAACCAAGGACTATCCTTCCATTACCAAACCTATGCTTGACATCATAAACACACCAGGAGTGTGAGTTGGTGCAAGGCATCCTAAGTCAAGCCAGCACTAGGGAAAAGAGCTCCGCTCAAGACTGATTTGAATATAGCTGGGTCTGAACTGCGGTGGTGAAGTGAGCTAATTAACGATGATGGATTTAACCCAAATCTAATAGTGACTGGGGGTGAGTGTCTGAAAGGTTTCAGCTCTCTGTCCATCATCTCCTTGTGTTTGCATTGTTTGCCCTAAGTTGGCAGGGTATGCCCAGACGTGGGTGCCTTGCTCACTGTGCCAATGGATTCAACCTAGCCTGGCTGATGAGGGGTGAAACCCAGAAACCGGTCCCAGGATGCTTGTTTCCAGTCCAGGGAAGACCTGACTTAGCAGTTTGAGTTGGGCTATTCCTGTGATAAACAGGGTCAAGACTGATTTGCATGTGGCTGGGTCTGAACAGGGTCGGCGAAATGAGCTAAATAACAATGATAGATTCAACCCAGATATGCGAGTGAGGGTTAGTGTCTTAAAAAGTTTCAGCGCTCTGTCCATCATCTCCTTGTGTTTGCTTTGTTTTTCTTTTTTTACAGAGTTTTATATAGCGTGAACTTGAGCCGAATCCAATCAGGTATCAGAGCGCTTTACATAGCACCAGTTACGTTACATGAGGACATACCTTCATTTTTTTTTTTAGGCGCGGGGAGATTAAGTGATTTGCCCAGAATCACAGGATGTTTTAGCGTTGTTACCGAGACTCGAACCCAGTTCCCCCAGGTCTGAGGTCGAGCACCATAACCATTAGGCCAACTCCTCTCCCCCTAAGTTGGCAGGGTATGCCCAGACGTAGGTCCCTTGCTCACTTTACCACTGCATTTAAGCTATCTTGGCTGATGAGGGGTGTTACCCTGAAACCAGTTCTAGGATGCTTATTTCTGGTCCAGGGAGGGACTGGCCTGGTAGTTCGGGCTGGACTGCTCCCATGAGGCACAGGGTCAAGACTGATTTGATTTGCATACGGCTGGGTCTGAACTGGGGTGCCTTAGTGAGCAGAAGATTGATGATGGATTAAACCCATATCTGTGACTGGGGGTGAGTGTCTAAAAAGTTTCAGCGCTCCGTCCATTATCTTTTTGTGTTTGCGAAAGAGCGTGAGCACCATACCTTGGTAGAGATTGCACTGTTGTGACCGCTCCTTTTCACACAATACAGTGCAGCAACCATCTTAAGTGAAAAGTTAGTAAAACTGTTCCTTCTATTTTCCACATGAAACACTCTTGACATATAAAAGCTGCAATATGGGTGACGTGACTCTCAAACCTTGTGCCCCTCACTGTCTTATGTAATAACTCCAGTACATTGATTTGTACATGCATGTATTATCTCTGGTTAACATGTGTGTGTGATGTAAACATTTGACACCTTATATTGATATGAATTGCGCTATAAAAGAAATTAAATAAATGTGAGAGAGGGGCTAAGGAGAAATATGGGGCCCAATTGAAGGGTGTAATGAGGGAATCCTTGGAGAAGGATGGCAGCAGGGTCTGAGGGTGTCACACTGAGAGTCACCAACTCTAAAGCTGGCCCTGACTGGTAACATATGATTCCTGCTAGTAAAGACAATTTGTGAATCCTGCACCCTGTAACATGATTTTTCATTGATAACATTGGCACTTGTTTTATGTGCATTCCACTGTGTCAATGGCTCTTGTCATTACCTTTACTACACAAACACACTCACCTGATCCAATTGGTCGCCTATAGGTCTCATTCAGAAAGATATTGCTATGACCTACCTTTGTGTATTCCTGTCTTACTTCTGAAATAGAACCTACTCATAGTAAAGTCTTTGTGAGTCAGGCACAACATGTGTCTCCTTTAGTGGTGACAATTCTTGATGCCCAGTTTCAATGTTGATGATTGGATTTGAGAGAGGGCCCAGAAGAAAACCCAGTGCTGGATTTCTGATAAAAGTGGATATTTCTGAACATTTATAGCATCTTCCTCTGCCTTGTTGTTTGGTTTAAATCCCTCTACGTAGGTATACAGGAAGGTAAGTGCTGTTGTAACAATTCATGGCAAATCTATCCTTTGGCTGTTTTTCTTGTCAGAAAGTTTCATAGCTGCTTTGTCACAGGTTTCATCTGATATTCCTTAACCAAGAGACTTTCCTAGAGATATTTCAAATATGACTGTATTATTTGTGAGATTAATAAAGATATTGCCTTCACTCATTAATCATGCATTGACCCATCCTTGAGCACTGTTACAACAGACTAAACACAACAAAGAGATCATATTTTGTGTCTTTGGGGATCAAGTGTTTGAAGAGGATAGAAACAATTTATTCTTAAAGTATTCTGCATGAGTCCAATAATTAAATGATTCATTCAAACAGAAGAAGGTTTTGATAAAGGGTTAAATCAATTTCATGCATTTTTTGAGGCAATTTATTGGCTCACTTTTAAAGCGCTATATGATAAATTTAAGCAACACATGATACATGATGCAACAATGTAGTTTTCGCATTAGAAGAGAAATGTATCTATTAAGATTATCTGTAAATTGTTTAGTAACTTGGAACAAGGATATGTGGATACCAATGGGAGCAATTAGATAGATTGATGTGAAAGCTTGCAATCTCCAGAGTAGAACCACAGTCCTTTGTGTGAACGCGTTTCCCATATATAGTGGTGTCAGTCGGCCGCCTCTATAGCAAGCACTTTAAGTATCTTTAGGTAGTGTGTGGCTCCTGACCGCTGAAGCAAAGATGCACTGAGATATTCATCACTCTCCCTGTCTTAAGGTAAGAGTCAAAGTAACACACGACTGTGGAGCCATTATAATCAGGATCCCTGTTCCTTTTATGCAGCATTGCACTACTATTGTTTTCTGAACATAAAACCACTTTGTGGGCATCATATCTACAGGAGGAACACATTCAGTCACATCTGAAAAACTCTGTGCCCTTCTGAAAAGTGACTTACTCAATACTTTATCATGGTGCAAGACATGGCCAGCTTCAGCGTTGGTGGCGCCCAGTGCAACGATGTTTGTTGGACCCCGCCCAATGACACTGCTTTTTCAAGGATTCCCCCTCTACCCCCATCTGTTGGTGCTTCTCATCTCATCATAGGCCCTCTCTAAGATTTGTTTTATAGCTCTACTCATCCCAAGGTAGGATGTCAGAGCGCTTTATATCAGAAACACATTATGCAGAGACAATGAGAAAGTGTGTGAATCAATGTACAGAAAATGTTACTCAAGTCAATAAGAACTACAAGGTGTAGGAGTCACATGTCATCCACACTGATGGGAATTATTTGTAAAGAGTACTTGGTGTGGACAAATAAAGGGTCACAATCTATCACACAGTGTGGTAAGCAAGTTGCTGCACTGCACTGCGTTGCGTAAAAAGGAGAGAGTACGACAGACCCATATCTATATGTACTAAGACATGGTCTGCTGCTCTCTCCTCTAATGCTGATGTATCTAAGGCTGCTTTGTGCCAATGCACAGATCCCAGCACCATAGTGCATGCTTCTACTCATGAGGTCAAGCATGGGTTTTATACTGCAAGGGTACTCTTTCAACACAAACCTCTACGCTTTGCCAAAGTTTGATATTTTACCACTTTGAATGTGTATTGTGTGGTGCAGCACATATGCAAAGTTGGAAAGACGTGGAGAAAATAAATCTTTTCTTCAACTTTACATCTGCATGAGGAGGCATCATTTTTTGGTGTAGGTCCCTTTATGCCAAACTTAGTAGCTAGGGATAAGCATCAAAATCCATGTGTGGGTGCGTAGGAATGTCCATGTAGCCTTCATGGTACGCCTCCTTGGTGCCCAGTAATGCATAATGCTACCCTGTGTAACTTTAAGGCTACTTTCCAATGCAGGTCAGGATTTTCTCTGGAAAGTAAGCCCCAAATCAGCATAGTGCACTAGCTGTGCGTCGCTTTTGTATGCAAACCATGTGCAAACTGTTAGTTAATCTGCACCATGAAATCAGGATGTGTTAACAAGATGATTAGGGGTCTCTTACTAATTCCTTTGTACTAATACCCAAAGAAAACCTTTTTTAGCACTCTTAGAATAATGAAAAGTTGAGGAAAAAACAAAGTTCTAAGCCCATGCTTGCAATTTGCAGGTAGCAAGTAGTGCTATATTTGAAGGATTGTAATTTATGAACTCCATTTAACAAAAGGATATCTGTGATTAAAGCAGTCACCCACTGAGTTATCTACATGGTATACAATTCTGTGATCTTTATGGTACACGTTGTGCTTTGCAGTTAGAAAATTCATCCTCTATACTATTTTGTCACAAATCAAAAGTAACTAGACAAATCACCATGTCCCCATCAAGTGAATTAATCACCAGAGTTAGTATGCAATTGTTATTACCCCCTTTAAAATACTAGACAGCAAAGATCTCTGCAGGCTGCTCTTATCTCACCTGTCTTGCAAAGGGTGCCCCCATGCGCTTGGCGCCCTTTGCAGCGGCACTGATTGCGCCACCCTAAAACCCGCAGTGACGCATGACGATCGTGTTAGATCTCACAAGTCACAAACGCCTTGAGTGTGGAAGTGATTTTAAATATTCGTGTGCTGTGGGAAGGTCAAAATACTACCGATAGACCCATAACCTGGGTTTACTTAGAGCATGGTTTTCTTGGGCAGAGGGGTGGAGTCATCTAAACAGACCTTTGATGTGTTATTTTCTGGACTGCATGAAACATGGGTGCAAATGGAGGTGACAGTGACTCCTCACGTCTGACCCCTCAGATGGAGGTGCTTAGAAAGGAGCTGAAAACCACCTTTTCAGAGGACACTACATTGCTGCACATTAGGTGTGACCACCCAACCCCTCTGCCTCCTTGTAAATGCTCAAGAACCATATCTCCTGACTCAGGACCAATTTACTGGGTTATTACATCTGTCTAGGGTCACGCTCTACAAATATCCATATATACAGATAGGAAAATAATTATTTGTGAGTCATTTGGTTTCCATTTTTGTGTATTTCTCGATCTCCACTCAAGCCAGGGTTTGGCTGCAGTACACCTGGGATCTGACCAAGGTTTTACATTCTCTCCTAAACAGGCATAGTTTATTTGTAGTGATGGTTTTGAACATAATTCATCAAGCACAAAAAGGTGATCGGAGGAATGCTTGCAATTTGTGTAACTGCTATCAATAGCTCAGGATATCATTGTAACCCATTGCTCGTTGGCCAACCATAGAGTCCCAGCTTGGAACCAGCCATATGCAAACCAGTTTTGGTGCTGATCCAATAGGAACAGCTCAGCCAGAACTGCCAAGGCAGGTCCTCTCTGAACCAGAATACAAGAAACCCAAGCCCAGCTTCACTATGATGAAGGCACGTCAATCAGGAGTATGTTGATTTTAGTGGCATTTATTTTATTTAACAAATATCTGTAACCATACGCCTGGCAAGACAGCTAAATCTGCCTCTAGGCCAGATGAACTTTTCTGAAAACATTAGTCTGGTGAGATTAAGCTGTCTCTAGGTCACACCCAAAAATGATCACCATAAAAACAAAGCAAACATGTAAAACATTATTTGATATTGGCCAAAAATTCTAATATTCTCTCTTTGCATTGAGGAGATGTAATGATAGCATTTCAAATGTGATTAGCGTTAATTAGATATGTGCTTTGCTATTCTTGGGTCAATCAGAGTTCAACAAACTTGAATGCTATACTTTTCAAAGTGATCCAAGATCTTTCCTGCTCATTTCTGATTTGACTTCAACAAGTTTCATGTGCACAGGGGTGGGACCCTCGAATATTCCTTCTTAGGTTTCTTGTAAAAGGCAACAATTAAAGAAGAATTAAAGGGTTGAATCGCATCCAAATATGTAAAATTAAATTCTATATAATGCAGTACCTTGTACACAATTGAAGTTGACATTGGTCTTTATATAAATGGTTTTAACAGGGCACGTAACATATTTCGGAAGCCAACTAGAGACTCTATGGGTCCAGTAATGCCAAAAAATACATCTAAGAATCTCCGACTGACTGGTGTTTAAGAATATTTTTACATTTCTTCTTTCTGAAATGTTTTGAGGAAAGTATTTTTGAATTCCATTTTTTTAACAGGTATCACTAGTAGAATGTAAAATAGAGCTTTTATAAAAGTGAAATTTTGTGTCCGATTAAGAAAATTATGAGGCAATTTTGGCAAGAGATTTATTGAGATGATAATTATTAAAGAATCAAACGTTGGATGTGAAAATTGTTGGGCAGGAGTCCATGGGGGCTGCTTTCAGTTCAGGATCCCTTGATGGTCAAATAGGATCACTGACAGAATATCGACGGACAGAATATCGAGCTACAGGAATGTCGAGTCTACAATATCGATGGACAGAATATCAACAGCCTAACTCTACAATGGTAAGTACAAAAATATCGAATCCAAAATATTGTTGTTTAAAATATCATTGTCAAATATATCGTTTTTTTTTTTAAATCTCTTAAAATTGATATAACAAAAATTAAATAATTATAATTAATAAAAACATAGTTAACATTATTTAAAAATGTTAAAAACTGATAAATGATAAATGTAATAAAAAAAAGTAAACATACATATTTACTTTTGTTATACATATTAACTTAATAATATTAATACATAATTATTTTATTTTATTATATAATGTTAGGAACATAAGAAAAGTTATAAATACATATATTTATATATATATAAACCTGTTATATAAATATGAAAATAATATATATATATAACAAATTAGAATACTAAAGTTAATATTTATTGTAAAAAATATATTTTACACAACATTAACTATAAAAGTAGGGAAATGTTGGATAGCGTAAGGGATAACATTACTATTACCACCACAGAAAATGCAACAGTAGGAAAAGTGTTGGATAGCGGAGGGGACACATTTACTATTCCCACTCCAGCGAGTGCAACAGTAGGGAAAGTGTTTGATAGCGTAGGGGTAAAAATTACTATTCCCACTCCAGCAAGTGTAACAGTAGGGAAAGTGTTGGATAGCGGGGGGTTACATTTACTATTCCCACTACAGTGAGTACAAATGTAGGGAAAGTATTGGATAGCGGGTGGGTAAAAATTACTATTCCCACTTCAACAAGTGTAACAGTAGAGAAAGTTTAAGATAGTGGGTGGGTAAAAATTACTATACCCACTCCAGTGAGTGCAACAGTAGGGAAAGTGTTGGATAGCAGGTGGGTAAAAATTTCTATTCCCACTCCAGCGAGTGCAACAGTAGGGAAAGTGTTGGATAGCGGGTGGGTAAACATTACTATTCCCACTCCAGCAAGTATAACAGTAGGGAAATTGTTGGATAGCGGAGGGGAATAATTTAGCATTCCTACTCATGCTGAATAGTTAACATTAATTAACAGATAATTAATTTTTCCAATAATAAAATACCTCTCACTATATTTCCCCATAAATGTCACCACCAATATTGTAAAATATTACACAATTAACATAATTATTTAACAAACAATTAATTATGTAATAAAAATTAACAAACAAATTAAAATCAATCAAAAATAAATTAGTTCACACAATTTACACTATAAAATAACTTTAAATAAATATTGTATATAAAAAATATTTAAAAATGTATTACAATTAAATTACTTCCCACCCTACTCCCCTACCAACCCACAACAAACTCATAAAAAATTACACAATTCACATATTTACCAATTATTTATTAATAATTAATATCCAATTAATAACTAAGTATTACCATTTTTAACACAATTAATAATATGAATTATTGATTACATAAATATTAACTAAGAATTAATAATGAAATAAATATAATCCAATTACTTCCACCCTACTCCCCTATAAAATCGCAACCCGCCCCTCAAATAATTACACAAATAACATATTTACCAATTCATTATTAATTATTGATAGCCAATTAATAATTAATTGATAACAAATGAATTAGCACAATTGACAATATAAATTATTAAATACAAAAATATTAATCAATAAAATTAGTAATTAATTAAATTACATTAAATTACTTCCCACCCTATTCCCCTATAAACCCACAACCCGCTACAGAACTAAAATACGCAAAAATTAATTAACATAAAAGTAATTACTTGAAAAAAACTCAAACATACATTACAAAATTAAAGCTATAATTTGAACACATATACTAACATACAAAACACTGAAAAAAAATTGATATTATTAACAACGATATTTCTTACCTGCATTTCGATATTCTGTTTGACGATATTCTTAATGATCGATATTCTGTCATATCGACATTTAAACATCAATGTAATGGTATATCGATATTTAAAACTCGATATTGCGTCTGCATACCGGTCAAATAGTGTGCTCCTCGCCTAGTTGCTTTCTGTGTCTCCCTTATGTTTTCATCTACCCATTGTGGGCACATTTAGAGATAGCATTGGCCCCAAAAAAGAGCAATGGAAAAATAAACATAGAATTTAGGTTTTAATTATATAAATAAACGAAGGGCCAGATTTACAAGCCCCTTGCACCTCTTTTACGCCGCCGTTGCATCACTTTTGTGACGCAGCGGCGGCGCAAAACCAGCGCTATGCTGTGGGGTATTTACAACATGACGCATCTGGGAGATGCGTCACGTTGTAAAGCCCTGCGCCAGAAGTAGGCGTTCCTGCGCAGGGGGGGGGGGTCCGTCGCAGGAACGCCTTTAAAAGTGGCTGAGTGAAATCTAGAAGATTTCACTCAGTCACTTTTGAGCCCATGCTGCGCCAAAACCCTGCACCTGCTTGGATCAGGCGTAAGGATTGACGCAGCATTGTGAAGATAGGGTACTCCAGAGCCTTGCTGGAGCTGCGTCGCAATTGCGAAGCAACTCCAGCAATGCGCTGCCTTTACGGCACAGATGCTTCCCGCATCTGTCCGTTTTTCGCCCCATGGTGCACCACATTGTAAATGCGGCGCATCCATGGTGGCGGAGCCGTGACGCACAATAACTGGTGCATCCCTGCTGATATGCAGGGATGCGCCAGTTATTGTAAATCTGCCCCATAGTATTTAGGTTCTAATTATGCAAATACTTTATATTTAATTTATTACCTCTATTTGGCAGAAACTTCCTTAAATATTGGAAAGGAGCAATTAGTATGAATATTTAACAAACATGCAAACATTTAATTGGCTGCAGCAGATCAGGAAACGGGACAGGTGAACATCGTTGGTCCATATTGAAAAGCTGAGGAAAAAACACGTGATTGGTGGTGTGACAGTCTCCCTTCACCTGAAGACCAGGATTTTCTGCAGTGGTGATGGCTTGGCCCACTCTCCTTTGTAGCACTACACTTGCTGTTGCAGTTACAGCAATCAAACAACAAGAGACCCTGAAGGGATAAGGAGATGGGACAAAGTAATAAAAGAATCCTTGGCGGTTCAGCTTCTGGAGATCAGGACGCTGCCTTACATCAAATACTGCCATCTGTAGTAAAACTCCTAATTCAAGTTACGTAGGGCCTGACTCACCAAGGGCATCCCCATTCATGTGAGTCTCCGCAGTCATGGGGAAGTCTCCGCACTTGGGCTGGATTTTCTTTGATAAGAATACTCACTCCACCACGAGCGAAGAGGTCCTTTTTTGATTCAGGGAAGTAGTGGATAGTCAACAACTGTTTTTGCAAAGTTTATTATGCGAGTCCAAGCCAGGGGTCGATCCTCTTTATGCCTTCCATTTAGTACTCGTATGCTGGAAGGGGTTACATTTAGGGATAAGGCAGCTTCAATTTTTAATGTCCCACATTAAATCTTTCTTCAAGAGTTGTTGAGCATCATCCATGCAGAAAAGGTTTGTTTTAAAATCCCCAGTTGAGATTATGGCTAAGTGGCATTCCCTTGCTTTGTCTCCATTATGGTCGAAGTTAAAACGGGTTTTGCCTTGCGCTTCTCTTTTTATGATGGATGAATATACATGTTCATGAATACCATAGAGAAATTACACTCCTCTGTTTAACCCTCTATCCTCACCATGTCTCATTGAGCGGTATACGATTATTGACTATATTCAACCTTGAGCTGATGAGGGGCGAGCCTTGATTCTTACACTAAGGTGCTGTTTCCGATCCGGGTCGGAAAGCACTCCGATTGAGCCAGATCCGGAGTGTTTTCCATCCGAGCCGGAGTCCTGCAGTCCGACCGAGCGAGTACCATGCGGCCGTATGCTCCCAGACTCGGTTCGGTCGGACTCCCATAGAAGTCAATGAGAGCCGGTCGTACGATGCGCATATGGGCTCCCATTGACTGAATGGATATGTCTCACGCAAGGGCGCCCCCTACAGTGGGTACGCGTCAGTGCCATCTGCACCGTACATGCCTGTGTTGGGGGGACACTTGGGTCTCCCCCTGTGTCCGAGTCATAGGGCTGCGGGTGACAGGGGCTCCGACGCGGACCCCCAAAGGCAACCACCCGAACGTTTTGCGATCCGGACAATCCGGCTCGCACAGACTGTCCAACGCATGCATCGTCCTGGCTTGGTCATAAATCGCATCCATTACATGCCACGGTTAGCTTACGACCGAGACGTACAGAGCAGTTCGGACCTGGAAACGACTCGGTCGGTGAATTTCATGTAGCTCGCATCGTACTTGCTCGCTCGTACAGCTATACGAGTCGGGCGGAAAACACGCGTATGGCTCGTAGTTTTTCAGGCCGGATCGCGTTCGGTGCCCTTCCGACCCGGATCGGAATCGGCCCCTTAATGGGTGAGTTAATGAACTCTAAAAATCCAATCAATGGGATAGAAAATAGTGATCACGTTTCTTGTAAAATTATGATCTGATATTTATTCAGGAAGTTTATTTTCTCATGCTTGTTTAGTTTGGTTAGCAATTCTCCCACATTCCTTGAACACATTTTTAACAATGTAAATGCCCTAGGTGGAAGCAATGTTGTACTGGCTATTTTGAGTATCATTCAATCTCTTGACTAATATATTAGGGCTCCTGGCAGCCAATTCCAGTCCGACTCATAGTGAGTCCTAAACCCCCAAGTGGTGCCCCTCCACTCCTGGACCCTTGGTGTTGGTGCCAAAGGTTCCCAGATAACCCAAATCCAGGACTTGTTCGCTGCCTCGATTCTGCCATGCGGCTGAGCCCTGTTCCACTGCTTGAACCCAAGACTACCAGAGTGATTCAAAGGGTTAGGTGGCTGAGCTCTGGATCAAAACCTCAGGGACGAAAAGGCTCCAACCATCTTGAACCTGCACCTGGACCCAGCCTGAGTAAGTCCCAACACCCCAAGGTGTGACCCTCAAGTCCTGGGCCCTTGGTAGTGGGGCTAAAGGTGCCCAGATATCCAAAAGCCCAAAACAGAATTTGCGGGTAAAAGCCGCTCTGAGAACTAAGGGAAGACCTAGTCCAAACTGTTTATCTATCTGCCCAAGATGCAAGGGTGAGCAACCTGACTTCTTGGCTGCTCCCACTACATTGTTCCCAGCAGCAGCAAATCATGTTCAGTAGTTCTTCATGAAAGGGTATCAAGTCTCCTAGAAATGTCTTCGGCTACAGTCTCCTGCCTCGTCCCGCTGAAGATTTTCGACATCCAAAAAAGTGAAAAGTCAGAATGAAGAAATCTTCACAGAAGACTTCATCTAACAGCAACCCGATGACGACGATGATGCCCTTTCCTTTGACACCACCTGCTGCCTTGTTCTACTGAACTTTTAACTTCTCAGAACTTGTTCTTCAAAATTTCTTCTAAGTCTGAAGGAAAGTGCTGACCAGGCTCATTTCACTTCTTGTACCCCATCCGTGCTCCATTGCCATCAGCCATATTTTTCAACTTTGGCCCGTTCTCTTGCAACCAGATACCTGTGGTTGGCGCTTTGTTTTTAAAGGCACTAGATTTAATTAGAAGTGTAAAATAAATAAAACTTGAGTTCTACTGATTGGAGTTTTGTTGTTTTGGTGTCAAATAATTCATTAGAATTTACTCTATGTTTGGTGTGGGATTTTATCCTTTGTTGTGTATTCACCCTTTTATTGTTTGTGTACTGCATAAATACTTTACACAGTTAAGCCTGACTGCTTTTTGTGCTAAGATACCCAGAGCTAAACATGTGTTAATTTTGTAACTTTTTGTGGTTCACCCTGACAGGGATTGTGGCTGTTGCTTGACCAGGAGTCACACCCCAGTCTACCAACAACCACATTTCTCACACTATTATTTTGGGTCCTAGGCCTATTTTCTATCTCAAAACCAACTCTGCCTGCACTTCATCCAGACTTAGAGGTTGAGCACGCACCTGCAGCTTAAACCAACCAAGACTGAATTCCTATTTTAGCAAATGTCTTCTACCCATTTAGTCCAATGGATTTTTCACTCTTGACTAACCGGTGCTTGGGCTTTAACTGTGAGTCTCACCACCTGCATCTCACTCACAGTAAAGTCACAGTAAATGGACTGAGAGGGGTATTTACAATAAAATGTTGGAGCGCGGTGTTAGGCCACAATTGGTAACGCCACGCTCTGACATTTTCAAAATGCAGGGATGCACCATATTTAAAAGAATATGGTGCATCCATGTATTTCTGTTAGTGCTGGCACTAATAAATCTGACTAGCACCAGTGCAGGCAACCTTGTGCCACGTTGCAAGGGCACTGGCGCTCCAGGGGTGACTGTTGATGTGCAGGAAGGGACGTTCTGGTGGCGATATCTCTTGTATATATGCCCATGAGAATGCTAATCACCAGTCTCCCCAACTAAAGTTAAGCCTGCTGTTGTGCAACTAAGATAAGAGGATCTGGGCTAGTTACCCATGAACATGTGAGAACACGTGTTTGCAGCCATTCAGAATGCGCATGTGAGACTGCTGTCTCGCACAGCCTAGTATCTGAGCACAAGTAGCCTGTCACATAAGTGACCATTCAGGGATTGGTACTGACCTGGGGTAGGTCTTATAATGTGAGTGAACATTCATTGTGTAGATCTGTAATGTCACTCAAGACTTGTGGTGCTTAAACTGAATTTCATGATATAGGCAAAATCTGCACTAAAATTCAAACTTGCCACACTTAGGACTAAAGGGTCTAGCTGGGTTGTAATCAAGGGGTTAACATGCACATTAACTTCTAGGTAATGTGCGTTAAAACTGAACTTATCAAATTGTATCAGTGCACCCCAGACCTGAAAATGAATGATCCAGGTGCCAACAAGCAAGAATTTGGATAGTTATTGCCACTACAAGCAATAATCACAGCTCTTGTCAGGGTGAACCATTGAAGTTACTAAATTAACCTGAGCTCAAACTCCTGGAGCTATGACATAGAGCAGACATGCTTAACTTAGGATAGCCTGTAAAGTATTTATGCAGTGCCAAACAGCGATACATGCAAACCACCAAGCAAGAGAAAACCCAATCTGAGGTCGAAAAATAGTGCAATATTTTCAAACAAAATGACACCAAAATGGCAAAAATCCCAAAAAGGTAAAGTTTTAAGAAGACAGTGTGCCAAAAAGTACAAAATAGCGATGATAGTCTAAGGAAACCCTATTCTGTCAAGCAGGGGGCTGAGAAAAAAGACGTTCCCATGTTATTTCCAATTGGAAATTTTGGGAAGCGATATAAAAAAGGTCTGAACTAAAAATAAACCAGATATGATAGAATAGTAATGCTTCACTCAGAAAGTGTGTTTTTCATTAATTGGAGTACATCTGTTTAGCCGTTTTTGAGAAATTCCCATTTAAAGAGCTGCTCAGGTGATCATAAATGGTAAGAAAAATAGGTATATGTGAACAGTTGGTAGTGTCATTTTAATGTCATACAGGACTAAAATCCCATGCTGCACATTGCCAAAAGTTATGAGGGGTTGGGCATCCACAGGGTGGCTGAGGGCAGGGCTTGGCCAAATCCACATCATGCAAGGCTATAGGCCATGCGCCGCAGGGGTTGGCCTTTTATGGGAAATTGGAATGACGGGCCTGGCTGACACCTGCTGCACTTGTCCGAAGGTGGGACCCACGGGCTGCTGGCTTCCCATGGAGACTGAGAGCAGGGCCCGAACGCAGACCAAGCCCTGTGGCTATCTTGTCTACCATGCACACCTTTTGGCTGTGCATGGAGGGGGGTTTGGGTGCCCATTGGATTATGGCACAGGGCTTGGCTGGAGGTTACACCCTGCGACCAACGCATCTCTGCACATGGCCAAAAACTGTGGTCAGTGGGGGAGTTGGGTGGATATGTTTAAAAAAAACAGCAATCCACTAAAAAGAAATCTATATTTTTTTTAACTGAAAAATCTTTTCAAAACAAGAACACTGAGATTCACCAGCTATGGTTTACGGAGTTATTTAAAACGCCCCCCACACATCTCACTGCTTAAAACTCACACATTACACATTATACATCACTCATCAGATGTTCAATGGCAACTTTGATGACATTACTGATGAGATCCAAAATGACAGAATTGATGACTTAATCCAATTAACCTGATAGTTTCAGGGACATTTAAGGATTTTGGGGGCCCTGGGCCAAACGTATTTTGGGGCACTTTGGTTGGAACAGCCTTCAATTTATGATCCAATTCCAGCTTTTTCATGCCCTCTTTGGACAGGTCAACAAAACTGCACAGGAGCAATTCTAAATGTGTTTCCATCTAAAATTCAGGGATAGTTTTTTGTTTTCAATATTGTAACACCGCAGCAGCTCACTAATATTATTGCAGATAATCTCTACCACCAAAGTGTTTGGTACAAAGTGAAGGCTCTGCATAGTGGGACCTTCACCACCAAAGGGGTCTTGGGTGTCTAGATAGAGTGGGCTTTCAATAGAGGAGTTCTGCATTGGGAGAAGACTGCACATAGTAGGTAGTTACCTACCCAATTGTAGTTCATTCCCCATAAGAGGTTGGCTATTTGGGCAGGGTTTATTAGAAAGTGAATGCTGTGTGAGGTAGAAGCTTGCACACCTAATCGAGCTTAGGGGTCTGGAGGGGGTGGGTTCTCCATTAACAGTTTTTCACAGGGCAGATTCCATGTGCATAGGGAGCCTCATAGAATGACAATATTACAAATTGATCATAAGATGCACAATTTCCTATATTTCTCCACTTTTAATAATAAATACAGACAGGAAACCTATACTGGACTCTTCGCTCACAATAAACCGCCAAATCAATGCAGTTTCCTCAGCCTGCGTTCACATGCTCCGTCTACATTGAACGACATTCAGATGGATCCCCACAGATTCCAGGAGGACAGTCACCCTTGCACTCATCACCAGCAGACTCGACTACGGCAACGCACTATACACCGGCGTCACCCAGAAACATCCCCTGCCACATCCACATCATGCAACACTTCCAACAACTCCACTGGCTCCCAGTCAAAAAGAGAGTCACTTTCAAGCTCCTAATTCATGCCTACAAAGCCCTACATGATAAAGGACTACTATACCTGAACCGCCACCTCACATTCCATGTACCGACCTGACAACTCTGATTCCCCCAACTCCCCCTCGCCTCCAGCCCCAGGAACCACAAGACCAGCACCAGAGGAAGATCGTTCTCCTATCTCACCTCCAAGACATGGAACACCCTGCCCCTTCACTTAAGGCAATCAGCGTCACTGACCCAACTCAGGAAGGACCTCAAGACCTTTGAGTGATCCTTCACCCAGTCCGACCAGCAGCCCACCTTCCCCAGCAACTTGAGACTCTCACAGGTGAGCAGCCACACGTTACAAGCCCCTGTTTGATTGATTGATTGATTGAAACACACTGATTTCCGTCTGTATTTATGTATAAAAATCTGTAAAAATACATCTAACTATGACAAAATCCTTAGCTACTTTAGTGATTTTTATAGGTTTAATTTCTAATGTAATAGAAAATGTAATTATCAATGTAATCTTTATTACTATTGCTATTAGATATTGTAGGCAGTTTTCAAGAGTAGACTTTAATATTAATAATAACTGTGTGTTTTCTAGTGTCTCCTGCAGAAGAATCTCAGCCAATGGAAGGCCCAAGTGGGCACTTTAATTGTTTTTTACTTCCTGTTCCTGCTCCCATGGGAATCTTGGAAGAGGGCCAATATTTCTTTTAAGTTGTATTTACTATGAAAGAGAGCTTTTTCTTTAAGTTTGAGCCTTTGAGTTTTCAAATTGGGTCAGTTACTCAAGATCCCTTGAGTCTTGTGTAGAGGTTGTCCCAATTGTAACTTTTGCATCTGGCAAGAGGCTCACGAGAGTCCTGCCGGCCTCCCATGGGAGTGATATCACACACAGGGAAGACAAGTGATAGGTTGAAATTGCTGTCCGTCTATATTGACAGCAATTTCCCACCCTTTAATTTCATTTTGGGTTACCACTTTGGTATGGAAAGAGCTTATGCTGTGCCTTACTAAATTTTGGGGATTTTTTAACAATGAGTCCTTGTTTTTTTTTTTAGACTGCTAACAGGAGAGAAAAAAGTTTCCTCTGAATTTGTTATGTGTAACTTCTGTGACGTGAAGTTTTTTGCAGCAACTTTAAAAAAGAGCTCTCATGGAACAACTGGGATTTGGCTGCATATGAGGTACATGCAACCCAAGTGTCTGACAAAAGCAGAGATGAAACAGGATGCTGGGGAGGCATCTACATCTACTTCCGGTCCCTGAGTGACAACCAGACAGCAAGGGCTTACTGAAGACCTGAGAGGATAATCTGATGTGAATCCTGCATACCAGGACATGGGGACATACTACAGACAACGTAGTAGGATATTTTATGCAGGGGAGGTAACCACATCTGTGTGAGACAAATTACTGTCCGACCACCATTGTGCTAAGAAACGATTGTTTATTTTTGGACTTTCAGAGTTCACCTCCCCTTTTTTTGTTAATCAAGTTCAATCCAACAAAACATTAAAAAAAAATGTAAAACAAGAAAACTAATAAAAATAAGTTGTTTTTTTTCAGAACTGCTTTTACTGGTTTAAAAATAGAAATATTTAATGTTTTCTGCCGTGTATGACTTTATATTGCTATATCATAAATTGTCGCTACAGCAGTTTATACGTATTAATAAAAGATAAGTCTATTGTTATCATTATAAATAAAACATAAACACTAGTAACAGTAGATTTGACTTACATTTATAAAGATCTTGCACCAGGTCTGCTCTACTTTTTTAATACAGACCTGACAGAAAGTGTAAGTAAACCAACTGAAATAATGTTTTATATTGGTTTATAACCAATAGCAATTCAATGCAGTGAAATGCACTTCCTTGCAATACAGCACATCAAGGGAGTGTCCCTTGGGTATTGTGTGAGGATTGCTTTGCAGCTGCCCACGCTTTTTGATGCAAACCCATATCTACAATCACTGGTAGACATGGAATTCTGAAAATATCCTATACTTCTTTGCAGCTGGCACAACACAGAGAATTACTTTATTATTTCTGTATGTGTACCTCATTCTACAGTACATATACATTGAACAAATAGTGTTAAAGTACAGCCTTATTGCACATACAATTGGGAGTTCTGTGTGTTGATGGAGTATCCACTTCATAACAGCTCTGTACAGGTGAAATGTACTGCATAGTAGGAGCTTTCCTTATGAAATCTGGCTTGTGTGTGGTGAGGGACAGACCTCCCTGAACAGTTTTTTGTAGGGTGAGGGCTATGTGTAGCAGGGGCTTGCCCATGTAATGGATCGCAAGTGTGGCGCCGGACCGGCCCCTCTGTGAAGCCCTCTGCAAATATTAAAGGCTGTATGTTGTAGGGAATTGCCTGTGTAATGGGGTTTAGATGTAATGTGTGACCTGCCTCTCTAGTAAAAACGTTGCTACAATGCAAAGGCTGTGCATCGCTGGTCCCCAAATGAGGCCTGGGTGTCCGGAAAAAGTGGCTCTCTGTCAAGACTTCTGTAAAAGGTGAAGGGTGTGCATAGTAGGGCTTGGCCATCCATTGAGGTTTTGGTGCCTGGAGGGAGTAGGCTATGTGTCAGGACGTCTGTATAAGATGAAGCATATGCGCAGTAGGAGGTTAGCCACATTGTGGTGCCTTGGTGTCTGGAGGGAGTGGGCTCTCTGTGAAGACATCTAGACATCTGTACAAGGCGAAGGGTGTGCGTAGTAGGGGCTTGCCAACATAATGAGGCTTGGTTATGGTGCAGGAGGGGCTTCTGTGTGAAGAGCTCTGTACAAGGCAAAGACTGTTTGTAGTTGGGTCTTGGCCATTGAATGCGACTTGGGTGTGGTAAGGGACTGTCTTTACGTGAATCTCTTTACTAAAGGGTGAAGACTGTGCATTGTAGGGGCTTGCCCGCATAATAGAACTGGGGTGTAGTGAGGGTCTAGCCACTACATGAAGAACTTTGCACAGGGTGAATACTGCATGTAAAGGCTTCCATGCAAGGCATAGTAGGGGCTTTCCCACTTAATGGGGCGTGGGTGTCTATAAGTACTGGACTCTGCGTTAATAGCTCTGTACAGGAAAAAGGTTGTGCATAGTAATAACATACCCAAGTAATGCAGCTTGAATGTGTGGGGGGCGAGCCTCTGCATGGGAAGCTCTGAACGTGGTGAAGGCAAAGTGTAGTACAGGCACGCCCAGATAATGGGGCTAAGGTTTAGTGAGGGACTGGACTCTGTGGAAGGAGTTCTGTACAGGGCAAAGGCTGTGCATAGTAGAGGCTGTGCATCGTAATGAGGCTATGAGGGACCGGCCTTTGCATAAAGAGCTCTGTACAGGGTGAAGGCTGTGCATGGTAAAGGTGTGCCCACATAATGGGACTAAGGTGTAGTGAGGGTATAGCCCCTGTGTGTAGAGCTCTTTACATGGTGAAGCCTGTGTGTAGTAGGGGCTTGTGATAATGGACTGGCCTCTGTATGAAAGTCAGGCATAGCAGGGGCTTGGCTATGCAATGGGTTTTGGGTGTGGCTAAAGACTGGCCTCTGCATTAAGAGCTCTGTACAGGATGAAGACTGTGTGTATCAGGGGATTGCCCACAAAATGGGCTTTGAGTTTGTTGAGGTACTAGCCTCTGCATGAAGAGCTGTGTACAGGACGAAGGGTGCACATAGTGGCGTCTTTGTCAACTAATGGGGCTTGGGTATCTGAAGGAAGTAAGCTGCCCATCACTTCTGCCCACAAGATTTATGTTATTTTATTATTTTTTCTGGCCCGCAGTACTGTACGTGTGCTCTCATGGGAGTCGCACAAGACTGGCCGGTGTAAAAAAAAAATGATTGCCCCCTTTTTCCAAATCCCTGCCCACTAATAACTGTAAAGGGTTCAGAGTACCTCTGCCCTGCCTCCTTGTGTGGTATTTTTATTAGAATTCATGACACTCATGACTCATCTAAGACACATTATGAGGGCAGGGATCTTGCAGTAGCTCACACCCATTACCCATTAGCAGTAAAAAGGCCATATGAATTTATGTCTAGATTTCTCCTGCTGAATACCTTCTTGCATAATAAGCATTTACCAAACTATCCAAAGATTTTTAAAGCCATGGGCAAATTTGGCTCTGCCCCCCCCCCCCTTTCAGAGTGCCCTCTAATAGATTGGCTCTGCTCTCTACACAGTCCTGCACTGATGACCTTGAATGATCATTAAACATAAATTGTAATGGCAACTGCTACATTTTCTTCATGTTGCGGCCTGCCAATAACATTACTCGGTTCTGAGACACTGAGTCCTGAATGAGACATGCAGGATCAGTCAATCAGAACACTTTATTTTTTCAGTGAGAGTCTGTTGCCCTGTGGTTGATGGCCCGCCAGATGAGGCTGAGTCATAATGCCTGGCATGGCCATTTAATGCAGCTTCTTTTACTCACACACCAAAACCTCGTTTACAGAGGAATGTATGACGTTACGTGCAAACATTTACAATGCATGCCTTTACAACGCACTTTTTACATCACAACATCCATTACAACGCATGCTAACACAGCGCATTTTTGAAACTACATTTACAACGCATTCCATTACAAGGCATACCATTACAATGCATACCATTACAACATATATTACTTTTAGGGCCACAGTAGGGTAAGTGTTGGATAGTGTAGGGGTAAAAATGACTATTCCCACTACAGTGAGTGCAAAAGTAGGGTAAGTGTTGGATAGTGTAGGGGTAAAAATGACTATTCCCACTACAGTGAGTGCAAAAGTAGGGTAAGGGTTGGGTAGTGTAGGGGTATAAATTACTATTCCCACTCAAGTGAGTGCAACAGTTTTTAGGTTCGAAAACCCCATGCAATGCACTTGTTTCATGCTATATTAGGTTAGCAATGTGTGGCTAAATAGACGCCATTTGTATTCATGTTATGTTACCCACTGAGTTATCCCCATAATGTGCAGGCTTCAATTAGTGAGTGTGACTCCATTCTGTATTTCGTAATCCTTATTAGACTGCTTAGGCCGTGCCCGTACTAGGCCTCATTAGTTAGTATTGCTTGCCTCAGCAGAACACTGTACTTCATTATTATTTTCTCTTCTGTCCAAGGCTGCAACCCGACTCACTAATGAATAGGCTATTCTGCCCTCGCATACCTATCCGAGTGTGTAGTTCTGCTCCCACGTTAGGGGATGCTGAGACTCGGCGCTGTGGCCTTGAATTGTAGATGGCATGTACCCATCTGACAGGTTGTAGCTCATCCCCCTGTGCCTCCTTTGTTGATTCTTGTCTCAGGCCGGTACCTTTCCATATGGGGCGTGGTTGAAAGCTCTCTGGAAGGTTCATTCTGTGTTACAGATTGTTGGGGGGCCAGTCCCTCAACAGACATCTTAGGGTGCAGGTCAGATTGGAATCCTCTGCAGAGTATTGCTAATGAAATCTAAGTTTGTACTCTCTACTGTGTGACCGACTCTTCATTCTTGCGAAGGCATAGCAGGTGGTTGTAAGAAACCCGAGTGTTAGATAGTGTAGGGTTAAAAAATACTATTCCCTATTACTTACCTTCTAATGCATTGTAATGGCATTTGTTGTAGTGACATGCGTTGTAATAACATACGTTGTAGTGACATGCATTGTAATGGCATGCGATGTAAAGGATTTTGCGCTATAATGACTGCGTTGTAAAGGTCGTGCGTTGTAATGACTGCGTTGTAAAGGTTATTTCCCTTACAGAGTCAAGCATCAAAGGGCTGCCATTCAAGGACGGAAGACTGCTGCGTTAACAGGCTCCTTTACGAGGGAACTCGCAGTCCCAGCCTGCACCGGGGGCATTTCCTGTTCAGACAGCGCTACAAAGCACAGCATCTACCCGCAGCACGGCAAGCATCAAAGGGCTGCCATTCAAGGACGGAAGACTGCTGTATTAACAGCAAAAGTTGGCGTATGACCTGAATTTGTTGCTCTTTTGTTTGGGCTGTGGGACCTTGAAGCTGCTCTTCCCACGCGGGAACTGCCTAATGCGCCGAAAACAGCTGAACACGTCTCCGATTGTAGACACAATAGGAAAGGAGTGTATGTGACATCAGATACAGGGACGCGCCTACGAACCTGGTAGTTACTCCTGAAGGTCGGGAAGACCACTGACTTCACGCTGGTCTGAGGGGAACGGCTCCTCTGCCCCTGCATTCTGCCTCTGCTCTCCCCCTTGTTGAGCCGTGAGGCGAACGGCAAACCTGCTCAGTACTACATCCCCCAGATGCCCTGACAGCGCGCACACCATCTGCGTCACTGAGACGCCGCCTGGAGCCCTTAAAATCACCGAGGGCATACCGCAGCGCGGGACGCGCGCGGGCGTGCCCGGGCGAAGCCCGGGCCAAGGGCAGGCCCGTCCGCGCCCGTCGGAGCCAGAAGGAGACTGGGCTGGGCCACCCCCCTGTCATCTGCAATATGGGTAAGAGGAAGCTGGCTGCAACCCAGGTACAGGGGGGCTCAAATGCAAAAGTCCCTCGTAAATCCACCTCCATTATTACTTACTTGACTACAGCGGTGGGTGTGTTGAACAATGAAATCGAGGTTGTGGAAAGGGAGTTGGGTCTAACGGCTAGAGAGGGTGTGGACACACCACAGGTTGAATTGCCATCTATACCATTGGAACCGGAGGTGATTGTAAATAAGGGTCCTGGAACTGTTATTGCTCCCTCGGAGATTGCTGGTAGCGAAATGGGGGAGCAGGACCGGCTCTTGGAAGAAGCTACTATTGATTTGGCAAAAGGACCCAAACATCAGGCATCCAAGACAGAGGTACCTCGTGCTTTACTCAAAATAAATGGTAAAAAACAAAAGGGGCCCAAACCAAACACAGTAAAACCTAGCCACGGCCTGGATGAAAATATACAAATAGCATTGCGGAATCTGGTTGAAGATATTTTTTCGTCACGGTTCGAGGCTATTCTGACAAATGTTGCCAAGGATGTCATTGATACCATGAACAAGTGTGTGGCGGACCTACGGTGTAAGTGTGACCGTCTAAATGTTATGATTGACTCATTTAAGTCTGACGCCAATCGTCTTTTATTGAATAGTCGGCGGTCCAATTCAGGTCCGAACACACACCTTAATGCTGATTTGGTTGAAAGTCCCCTACAAAGGAACTGCCTCTCATCTAAGGTTAATATAAATCAAGACCCACTAACGAACCATTTGGCTTCTAATATACGAAATCCTGGGGGTGAATCACACTTGGCTGGGGACAAGAACTTTGGGATTCAACTCGTTGAGAGAAAGAAGGTGGCTCGTAACACGATTGTAGAGGCCTGTAATAAGAACATAGGGCAATTGGGGAAGTTGCCTTCTCCCAATTCTTCCATAATTAATCTACCTCCAGAAGCTACCCCCTTGGTAGTAGTTTTGGTGGGGGTCCCTCCTCTACCGGCTGGTGATGTTGAATCCACAGCCGCCCTATTGAGAAAAACTAAGCATTGGTGTGAGCATCATTCCTCAGGTTCAGCGGGGATTTCTGCCAATATTATTATGGCAAGGCGAGTTGGCTGGGTGGGTCATGGCCCCAAACGTGTTACTGGGGACTGCATTATTGTTAATTTTAATAACCAAAATATACCAGGAAGATTGCTATGGAATGCAACGGATCAGCTTGGTGGGACTATTAGAGTTGTGCCCCTGGGGTTTTTCTATCCTCCCTCTAGGAGAATTCAGGATCCCTCTTTTCTCCCCCATGTGGATAGGCCTGTCCCTCAAGATGGAGTTATTAGTCCATCTAAAGATAGAGTGAGTATGGTAGTGTTACCACCAGCACAACATACATCTCTATTACCTACTCCCAGGGATACAGGGCTGTTGGCCTCTAATAGATTTTTTCCCCTTTCCCAGTTGGATCAAAATGATTGACCACTAGGGATAGGGGCGCCTAGTGACGACTTGATTCCTAGGGTTCAAGATTCAGGTGTGATTAATGTAGATCCCATTCGTAATTGTAAAATTATTACGTGGAATATTGCTGGTCTTAACTCTAAGAAACACGATCCCATATGGCTGAACAACATAAAGCAATATGACATTATCGCCCTTCAGGAAACATGGGACACGGAGGACAATTTTTGGTTAGATGGGTATAGAACCTTCTCCCTACCGCCACGTCCATCTAAGGCTGGTAGAGCAAAGGGTGGCTTGTCGTTCCTCTTGTCCCTTAACCTTACAGGTTCTCTATCAAGACTAGAGGTTGATTCATCGAATATATTGGCTCTAGAAGTCAACCGTCCCAATAATTTTAATCTGTTATTAATTAACTTCTATAATTCAAGTGATTGTATAGATAAGAATATGCATTTGGGAATTCTAAATGATTTTTTACATGAATATAGGAGAGATCATTCCACTAATTCTTTTATTTTGCTTCTGGGGGATTTTAATACACACTTATGTGAACATGCTTGTCACATTGTAGACAACTTGGTCTATACTATTTCAGAGACCCCGCACTTTGAGCACTCTCCTCGAGGTGTTGCCCTAGAAATTTTTTTGTCTGATTCAGATCTGTTTGAACCCTCTTTCGCTAACTCCTCTGATCGCTATTATACATTCAAGAATGGTGAGACCATCATCGACTATATTTTTTTGACTCACAATCTTCTTGAAAAGATTATTTTTTATAATGCTATATCATCTCCCTTTAGCGATCACAACCCTGTTCTGCTGGAATTAGCTTCAGATTGTGGGTTTTTAGATCTGAGTAGGAGAACACTTGGCCCTAAAAACCTGGTAACCCGGGATCAAGATAGGAGGCTTAAGTGGATTAAAGTGATACCTACACTATTCTTTACTGATTTATGTGCGAATACCAGGGACCTCATATTATTATGTAATGATCCCCTAACTTCGAAGGATGTAACTGTGGAAGCCTTCGTGGGTATTTGCTCGCAGATTGCTAAAGATCTGATCACTAAATCCAAGGGATCTGTCGAAGTGCATGAAAAATGGTTTGACCGAAGTTGTTCGCAAGCACATAGTGCCTTAATCTCAGCATTGAAGGCCTCTCCGCAAGATAGGTCTTTGATAGCGAGCCGTAGGAAATTATATAAATTGGCGATCCATAAGAGAAAATCTGAAATTAAAGCAGATACGTGGGATGCCCTGCTATCAGTCGACGTCCTAAAAGATAGTGCCAAGTTCTGGTCAATTGTAAATACCCCCTTTTTTTCAGGCTCGGCTAACAGTTGCCAGGAAACTAATGTTACAGAAGCCCAATGGTTAAATCACTTTGAAGGGATCTATGGCACTAATGACCCTAATAATCATGAGTCTATTAATTTTCTACAGCATGGGAGGTCACCTCTCATTTTTGATATCGAGGATATAGAAAAGGCCATAAAAGATACAATGAGTAATAAAGCACCAGGCCCTGATCATGTCCCAGCGGATGTCTACAAACATAATCCTACATTCTGGGCAAAAATTCTGGTCAATGTCTTTAACGCTGTGGCCTTGACTGGGCCTCCGCCATCTTGGTGTCACTCGACAATTATTCCGATTTTTAAAAAGGGCCAACGGTGTGAACCAAGGTGTTACAGACCTATATCCCTCATTGATTCGGTAGTGAAAATTCTTGGCAAAGTGATTCTTGGTAAGATCACAGCTTGGGCAGAAGATAACAAAATTATAACTAATCTACAATATGGTTTCCGTAAAGGTCGTGGCACTTTAGACCAATGTTTGAATTTGTTTATGTTAATGGGTAAGTACACCATGGCCAAGGAGTGCACGTTGAACCTTGCTTTTATGGACTTGTCCTCAGCTTTTGACCTGGTCAACAGGTCAAAGCTGTGGACAATTCTATTGGAGTTGGGTTTAGACCCTCCTTTGGTCTACTTTTTAGTAGATCTCCATCGTAATCTTACCGCATCGATCAGGTTATCTCGGGATGGTAGTTGTTCCAAGCCCTTCAAATCTAGAAGAGGGGTAAGACAGGGATGCATCATGGCACCTTTGTTATTTACCCTTTATATTAATGCTCTGGACAAAACCCTGGTCAAAGCTTGTTTGGATATTCCGCGTGTAGGAGATACTTTAATTCCAGTTCTCCTATACGCGGATGACGCTGTCTTACTGGCTAGGACGGCGGTAGGTCTACAGTCCCTACTCGATGCTTTTGGTAAATTTATGTCGTCTCTGGACCTAATTGTAAATATGGGTAAGTCACATGTCATGGTAGTTGGCAGGAGAGCTAAAAAAACAAAAACCTTCACTTGTAATGGAGGACCAGTGTCGCACGTCCCCTCCTTCACCTATCTTGGGGTAGTTTTTGATGAAAAAAGTACTTGGGTCCCTCAACAAAAATTAAAAAAGAACGCAGTAATCAGATCAACTTCTGCAGTTCTAGGTTTTGCGAAACGCTTGGGGGCAAAACCAATGGAGGCCATTTTAAAAATATATTCCTCCAAGTGCTTGGCCATAGCGGGATATGGCTCCGCGATCTGGGGATATAAACCCCAACCAGATCTCCAGGTAGCTGAAAATAGTTTTCTGCGGAATCTACTCTCATTACCCCAATCTGCCCCCATTTTCTCTCTGCATCAGGAATTAGGTCTGGGCTATTTATCTGATACCCTGAGCATGGCTCCGTTACTCTGCTGGCTCAGAGTTTGGCTTAACCCAGACCTGAGTCTAAATCACGAGATACTTAGAGATTGTGTTAAACTAGATAGAGTTGATAAGATTAACTGGTTGGTATATGTCAAAACTATGTTCGCCAAATTGGGACGTCAGGAGTTATATGACCATCCGGAAAACATCAGGAAGGATGATTTGAAATGGGTAAAAAGCAATTTTATAAAACTAAAGACTATGGAAAGGGAAGGGATTGAAATACAAAAACCTTTGGTGAGGGCTCATTCCCTATTAAAAACTACTTTGCTAATAGAACCCTATCTGCTTATAGTCACTAAACCATTTCATCGCTGGCTTCTGACCAGACTGCGATTCAATTTACTACACTTTATTTTGGGGGATTATCCAACCTGGTCGAAACCCGAGGATGCTGGGTTATGCTCCTGTGATAACTACTCCATCCAAGATACTCTACATTTTGTATTATTCTGTAAACACTATACGGGGGCCCGCAAGAAGTTCTTGGTTCCCTTGCTTAGACAGAAGGGTTTCTTCCAGGCCAAACCCGCCCTACTATATTTACAAATGCTACCCAATACATATGAAACTTTTTGTATAGCGTCTTTTCTTGTGGCCGCAGTTAGGGTGAAGGGTAGGATGATAGCCAGTAGGACCTTGTCGATTGATTAAAAAATGGCATGCACTTATGGCAAGGTTTTCCTTATGTGATTTTCTATGTTTATGCACTATGGCTTCTGTATTATGAATTATTTTTATAGTTGGTTTTATGATGATTGTAAATAGTGTTATTTATTGTATTTTGTATGTATATATGAATGTATATGTTGTGTGCTCTTTTATGATTTTAATTAATCGAATAAAGTGGAATGAAATGAAATGAGTCAACCTTTGAGATGTGTTTGGGCTTCATTTGTTTTCCCTCATATAATGGAGGCAATGAAAAATAAGAGAATAGAAAGTGTTGCAACTCATCATTCTCAGGTCCAAGTAGCCTTATATGCGATTAGAACTTTTAATGATTACAGGAAAATGGTTAAATCCCATCTTGAACAGGCAAACATTGACAGCACATGTGAGAAGACGTCCATCTTAGGAATGAATATAACTTAATCACACCCACCATCGTAGCAGCATTGTGCCTTGCTTAGTATGGCAGGTGATAATATCAACTCTTGATTCAACTGGCATGTCTGATCCTCCATACTACCACATTTCTTCCTCCTAGCCCTACACCTTGGAGCGTGCACAGATAAGCCTGTCACCACAGGAAGCCATTCAGGGCTACCATGGCCACAAGCACATCAATACTGGGAACCATTCACCGGCAAAGCTGACAGGGAATCCTTCCTGTGCGTCAAGTGTACCAACTCCGCAGAACCAGGGCCAATGTCTGGGGATTTAGGGCTGCAGATGCACCATTCACTCTCTGCAGCTATCATACCCTGTAGTCACATTCATAGTGAACTAGGTGACACTGATGGGTGCTGTACAGACATCCATAGCAATAGAAAGAAGAAAGGGTGAATTACTTATTTATACTCAGCTAAAGAAAAATGGGTTAAAAAAGAAGGCAGTCTCAAGGCAAAAGTGTATCTCAATTTGGAAGTGGTGCGAAGTAGTGGTGGTCCTAGGAGCTGTATAATACTCTTGAGTTTTACTGCATGTCTCCTTTATTAAAACATGTATTCTCTTTTCTCTGCAGGTAATAGGACAAGTCAAAATGGACGTAGAAATTCAGACTCTCTCTAATAATCATAGTCTTTCCATTTCATATTTTATCATCCTTGGATTTCCAAATCTACTGCAGTTTAATCAATTATTTTTTTTAGTTTTCCTATTGATCTATCTTTGTGCACTCTCTGGAAATGTGACAATTTCCACAGTGATATACATCGACTATCGCCTGCACACGCCCATGTACTTTTTCCTTACAAACCTGTCTATGCTGGATATCTGCTACACATCAGTGACCGCCCCCAAGTTGCTCAGCATCTTCTTGTCTGATGATAAGTCCATTTCATTCAGTGGCTGCATGACACAGCTGTACTTCTTCATGTCCTTTGGGACTACAGAATACCTCATCCTGACCATTATGGCTTACGATCGCTATGTTGCAATCTGCAAACCTTTGCAATACACAGTTATGATGAACAAGGAACTGTGCATCCATCTGGCTATGAGTGCCTGGGCAATAGGCTTTATAGTTGCTGCCCCCACTACTGCGCTGATCTCCAACCTCCTCTTCTGTGGATCCAGGAAAATCAATCACCTCTTTTGTGACGTCACACCTCTGTTCACCCTGTCATGCAGCGACACCCGCATTACTGAAATTGTGATATTCCTTGAAGGTGTCTTTGTTGGGTTCAACTGCCTTCTACTAATTCTTATATCTTATGTTTACATAATCATTAGCATATTCAAAATAAGTTCCAAGACTGGGAGAAGCAAGGCGTTCTCCACCTGTGGCTCGCATCTCACCTCTGTTAGCCTATATTATGGGGTTATTTTTTGCTTGTACATGAGACCAACCTCTTCCTACTCTCTTGATCAAGGCAAATTTCTTTCAGTGATTTATATTGGGGTGATTCCAATGTTAAATCCAATTATTTACTCTCTGAGAAACAAAGAGTTTAAAAGTGCAATGATCAGGGTTCAGAAGGATCTTTTTTTTAAATAGGGTGTCTTTTATTTGCAGGATGTAGCGAGCACACTCCGATGCAAATTTGAGCTCACAAGTTACAGATGTTATCCACTTGCTCCATTTGATCAAATATGTTTTGGGTCATGAAATGAAAACAGCCCTCTTTCTACTGATATCCCAAAGAGCTTATTTGTGCTAGCAAGCTACAAAATAATTACCAGCTCAAAACGAAATTCAGTTACAGAAGAGCCAATTAAAAGAACCTTAAGAAAGAACATGCGGTCTAGAGGTTTCTAAGGCCCAAAAATGGGATCAGGTGGCTTTCCTCAATATAGAAATATTACTACAACCGTTGCACTCACATCAGAGACAATACAGCGCAATAGGCTTGTCCATAATACAAAATGTGAACTATGGTGGATCAAGTAAAAGTGATACTTTTTGACGAGTTGCTTGACAACTGGCTCGACTCGTTATTAATGTTCGAACCTCTCAATTCAGTAATCTCACCATAGCTGACTACTTTGGAATTACAATTGAGTGCTGGTCCATCTTTTGTTGGATAGCTAACAACAACAACAACGAGCACGCATTTACTGGATTTCACAATGAATACACATATGCCGGGTGATATTGATATGTCCTAAGACGAGAATTGAAAGCACAACTCTTAACTCCCAAAAGAAACTGTATCAAAGATCTGAAGATTTTTACCGACTATTTCTGTTTTTTTATTTTTTATTTTTAAAGAAGCATTGTTTTTATTGGCATAGTCAATATCATGCCTGATCTGTTTAATTGCCAATATGCATCCCTCTTATCTAAAGTAAATGTTTTTATGATAATGCATATTATCAAGTTATTTTTATTCGATTGCTTGCAACATGGGAGGCTTAAAACAATAATTAATATATAGCTTACTTCATTTATTCCTATTGTTTTATAAAATCATGCTTATACTCATTTACATTATTTATGTTACATTGTTTATGCTTCAAATGTATAATAAATATCAGAATGATTAGTTTAAGTATAGAATCCTATATTCAATGTTCTGAGAGCATGGATTTCCCTATTAATCAGAGAAATCCCCATAGCCTTTTCCACCCATATGATGCCATAATTCAGACATACAAGCCAGGATGGCATAAAGACATAAGGCCTGACTCAATTTTAAGTAGGCCATGACACCATTTTCTGTATTTCTGCAGAATCATCAACATGTATGCCTTTGAAGCAGATGTTGTCTGTTCTTATCTTTCCAAGAACTGTGAAAGTGTCAAGTCATTTAGATATACACATCAGCAAAATAACTGATGCGATATCAATCTGGAACATGTGCATTAAGTTCAAGGTCAAAAATAGAACAATAGTCAAAATAGTGAAGTCTGAATTGTCATACGTCTACTTTATAGGTTTAAAGGAATGCGTCTTAGACTAGCATCTTGATGCTTATTGATCATATTCAAGCTTTCCTAAGGTGACATTGCAAATTCCATCTCAAATAAGATACAGTATAAAAGAACTGTCACTTGACCACTTCTCAGGAAAGGTTCTTTATCCCAGAATATAGCAAGCAAGATACTGTTAGACCAGAAGACATTCTTGCCTGCCAGAGATACTGCCATTGTATCGTATTTTTAACTGAAAGCTGACACCAAGCCCAGAAAGAGTTTATGCTGGTGCTAAACGTGTGTTTTACTTTCGTATGGAATAAAGCCTGCTTTACTCCTGATAACTTTAGCACTCTGCTATAAGCAAAGTTTGCAGTGCACTCATCCTCCCTAAGGAAGAGCAAGTTATTCTACTCTCCATGCTCTTCTAGTGTAATGCATAGGTTTTTGGATGTTAGGTTTTTAGATGACATTTTAACCATTTTAGAAATTTTCATTTCATTTTTATTGTTTGCAACGTGCATTAGTGCTGTTTTAATCATATTATGGTTGTGTGTGGGTATTTTAGATGTGCTGAGCAACAGGGTGCATCTGTTGAAATAAACATGCTTTTTAAGGAAAGTGTCTTTTTCTGAGCACATCTTGTGTGTGTGTGATTGAGGAGAGCAAAAAAGTTTGTTTCCTCAAATCCTTCCTAAGGGACTGTTAGCAACGCAAAAGCATTGAGGCCACTTCTATTATGTATTTGGTGGGGTTCTGCGGGCTACAAAAACCTGTCTCACACATTTAAGCGTGGTGCATTGAACTACTGTCAACTGTTAGATTTCGGATTATGTGGACAGTTGACTTTTGAATCCACATGGACAGTTCATGACAACAGTCAAGGCATGAAGAAATTGTAAAATTAAGTACTACTTTTAAGGGTCTCAGTATAAAGTTATCAGAGGAAGAATGTTGTATATAGGGCAAACCTAGCCACAAGGGCAGTGGAGCGAATCACAAATGAAAAGACCATTAAAACACATTGAATAACATGTATAACAGTTCTGCAACTGAACTTATTTAGGTGCCAAGTCAAAGGTGTGATTAGTTTTGAAGCTCAGCTCATAGTATATATTTAAATATGTTTATTCGGTCAAATTTGGCCAGAAAACATCACACATAAAAATCATATAAAATGTATAATCTATTACATTGTAGGATGATACAATCACATACTCTATAAATACAAGTAAAATCCATTAAAACCAATGAGAAACTGTGCCCAGCTGCATCAGCTATCCTTCATAAAGTGCAGATACATTACAAGACCACTCTTTGTAAACAAAGATTTCAATGGCTCAATGATCAATTCAGGTCAATATGGCACTTAATTTTGAGGCCTTAAAAACATCATAGAATCTTGATTTGAGCAATGCACTCACCGTAAAGGAAAAAAGTGCAAAACCAAAACTTTGAATTAAAAGACGATAAAACACAGATAAAATTACATAATAAATTGTGAGTAATGGGGCAATTAATCAAATCTCGATCTTCTACACACCCAAGGTTCTTGTAAGAGGATAGGTCTGTAAGGATAACATGCTGTGTTGGAAGTATCCGTACATACATCAAGGCTGGCCTCACTTAATTAACATTTGGGATTTCAACAAAGGAATAAAAAATTGCTTTCTCGGCCAGCTATAATAAGAACAGAACATGGTACAATGCAACATATCCTGCGAAGACATATTGTCGCAGCTGCAGGGTTCCCTTGCAGCAGACCATATCCACCCACATAAATATGTTTATGAACCACTCTATCTAAAATGTGTTTGGTTTGTAAAAAATAAAAAATAAAACAGATTGAGTGGCAAGCCAATCTACCTAATTATTATTCATTAGATAGGTTGCTAATTCAGACTCAATTACCATGTCTTGGAGGGATTTGAAATGAATTACACTTTTGTTTTTACTACAGACAGTTTTCCTTAAAGGAAGCAGGACTGTATTTATAAAGACAAGTTAACTTTATAAAAACAAATTGTGAATTGCCAGTAGTTCCATGGACCACTACTTACTACTCCCTAATGAGCTCTTGGGAGCGTGGTAACCTTTCAATGGTTTATGACCACTATTTCAGTCCTAAAGCATTGCCACATGTGGATTGGAATCGCTAGTTGGAAGACATGCTACAACACATTTTATCCAGATAGCAATTCCATATTCATTTTTAAATCCATTTTAGCAGTCAGAAAAGGTTATCGACTACTAACATTGGTTTAGTATATTGCAGATAGTATTGTTGAAGCTGTACCTTCCGAATGGGAGAGTTTGCAGATGTGAAATTAGTTTTTATGTATAGCCATTGATCACTTGTGGTAGGTTGTGCACACTGGCTTGGGAAATACCCACACTGAGCAATAAGCCTTACGATTAACCACAACTATGGGAGTGATGGTATGGAGTTTATGTAGAATAAGAAGCAGTGAGAACCTTTCTGGCCAAACAGAAAAAACCCACTTTAAATGGATGTGTCACGAGCTGAGGACAGATCCACCAGTATCAAGGCAAATACACTCTCAACATCCAAAACTGCTTTGAGATGCCCAGGTGCCACCAACAAAACTGACTCAGTGCTCTGGGCAGAGAAGCAGCTCACAGGATTCAGAACACTGAATGCTCCAGAAAAAGTTAGAACTGTTTTACTAACTGAAAGTTTCATTTGTTTGGCAGGAGCTGGGTGTGAGGAGATGGTGAAATGATTTGAAAGACCTCTGGTCCAAGTAGGGTTGCTCAGACAGCTGTGAGGCAGAAACTGATTTAAAACAGAGTGGAACACTCCTGAAAGAGCAGACTAACACGGAGGTGACAGGTTGGTGAGACCGCCACCTGTGTGGTCCTTGACAGATGTTTATTGGAACGTCAGCCTGAGGGGGGGAGAAGATTTCAGACTGCCAATAACAGTGCACAAGTCACCCTCCAAAATAGAAAGAAGACTTCCTAGCACCATCGACTTGTCTTTTTTGAAACAGGGTTCAGTAAAGGAGTAAAATATATTATCCCCGCCCCTGAATGAGACTTCCTAATCTTTGATCTTGGACATATTGAATTCTGCCAGGACCCAGAGAGTGGGTAAGCCTCAAAGGCTGCAGTTTAAAGGGCAACAGGACAAGAGCTCTGGTGGGATGCAAAACAGTTGCATTGAAAGGCTGAGGGCCCAGTGGGCCTGTTAATGACAATTACTGAAGTTTTTATGATGCCTATGCTAGGCTATGGAATCATTTGTTTCAGCAAATGTTTACAACACCACCACAAACTCTCTTACAAGTTACTCCCGGATCTGGTATCGTCATAATGAGCCCACAGACAATTCCCCTTCATTTCATTTACATCTTGATGCGTTAGTGTCTCTTGGTCTCCACTGGTGTCATACAGGGCCAGATTTACAAATAGTTCATTCAACACAGGGCAGCAAGCAACCTTGCTGCGCTGCTCATCCTGAGCTGGAGAGAGCAGAGCAAGGCCATATCTATACAGAAATGGCGCATGCTTTCTCTCTCCATGCACTGGTGCACTTACAGCAGCCATGCTCCAACACAGTCACAGGAGTACAAGGGTCTCTGCGTTGTGGTCGGCATATTCTTTTGTGCAAGGGGTCCCTCCCGTCACAAGAACATCGAACATCCTATGAATCTATTTCTGACATGTAAGTATGTGCGCTGTAATATGCAGCACACAGGCAAAGAGCAAAAAACAAGGAGAAATAAAAATATTTCTCCTCATTATGATAGCCTCAGACAGAGGCAGGACTTTGGCGGAAATCCATGTCTACCCGTCTTTCTTGATATGGATTTGTATTAACCTCCGTGAGTAGATGCACAAAAAAATCCATGCAACACCCATGGAAGTCTCTCTGGTGCAAAGTAACGCAAGGCAGCACATTGAACCACATACTTTACTTTTTTAAGTTACAAACCAACACAAATTGTGGTTTAGGTTTGCTTGTAAATCCCACCAGAAGACTTTGCAGCGGGCCTTTGTCAAAAAACAAGTAACGCAAAGCTTTTGTGAACCTGGGCCACTATGTTTTTATAATGCAGAATTTATCTTGTTTTCACCACTGCAAATATAGGATCAAATGTCCAAAGCCATCATCCATAACTGAATTCCCATTAGAATAGAGAGTTCTGCCCCAGTAGTACCCAGCCACCTTCCGACACACATTGTATTGCACTGATAAAGAAGTAAGAGACAGGACGGGACTGGAAGTGGTGTGGACAATGTGCGTTGCCAGTGGACCAATATCTTTTCATGATCCACCTGTTGTGCTTCGTCAGCGCTGACAGTTAATATCCCACCCCGGAAATGGCACGTCAGTTCCTCTGCTGCTCAAAGGGACATAATACATTGTGTGGTTCAAACCAAGATACCTTGCGGAAATGTTGTTCTAAATTGAATGTGTTTCTTTTTCTAAATGATTTTATCGCTTGTTACTCGCACAAACCGAACTTTTAAGTTAAAATTGTTGGAGATTTTTGCCAATTAATACATTTGTTTTGGGTCAGAGTGAGAGACGAGGATTACACTTCTTTGAATATCAGTTGAGCTGGATCTGCACATTATCCGATTCTGTTAACACCCACTACTGGCTGCCGTCATTTACATTCCTTCCATGTGCCACGCATCAGGCGTTATACTAACACATTATAGTGTGGTGGTCCGTATTACCGCACTAAAATGCTTAGGCACGCATTTATAGCTCCTCCTGACACCAACGTGGCACTGGGGCAGACTTGCGGGCAGTGGCGGCTGGTATTAATGGGCGAAAGGGGCGTTGAATACAGAAAGAGGCGTGGGTGGTGCACTGCATAAGCTAGGTGAAAGGTATTTTCGTTCAATAAGGTCTGGGTGCGCAATCAGGGTGGTGTTATCCGTCCTAACACCATCAATGAACAGCTGAGTAGTGTCTTGCAGAGATCTGCAAGTACATCCCCTGGGTAGGCACTCATTGTTAACACAGCCAGTTATATCAAAGACACTACAGACTTCCTTGTGAAACTATCATCCATCCAAGTCAACAATATGCCACCACTGATCTTATGCACTGCAGACGTGAGTTCTCTCTATACATCTATACCTCACCTTGGAGGCATTGAAGCCATCGAACAAATTTTGCTTAACAGTGAGATAAAGACATACATGCAGGCCTTCCTCATGGAACTGATGATATTTATTCTCTATCACAGTTACTTCAAGCTAGACAATCAATGGTTTTTACAGCTATCCGGAATGGCGATGGGAAATTGTGCTGCCCCAACGTATGCAAATGTATACATGGAGAACTTTGAAAAACAGTACATATATACCAACTCTAAGTTCAAAGATTATGCCAAAATGTACGTCAGATATATAGATGACCTGTTTTTCATGTGGTCCAACACCAAAGAGTCTCTTCAGGATCTGTTAACAGAAATCAACAGCAAAGATCCAAGAATAAAACTAACATGGCACATAAGTGACACAGATATCTCCTTCCTTGATGTCAATATCAAGATCACACCAGAGGGATTCATTACCGATTTACACAGAAAAAACACAGACAGAAACAATACCTTACATTTTTCCAGCTTCCACCAAGGGTCCCTGAAGCAACACCTGCCATATTCGCAAATGTTGCGTGTTAAACGCATCGTTTCAGACGAACAGACATACATCATGCGCATTAATGAGATGCGTGAACGATTCCGTGCTAGAGGATATCCTGAACATACTCTGAATGAAGCACAATCTAGAGTTGCTCTCATCACCAGAGAAGATAGCCTTTTGAAAAGCAATAGAGTGCAAGAACAACGTATGGTGATAGTATCCAAATACTCCACAGCCAGCCCTACATACAAGAAGATTATACGGAAGCACTGGCCCATCTTACAAAGTGAACCCGACTTCAAGGGCATTTTTGAGAAACCACCAATTTTTGTACACACAAGAAGCAGAAATTTCAAGGAAATTTTGTTTAAACCCACTGAAACCCACACACAACACCGTGGCACCATACCTTGCTTCAATTGCAATCACTGCAATAGTGTCATCAAAGGCAACAGTATCCAGCACCCAATGAAAGGTCACAACATTAAACTTCAAGTTGATGCTACCTGTGACTCGATGAATTTGATATATGCTTTGAAATGTCCCTGTGGAAAGCTGTACATCGGTAAAACCGAACGGAAAATTAAAACTCGCCTCAACGAGCATAAATCTAACATCAGGCTGAAAGTTGAGAAATCCAACATCGCCATGCATTTTGCTGAGGCTCGGCATTCCATCGCCCAATTAAAATTCATAGTACTTGAAACCCTCACCAAACGAGAAGGGATTGACAATCATAAACTCTTGTTAAAAAGAGAACTTGAATGGATTTATCTGTTACAGACTCTGAAGCCGCATGGTCTTAATGACCGTATTGAGTATAGCTGTTACCTGTAATACTAATATGATGCATTGCTTATTATGTTACTGTTTATTCATGTAATACTACTTCTGTTTTTTGACATTGTCTCTCTGCAGTCTCCCCAGTTTGCATTACCTGTACTCTATCTCCCCACATTCTAAGATGGCCGCCACCGTGCATACTTCCGAGTAGTCCTTTGTTTATGTTTACGTTTCTTCACGTCACATCACCGAGTGTTTAAACATAACGAGCACCCGCCCGTACCACACGCAGACCCCTCGATTAAGCGATGGACGGCACGCTTTGCCACCGGTATCTATGAAGTAAGTGTTCTTCGCCCACAGCGCTACAGAACCCAGCATGTCATTGCGCAGCGCGCATTCAACCAACACACGCAGTAATTTCCATTGCACTACCCAGTACCTCCACTCAGTCACTAAAACGTTAGCAAACACACCCGTTTTAGTTATTGTTGCACTTAGTCACATTAAGCACGTGTAAATCCAGGCGGTATACCCTCACTGACTCATCCCTCCCTCCCTTCCTCAACAGTGCTCCGTGACCAAGGGCGTCCCAGCCCGAAATGCATAGGAGATCAAGATTCATAGATCTGCTAGTATGGATCACAAATGAACATTTGATATGCCAAACAATATCGAATTGAACTAATTTGCTGAATAAAAGCATTTAAAAACACGCATCTTAAAAGGATTCACTTTTGCATGAATCAACTCAGTTTGATTACCCATTGGAGTGCCTACCCAGGGGATGTACTTGCAGATCTCTGCAAGACACTACTCAGCTGCGAAAGGGGCGTTGCCCACTAGCATCCGGGAGAAGACGAGAGAGAATGTGTACACATGTGGAGCAGCTTTAAATTAAGCGCTCAGTCACTGCCTCGTGCTATGTCTAATTTCAATACAAATTCTAGTTTTTTGTTTTTTTTCTTTAAGGAAGGGGTGTGGTCAGAGTAGAGAGTGAGACAGTTCCTCTGCGCATGTGCTGGCCGGGGGCGAGGGCTATTGCTCAAGCTCGAGGCACACACCGGGAGGGTGATGAAAGCATGATGGGAGTGGCCGGAGGAAGCAGCAAAAGGTCTGCAAAACTGCATAATTTAAGGTCGGAATGTAAGAGCCTCTAAATGGAAGTATTTTCATCTTCTTTCTGGTAGGCTTTGACCTTTTATTAACCTTTCTGCTCACAGCTGAGGTATCTGTGACAGTTGCTTAACTGCCGCTCTGGCGCTGGGAGAGCCGGTTTCCTTTCAATTTGCATTTTCACAGGCAGCATAGATTTATGGAGGTTAACAAATTGAACTAACATTAGAAGAACTCTAAAGTTAAACTCTGCAGTGATCTATTGCCTCACTTTGCCCCGCAATGCCCCTTCTGTGAAACATATCGCTTCCTGACTAACTGAATGAGAACTGTACCTTCAAAGCAGTCTGCACACTGAGGAGATTATTTCCATCGCACTCTGAATTTCTTCAAAAAGGAGCATTGTTTTATTCATTTTCTGACCCCGGTTCACTGATTATGGATGTTTCACACTAGAGGTCATGTAGAAAAGTGAATTTGGACATTACTCCTATGCGCTTGTATTAACAGGCTTTAGATGGACATTTCAGCAACCTTGTTCCTGTGTTGCTAATATGTGTATGTGCAAATATCTGCATTTCTTAGCTGTGCTTCTCTCAGAACCTACAATGTTATATGAGTGTACCACGAGATTCTTTATTTAAAGTGGCTTTCTTGGATATGGTATTAAGCTCAGCATGTGGTATGGTTTGCTTGGGCATAGACACACTCTTGTAATGTATTGTGGTGACTTACCTTTCATACATATATTCTATTCCATTTAAGCATACAGATATAACTTTTATATTTCACTTCATGCTTATTGGTAAATGTATATTTTGATATTCTGCATTGCGCCAAATGCACGCAAATTCTGTTACAGTGTGCCTTGCCCACTATTATTAGGTGGAATTGCGCACGTACGTTATGCCTTGCAGTTTTACATAACCTTTTCTGTATAGGTTTTAACTCTTCCCATTGCATGGGTAGGTTAAAAAAAGTATCTTCATTGCAAATATCTTCACATCGTAGATTTATTGTCCATTCAAAGTCACTTGTGAACTTCATTAAAATGGACGACAAACATCGACGCCCAAAATAGCTGCTTCTTCGAATACGACTAATGGCTCCTCTTCTCTTACTAAAATAACAACTAAACGCCCTAAACAAAATCCACCCTCTCCGCCGAAGCCTTCTTCGTCTGTCTCCATGGATCTCCTTCTGGAGGAAAATCGAGCTCTGCGGCCATTTGTTGAAGAGACAAATTCTAAAATACAAATCTTAACCGATGGATGGGAAAAACTGGAAGAAAGAGTCACCAAGGTTGAACATAATGTTGAAACTCTCAGTGCATGTTACAACAAAGTAGACATCTTTCATTCCCAGATTACATCCTTGCAAAAACAGGTTGAAAATAGAAATAGACGCAACAACCTTCGCATTTATGGATTATCAGAAGGCACGGAGGGATCGGATCCCATCTCCTTCTTTCAAAAATTTCTTCCGACAGTACTAAATCTACCGGAGGGCACTACTCTCACTATACAACATGCTCATAGACTGGGCCCACTGCATTCAACACCCTCAAGCACGAAAAGACCAAGAGGAGTTATATTGTATTTCCTTGAGTATACGGACCTCCTCAAAGTGCTTTCCGCAGTTAGGCTCCTGAAGCGTATTTAATTTTCAGGTCATCAACTGTTCTTCTCGCAAGACTATGCCAAATCCACAGCAGATGGATGAAAAGAATTCCTCGATATGCATCCAGCATTGCGTTCAATTGGAGCTCGTTTCGGATTGCTTCATCCTTGCTTGTTTAAAGTCACTCTCAACAATAACACCACGACTTATGAGGACCCAACAAAGCTGAAGAGTTTCCTCAATGCACAATGCCCAGAAAAGATGGACATTTCCAGCACTCGCTTTAAATAGTTTCTCTTCTGGAATATATTTGAATAGGTATTAAATCCTCAGTGTGCTGTTTTAACTATAGAAGTTTAGTATACCTTTTGCCATGGTATAATGGTTTGTTTGATCTCAATAATCTCTAAATAGCTCTTCTTCTGTTATATATTGGAATAGGGTTTAGCTTTTCAGTATGTTGTTTTACTTACAGAATTCTAGAATGGATTTTGTCATGGTATAATGGTCTGTTTGTTCTCATTATCTTCTTCCATTTCAGATTATACCCTCATAATGTCTGATGTGGTAATGTGTCGTGACATATTCCATCCTGTTTGTATTAACCATTTTTTGTTTCTTTTTACACAGGACCTAACCTCATGTGCTTGACCTTTTCGTTTTGAATGTTGTTTACATCCCGAAGTCTTCCCCGCCTTACCTCATGGAGTCTGGGTACGTCATCATTCCATGTGGTCTCCCCCCCATCCTTCCATAGTTTTGACTTCTTTGTGGATATGATCCTTTTTCTTATATTCTTCTTTACAGCTCTCACCCCTTCTCCTTTTTTCCCTCTTCTTTCTTCTTATCATACATGTTTCTATCATTTGCCTCTTTTTCCAACCCTGCTTCTTCCTTTTCTTCATCTTTCCCACCTTTTCAGCTTCTCTCAATTGGTTTTAACTTTTAATATCTTCGTACCTAATATACGGTTTACTTCAATGTTTTTTATAGTTCTTATTGTTGAATTTTTCACATGTACTATTGTTCACAATTTACGAGATTTTATTGGTTCACTTATGTTTTTATTACTTCCATCTCACACGTTTTTGAAAACTGTCACATGGAACGTCAGAGACTTGAACTCCCCCATTAAGCGACAGAGAGTCTTATCTCACCTCTCCAAATTAGATGTTAATATTGCGTTACTGCAAGAATCACATCTCACCGAAGGCGAATCACTAAAACTCAAAAGAAATTGGGTTGGTGAAATCTTTTTCTCACCAGGCGATGGCAAAAGGAATGGGGCTATAACTCTTTGTCACAAAGCACTGAATGCTAAGCTTGTATCTCAAGAATCCGACACAGAGGGTAGGTGGATTCTCACTAACCTCCTGCTGAGGAAGACCCCTCTGTCTTTGCTTAACATTTATGCCCCTACTAGCGGTGATGCCACGTTTTGGTCTCGTATATCTCAGTTATTGCTCAAGTACCCATCAGAAAACTTTATTCTTGCAGGAGACTGCAACCAAGTGATGGACCCGTTTATTGATAGAAATTCTAAATCCCCCTTTACCCCAAACACGCCACACAAAGTTTTCACACAAACTATTCAACAAAGAAACTTATTAGACTCATGGCGCCTCTGCAACCCATCCACAAGAGAATACTCCTTTTTTTCCTCTCCACATCAAACACAATCTCGAATAGACCATATTTTTATTTCACGCAACATTTCCCAATCCTTACGTTCTGCTGACATGGGCCCTATACTCATTTCGGATCATGCACCTGTTTCAATTCAATTAGACATTTTAAATCAATCCACATTGCCAAAAAAATGGTGTTTCAATAATTCCTTACTCCTTGAGCCTAATTTCAATTCATCTTTTACCTCTTTCGCTCAAGAGTTTTTTCACATTAATTTAACAAATGATGTCTCCTTTCATACAGTGTGGGACACCTTTAAGTCCACCGCTCGGGATTTCATTTTTAGATTTGTGTCAAATAAACGTAAAGTTTCCCGCATATTACATAACACACTTCTTGCTAAGATTAAAAAACTTGAGTACTCCATCCACACCTCCAAGTCGAAGGACTCCCTTAAAGATCTCATCACTGCAAAAATCGTTTTTAACGAATCCACTACCGAACAGGCCTCCCTATACTTACTGAAATCCTCAGCGAAGTATTATGCTGGCCAAAATAAATCAGGCAAACTTCTAGCCAATTATCTAAAGATTAAAGAACAGAAACTTCATATTGATTCCATTATAGATGATAGCCAAGCACTGAAATTCAAAGACACTGAAATACTCCAAGAATTTGTACATTTCTATCAATCCCTTTACACACCAGAAAACACACCCTCAGATACAGACATATCCCAATATTTCTCCACAATTCACTAACATAATAATCCCCAATTAGATTTAGCTTCTTTGGAAGCTGAACTTACACAAACAGAATTGTTAAATGCTTTAAAAACTCTTAAAAAAGACAAGGCCCCAGGCCCAGACGGCTTCACAGTGAAATTGTATTTACATTTCGTTCATCTATTACTCCCACACTTACACACTCTTCTTTCTTCCTTTATCACTTCCCGTAATTCCACTGGCTCTTTTTCCGAAGCCTTGATCTGCCTAAAACCAAAGACTGATAAGGATTTACGTTACTGTAAGAATTATAGACCTATATCCTTAGTTAACATAGATTATAAAATGTTCTCGAAAGCTCTAGCCCTAAGATTAGAACCACATCTTCCCATGCTGCTTGGAAAAGAACAATCCGGTTTTGTCAAAGGTCGCAACATCACTGACAATACACACTTATTCTTTGACATTTTATCTAAATCATCACATTATCCGGACTCCTTGGCGGCAATTGCGTTAGATGCAGAAATGGCCTTTGATAGGGTTTACTGGCCTTTTATCTTCCAAGCTCTCAAGTGGTTTGGCTTTGAACCGAAAATCATTTCTTTAATAGCCCTACTTTACTCTGAACCCAAGGCCGCCATATCTACCAATGGCCTCATCTCCCCCTACTTTAATCTTAAACGAGGAGTACGCCAAGGATGCCCCTTGTCCCCTTTTCTTTTCAATTTGGCCTTCGAACCCTTTCTCTCAAGAATACGCCAGAATAACTCAATCACAGGTTTTGTCTCGAATCCTCAACAAATTAAGCTGGCAGCATATGCTGGCGATATTTTAGTTTTTCTCTCCAAACCACAATCTTCAGTTACAGCTTTCATGGGAGAGGTGGAGGCCTATGGATTGGTATCTGGCTATAAACTGAATAGAGGAAAATGTGAGATACTACCCTTAACCAAAAACACCTTTAAGGATGATTTTAAGATCTCCAACTTTACTTGGAGCCCTAAACATATAAAATATCTTGGTATCTGATTCTCTCCCTCTATAAAGACATCTATCTCTTTAAACATAGACAAATGTTCTGCCAAACTTAAAACTTTGGTCGCAAGATGGCATCCCCTTCATCTTTCTTGGTGGGGTCGTCTGGACACAAACAAAATGATGTTGACTCCGATAGTTTTGTATATCCTTTCTAACATTCCACTTTCCATTCCATCTAAATTCTTTCAAAAGATTAATTCTATTTTGACTTCTTTTTTATGGAATGCTAAAAAAGCAAGAATGGCGTCACAGAAATTAACAAGACCAAAATCTGAAGGCGGTGTCAATTTCCCCCATTTCTCCAATTATCACAAAGCCTTTCAGTTACGACAACTATCGAATTGGATCACTAATCAATCTGAAGATAAACCTCTCTGGGTGGATCTTGAGACCTCATTTTTAGCTCCCTTCTCATTTCAGGAATATCTCTCCTTTACTCACACACCACAAAAGCTCTCTACTCCCATAATTAGGCAATCCTGTAAACTACTATCCACTGCACTCCACTTAGTAGTACATAATTTAGACACTTTTCTCAATTCCACAATTTGGCACAATAAACAAATCCTTCTTAATAGGAAACCTATATTTTGGAAGGCTTGGAGAAATAAAGGTCTACTCTGGGTTCATCAATTTTTAGATCAGGGCGCACCCATTCAATTTACGCAATTACAAACTCTTTATCATTTGCCTTCTTCCTTTACACCTACATTTTTGACCTTGCAGAAAGCAATACTTGATACTTATGCTAAACTCAAATCTTCACCTTCCTCACCCTCCCACCCCCTTTTCCCATGGCATAACCTTTTGCACATAAACCCCAAAGCGTCCACCTTTTATTCCCGTTTAATGGTACCTTCTGAGATCCGAGACAAAACCAAAGTGGAACTCTCATGGGAATCCGATCTGGGAACGAATTGGCCTATCTCTTTTTGGAACAGAATTTGGACGAAACTTAGGAAATCATCCAGAGCGGCCAGCACAACACAAACACTCTTCTTTATTTACAACAGATTGTTTCTTACCCCCACATACCTACATAAAATACACAACACAAATCTCAACACTTGCTGAACATGTTACCAGGTTCACGCTGATCTCCATCATTTGCTTTTCACCTGTCCACATGTTTTTATATTCTGGAAACAGGACTGGCACCAAATCAACACTATATTTCACACCACAATTCCACTCTCCCCTACAAACATTTTCCTAGGTAGTTTAACACCTGACTGGAAAACAAGTCAATCCCAGTTACCACTTATTGATTTGTTAATAGCTGTAGCTTTTCAGCAAATATAAAAAAACTGGAAAGATTCCTCTAAATTGTCCTATTTAGCTTGGTGGTATGCTGTATGTCACAATCATCGCCTCGATGAAGCGCTCGTTCATCCTATCTCTCTTGCTCCTAAACGTTCTCACCTTTGGGGCCCACTCACACAATTTCTAGACGATACCGTGAAGAAAACTAATTTATCTGCTCCCTCACAAAAAGAAGTTACCAAGCCTTCTTGACCTCCTATTGTTTATCTATAATTATGTTTAATTTATCATTTTCTATAATATATATATATATATTTTTATTTTTATTTTATTTAATTGTGTATTTTTGACATGTACTGTTATTTACGATTTCTGTGAACCTTTGCTTGCATTCATATCATCTTCTATATTATCCTTTTACTATTTTAATGGATATTATATATCATTACTGTTCTTTATTACACTTTCATGTATTTATGTATTAACAAATAATTGCATATATGAAGTATTTTTTTTATGATCATATTAATCTTTTCAATGCACCTTTTCTTGAACTTAAAATTAAATCAATGCAGTGGGTCGTGCCGTCAAGTGGGGCTCAGCTGCGCTGCAAGCATATTCATCATTCACAGCTAGGGCTGAGATTCAGTCATCTAGGGCAGGCCGCAGCGGCTTCACGTATCACATGGGGTTACAAACATGGCTCTCCATTTTCCGACAGGAAGGCACTATTAGTGAGGTGGCAAAACGCTGCAGTTATGTTTCTGTTCCTCACCACTGCCAGCCGGACGGTTCACAATGATTTCTAACATGATGTTGATTTACAACATTAATAATTTATTGATTAAGAGCAGCTGATTGATACCCCACAGCGCCACGGAGGCCCACTGTCATGGTGAGGCCTCTTTCCTTTGCAGTGACTGCTCAGATTAAAACTTTCAGCAGCAGCTGCCTAGTCCATCATAAGCTGAAGAATAAGCACTGTGCGGTGAGAACTGTTTCCTGAAAGCAAAAGATAAGTGTCACCTAGCTAAAATGACAAAAAACAGGTGGGAGGGCTCTGGGTTTTCTGCATAGTTGTATGCTCTGCAATTTGTGTTTTTTTACAAGGTGCTTCTGAAACCAAAGTTATTGCACGTTGGTGCACGATTCGGGCTATCCCTCACTCTGCCAGTTCGGAACGCTCAATAACGTTCACCCTGGCCGGTCCGATTGGGGCCTCACGTACTACCAAGTTTGGGTCTGTCTCCAGGAGATATACTACATATCTATGTAATGTATACATGGTATGCTTTGCAAACACTTTATCAATTCAATTCAATTGTTCTTTATTTCGGTCACTTGGACCATAAAAGAATTACAACATTAAAAGAAATTCATATCATTGGAAGATAAAATTTACAGATAATTCAGCAATTTGTAAAACCATCATTCGTTCAATAACTTAATACACTGGGTGCGTCTGCGCCACATTGAAGTTAAAAATTTTGCCAGTGCAAAAACAATTGGGGCAGACAGATCACTTTTCAAGATCCTATAGGCAGGATGATAGTGCCTAAAACCCAGGTTCCTCAATATTGCAAACACTTTAACTGTCCATCCCTGATTGAGTAGAAAAAGGTGTATTGAGCCTGATGAAATGCCGTGATCCTTCTGACAAAACCAGGTCTAAAACATGTTGACCCTTGACTCACGCTAACCATAACTAGGATAGACCAATATATCTATCGCTTGCTCAACCCACGTTTTTAACCATAACAAATGTTATGTTAAAGGAAACTTGATATAGCACAACGACTCATCCCCGGAGGGGCATCTCGGCGCCGAGGAAACAGATAAGTCAGGAAACAGCCGTTAGAACAGCCAGGTCTTAAGATGTATTTTAAAACCTGAAAATTTGGCGCATGCCCTAATATAAAGGGGGAGCTTCTTCCAGTGGTAGGGAGCCAGATACGAGAAGGCCCATCCGCCATACCTAGATGTTCCAATGCGCCGGGGACAAAGAATGAGTTGACACCTTAGTCTGAGGTTTCTCTCAGGAAGGTAGGGGACCAGTTTCTCCTGTAGATATTTGGGTCCTTCGCATAACAGGGCTTTATAAATCAGGCAGAGGAGTTTAAAAATGCTCTTTTCTTTATGGGGAGCCAATGAAGGGTTCAGAGCAGGAGGGCTGAAGGTATACCCGGTGGCTGTTTGTCAACCAGTCGAGCTGCAGTATTTTATATCACCTGTAGTATAGAATGGAGGGATTTATTTGATGCTGCAATCAGCGCATTTCCATGATTCAGGCGGCTGATTATAAGGGCCTGGACAAGGGTCTTCCGAGAGGCCAGCGGAGAGGCCAGCGGAAGCCACTGGAAGATCCTCCTAAGGCGGCACATTGCTCCGAAGCATAGATAATTTATCATCCAACAGAATACTCACGTTTCTCACTGTGCTTCTGGGAGAAGGGCTGGATCAAGTTCGACAGGCCACCAATCTGCTGTGCAGTGGAGCTGCGCTTTGCCAAACAGTACAATCTCCGTCTTGTCCCCATTTAACTGAACACCGTTCAGGGACATCCACAAAGCAATTTTTGTCATACAAGCAGTGAAGCGATGTTTAACATTCTCCGTATCTTGCCCAAAAGAGATGACCAACTGGGTATCATCTGCATAAGTATTTCAAAGCCGCAGGACTTGACTAGCTGAGCGAGGGGAGAGATATAGATGTTAAAAAGTGTATGGCTCAGGGCTGAACCCTGAGGAACTCTCCTGCTCAGGGACAGAGTCTTAGATTAAAAAGGACCAATTGTTATTCTTTGAGTCCTGTCTTTAAGAAAGTCTGTAAGCCAGTTTAACACGGTGCTGTGGATTCCTATCTCATACAGTCGTTGAATCAAGATGGGTGAGACACGGTATCAAATGTCACCGACAAATCAAGAAGAACCAGTATAGCTGGCGTGCCTGCATCCAAAGAGAGGCTTAGTGAGTCAATTACCACTGCAAGGGTAGGTGCTGTGGGATGGGGAAAAGCCCGACTGGGAGGAGTCCTGAAAGAAATAGGTCTCCAGGTTGAAGGAGAGTTGTTTATTGACATGGGATTCGATTACCAAGCCTAGTGGTTCCCAAACTGTGCACTGTGGCTCCCTGGGGAGCTGTCAAGCCTAGCCAGGGGAGCCGCGCACCAAGCACTTTAATGCATTTAATGTTGAAGGGTCTGTTGGTTTCAGTTAATCTAATTAGACTTAAACGCATGATGTTGATGATTTGTAAGTGACATGCCTAAAGCTGTAAACCTAGTGCTTAATTGAAGGCATGTCGAGGGATATATATGACCTCTATAGTTCACTGAATCCCCACTTTCCAACACTGCCAAAGTAAACGGATGATGCCTGATTTATTTTGTTAGACTCGTTAATAATTTTGTTTTTTCCCAAATGCATTTTACACCAATTCAAGTTATCAGAAAAGTACAGTTGTCCTGTCTATTAAACACATTAAGTATTATTAATTATTGACACTTGTACTTGATCCAGAGGTACTACAAGTACACATTTCTTTCAGTATACACACATTTCCAGACAGGCCTGCTCCCTCTCTAAGCACAGGGAAGTAGAACACCATATACGGCATAATGCCAACATTTGGAAGCAAGAAAGAGGCAGGTTTAAAGAAAAATCAGAGGAATTTATTTTGCTTGGATTAATTTGGAGGCAATTTTAGGGAGGAGACAGCAAAAATAAAGCTGTATGTGGTTTACAAAATCGTGAGTCACCCTGCCGAGACAGGTGTGTTGGCACGTATGACATGGGCAGAAATGGAATGCATGCAAATATTCTTCAAGCGCAGAAACACCTTGGCAATGGCGCCTACATGCATATGGGCGCTATCTAGCACTGTAGGTGGGATTAAAAGGTTTGAGAGAATACTCTAAAAAAGGCATCACCAAAGAAGTGTAACTAGGAATATTTTATGAGAGGTGCCGCCTTAGTAATTCGAAACACCCTGCTTATATGATTATGATACCCTCTTCAGCTTCATCCCAATTATTTTCGGGGAGAAAAATGCAAGCACTCCCGAGGGAGGGCTTACATCCCCCCATCCTCCATAAAAAGTAACAGTGGGGAGCCACGGGCAATGGCCGACTGGTCAAGGAATCTGCAGGTCGAAAAAGTTTGGGAACCACTGACCTAGCCTATCAAAGGAAGATGAGAGATAGGACAATAGTTTGCCGGATCCATAGGATCCGGATTTGCTTTTTTTTAAATTGGAGTCACATAGGCAGCTTTACATTCTTGCGGCACTGTAGCTGAGGATAGGTTGCATAAAGATGTCACTGATGGTGGAGAGAAGTAGATAACATAGCTGTGATGAGGGGACCCGTGTAAGTCAGGGAGCCCGATTTAGTTTTGGCTAGAAGGTCTAGAAGTTGAGTTTGTATAATAGGTTCAAACCTCTCCTGTATTGCCTGGGTGTTGTTACTTGAAGAGTTAACAGGACAAATATATTTCGGAGCCATGGTATTATTATGAAAGTTAGGATAGGTGGTGTCTATTTTGGATTCGAAAGTCTGGGAGGCTACAATAATGGAGGTGCAAGCTTGAGGGTCAGTCTGCTCCTTTAGGACCCTAAATAGCTCTTTAGTGATTGGTAAATTCTGTTTATAGTGCAGAGTCTTCGTGCTGTTTTAATTCTTGCGTGATATGCACCTAACGCTATTTTGTATTGACGTTTGCCGAGGGCATCTTTAGAGGACCTTCATGTATGTTGCAGTCTCTTACAGTTTGATTTGTCTGTTCTCAATTCTGCAAAGTACCAAAGAGACACAGTGATTTAAGAGCCTTTGGATCCCTTTATTCATTTTTAATACACACCCTTTTCCCATTCTACTCACACCTCATCATCCTACCTCAGTCTTCACAACGGCAAAAAGAAAAAGAACTCTGGCAAAGAGACCCCCTGCAGGGCAGTTGGGGATTGCAGTGCCAGCCCAACGAGGAGCTGCTCGATGATGAAGAATGACACCCCCCGGGGTGTGTGGGGGCCCTTGCCCCTAAAAGGAGCACTCCCTTTGACTTACCGTACTGGGAAACCTAGATCTCCACACAGGAACTGCACACTCCTTGTTCTCATAGCTGATTTTTCGGTGCCTGTGCTGGACCTTAGATAGCCCCAGTTCCTCCAATTTTGTATTGCTTTATTTACAGAACACATCCATTTATGATTATATATTCTAGCCTAACTAATTCCTGAGGCCAAAAAGTGAATTGACTGTTCTCCTATGTCAGAGATCATTAATAGAGGTGTACTGTGCTCTCTATATGAATATCGTTTTAATGGATTATCAAAAGGCTGTGGAAGCATGAAACATATCTTCATTTCAGACTCCACTGAGGCCACAATTGTGTGATTCTCAACAAATCACTTTCCCTGCCCCCTCACGTATTCAGTTTCCAAAAGTAGCAGCATTTAGAGTTATCCTCGGCCCCAGATAGCTAGAGAAGTAAATGACCCAACGTCAATGAAGAGGAGATGCCGTTGAAACTGATTGTTTTACAACTCTGAGACCTGCTAAACTTTCCCATAGTCTTTCATGACTGCTTCTGCAGACATGCTCTGGTAGAATTGGGACTGCAATCTGTATGGCCCCTGTACACATAATGACCACAATTCCTGAGGCACCGTGTGTGCCAGTGGCTACTAATGATGCCCAATGAAAATTCCCTAATAAAATAGGTGCTTTAAAAACAACTCTTTGTAACTGACGATAAATCAAATGAAATGTCATTGATTTGCATTTGTAAAGAGTAGCAGCGACACACAGGACAACCCTGCATGATGGATTGTGTCACTCCTTTCAGCATCCAGACAATTAGCAGAAGCTGCACACTCTGTCTGACACCACAGCCTGGTTCCAGGACAGTGCCTATCAGACAACACAGCCTGGATCCATGACAGTGCCTGTCTGACACTACAGCCTGGATCCACGGCAGTGTCTGTCAAACACCTCACCCTGGATCCATGACAGTATCTGTCTGACACCACAGCCTGGATCCATGACAGTGACTATATGACCCGGCAGCCTTGATCCATGACAATATCTGTCTTGCACCACAACTTGGATCCATGGCAGTGCCTGCCTGACTCCACAGCCTGGATTCATAACAGTGCCTGTCTGACCCCACAGCCTGGATCCATGACAGTGCCTGTGTGACACCCAGGGCAGTGCCTGTCTGACCCAATAACCTGGATCCATGACAGTGCCTGTCTGATGTGCAGGACAGTGCCTGTCTGACCGCACATCCTGGATCCATGATGAATGAAAATGTGATGCATGTATTCCTCTCCATCACCGGGCACATTTCACTCAGTCTGAAATCATGGGTTGGGCCTGACTTTGTTGCTTGCCAGACACATGGAAGCCATGAATGGTTGCTGTGATCTGCCCACCTGCATCTGCATTTAAGCATCTTATTTTTTGATTGTTTTTTGTTAATTGGAGTTTTTCTGATTGGTGTATGCTCAAGTCTTGTTATACTTTCATTATTTCTGCTTCCCAGTCCATAGAGATAAATTGTTGCTTGTCTTCGTGTGATGTGCAAGTATTTCACATGTTCAGGGTAAAGATGGCACTGCGGGGGAACCTAGTACCCGGTGAGTGCTTCTGCAGCTGCCAGAAATCATGCTCCTTGGTCGGCCACCTGTGGTCCCTGCTGAGTGACAGCTCCCTGCGCCTGAAAAGAGCTGTGCTCCTTGTTTAAGGTCACTGCATGGTGCCTCAACTCTGCTGAGGGGTGGTCTCTCATCGTTCTCTTTTTTCCTGGGCGGGTGTGGCCCTAGAACAGGTCATACTCCCTGCTTAGGGCCACTGCCTGCTGCCTCAGTCAAAGTGTTGCCCTCTGCTGGAGGCCGCTACCTGGTGCCTCATTCTTCCCTGCTGGGTCCAGCCTGGGGGCGGACTGTGCTTTCCCGTCTGTGGCCCCACCTGCCTGCTCACTCCTGGTCTGCATCCTAATCTGACCATCGGCCAAAGATTGGAGACTCGCTGCTCCAAACTCACTCAGAGCTGTTTCAGCTCCTTGTATGTGCCTAATTCTGAGATGACTCTCTCGGGAAGAGACAAATGTGTGGTGGGCTCCCAGTGCCCCTTTTGTCCATTCAAACTCATCTGGGAATTAGATTTGGAAAAGCTCAATGTGTCTGAATGGAATGAATGGATGTTCATCAGTCTTTGGATGCTGGTGTCACTTGGTCCTTGAGTGATCCCCCTGCCCTCTCACAGGGTCAGACAGAAACAAGAATGTAGAACAGCCTAAGCAACATATGCCCTTAGAAACTAAAATAGGACTCGAAATTTGGACATCCTCACAAAGAAGTGGCCATCTTTAAACGTCCTCTTTTACAGGCTAGAGAGTGTAGAGACTGATATTGAGGTCCTCCCACCTCGGATCCTTGAGGAAAAATTAAATAAAAATATATATATTTATACATATATATATATGATAATTCTGGATCTATGCTTGTATCCTACAGAACATAGTGACTTCTTGATAACCTTCTACAACAAATGAAGGGAATCCCCCAGAATAGCAGCCTCCCTACTCCTATCTCTACTCTCGGATGAGCGCACCGCCACTTCTTCACTGCACTTAGACATCCCAACTAGTGATCTAGGAACGTCACAGTGATAGCGGATAGACCCATATACTTTGCGTAACTCCCTCCCAATCTCCTCTGTCCAGAAAAATTCACTGAGAAAGCGGATCGAAATTTTCTTTCAACCAACATTGATGAAAGCTGCAGGGTGTAACTCCTACACTATCTCATTACCCCTAACCTATCCAAGTCCGCATCAAAAACCTTTAAACACAATCCATTGAGAAGACACCCTGAGACACTGATGTCCAACCCGTATTACGACCTGATAAAAAAGGGCACCATTGTCAAACATCTAATATTTTCCGCCAGGAAAACTGCACTATGGCGAGCAACCATAATGAACTTACTAAACCTATTGAAACCAGAAACATTCCGTATAGCACTAAAATTATGATCGCTCCCTCACAATACCTAAGAGCTGACCTCAACATCGCAATCTATCAAAATGGCACCATTCTGATCCAAGCCCCTCAAAAGGATTTAAAAAAAATTGATGTCCACTTCCCCACCCTAAAAGAGCAGGTGTTTGCCTCCTACCTTTAAACGCACCCCCTGTCTCAACCTAACGCACGTCAGAGCAGTATCCATTACAGCTCAAAGTTAGCTCCAGAGGGTAAGGGCCTCCCGCCCACGACTACCAAAACACAAGCTACTTCTTCTCGCTCCCTTTGCTCCTTAACATCCTCTCCTAAAGAATGGTCTGGCACTAATCTCTTCATTCTGTTGTCCCTACAGCTGGGGACTCAGGGCAGCTTCTCCCCCAAATCCAATAGAGTACCACTTAACTCACCCCCTCAATCTCTCAATAAATCCAATAGAGCACCACCTACCTCATTATCTCAATCCCTCAAAAAGGCAATGCCTGTAACCACGCCATCCACTTTTCATCTCCATCCCACATCCTTAGCAGAAAGCACTCAGGCCATCCAGGGCTTGTTGCCTACCCCTCTAAAGGCCCCCCGACCACCCCAAATAGCTCAACAGGCCCTCGGCTCGCCTCTCCAAACAGAAGGAGACTTTAATCCTTATTGGATAACCTCAATGACATTCAGGTCAACATCCTCAAAGACTTCCTGGCTGACCAATCACTTACTCAATACTGAAATGCAGCCACGTGGAGACAAACTCCAATGCCCTTACCAGGATCCCTGACTCTGCCACTCTAAGCCCTGATCCCTCTGTCTTTTTGCCACTAGTACTAGACTAAAACTCAGAACAGCCAACCTAGCTCAGAGCAGCCATAACGCAAATCTCGAATTGAGGAACCTCCATCTCTAGACCGAACACTCTCTCACTAAAATCAATCATAGTCAAAAATCACTACTCTGCCCGCAAATTAAGCCTTACCTTCAACCACTGTTGCTGACTAATTAACACTATCGCTCTCACAATCAACTTAACTATCTAGCAGAGGATGAAACTCTAGCTCTTCTACTATCCTACGAGGAGACACCTGCCACCTCCAATCCCCCGGGAAGGTGAGAACAAAATCAATACGTCTCAATCAACACGAACAGATCTTTCATATGCAGAAACAGAGGGGTAAACAGCAGTAATCTAAAACAAGTACCTTTATCTACCCCTACCCACAACTTAACCCCGGGGAACTCAGTGTCTCCGCTCTCTGGTCTCCTTCTTAACTGCCGATCAGCAGTGAAGTATTCCTACGTCAATGCTGAACTCATCCTGAGTCAAAAATTGATGTGGTAATCTTAACCGAATCATGGCTCAACAAAGCTTCATCACCCTGCAAGGATCTACTGGTTCCTCCAAACTATAACTTAATAATGCTTGACAGACCAATAAAAAAAGGGGGAGGTATTGCTTGCATTCATCGGTCCGACATCTCTTTTACCCAGTTATGCTCCGACCCACTTGACTCCTGTGAATACCTCGCACTCTCCATAAGTAATGACTCTAACCAATTGTGCAAACTGCACACCTTCTACCACCCCCCAGGTAAGAATGACCCATTCATTGACCACCTCATGGAAATCATTCTAGCAAATGCCTCACCCACTCCAATGATATATTCCTAGTAGACTTTAATCTTCATTGGAATGACCTCCATGACATTCAGGTCAACATCCTCGAAGACTTCCTGGCTGACCAATCACTTACTCAAGCCTGCACTCTAAACACACACTCAAAAGGAGCCACGCTGGACTGGATCATCTCAAAGGAAATGGCAATCAGGCTAACCTCAATTGCTCCTTGTGACTGGTCAGACTGCCATGCTATTTCTTTTCAAATTCTGGGCGTACCTAAGAAAAGATCAGTGCAATTAGTGAAACCGAAACCATAGCTCCAGGACACTAAAAGCCTAGACTACGGGAAGATGGCAGCACGATGCGAATGGATCTCCCCCCGAACTAACAATATACAGACCACTACAACTCAAAAATGTCTGATATAAATGACTCACTAGACCCGTTTAAACTAAAAAGAACACAGGCCAAAGACAGAAATCCCTGGTTAAATGGGTCCCTAAACACCGAGAAGAGAAATCTTTGGCTAACTGAAAGGAATTGAAGACATATAAAGCTTCTTAGAAGGACCAGAAATGGGTACAATAAGAGCATTCTCAAATCAAAAAAAAGAATTCTTCAGAGTATAGCTTGGAAACGCTAAGAACAGACCTCGTAAGCTCTTTCAATTGGTAAAACAGCAATCAAATAAACTGGAAAAAATGTCTAAAGAAATAACTAAATCCCTAATAAGTTTCAATGAGTTCTCCTCCTTCTTCTCGGCTAAAATCAACTCCCTTGGAAATGAGCTGTATTCTGCCGCTATTGTCCTCTCACAGCCCTTGGTGACACTTCCAAATGTCGCTACACACTCCCTACAGGCGGTACCCAAATACCAAGCTTACTAGACCACCTTCAACTTATATGATGACCAGCACATATCGAAAATTCGATCACCCATCAAACCAAACAACCACTACAATGACCCACTCCCATCCAACTGCTTATCCGCAGCCAACCAATTTATCATACCCATCTGGATCGCAATAATCAATGCTTCCCTAATGCAAGGGTCCATACCAGACTCTCTAAAAGCTGGTCAAGTCATCCCCATTCTAAAAAAACCCTCACTGAATCTTGCTGAACCAGACAATTTCAGATGAATATCTAATATTCTTACACTAGCGAAATTAATTGAGAAATGCGTGCAACAACAACTTAGCCAACACATCGCCACTTTCAACCTTCTAGATGAGTGCCAATCTGGGTTCAGGCCAGATCACAGTACTGAAACGACGATTCCCCATATTAAGCCACATCACTAGGAACACACTGGACAAAAACCTGAATATGCTAGCCCACATCAACACACTTGCCAAAAATGCCAGGTTTCACCTAAGCTACCTGAAAAATCTCAAACCATTCCTAGATAAATCGGACATAAAAATGGCAGTTCAGGCTTTAGTTATCTCTAGGATGGAATACAGATTCTCAACCTTATCTAGCCTACCCAAGAGCTCCACTGCTCCCTTAAAAGCCTGTCTTAACGCAGCCATCAGACTCCTAACAGGCTCAAAAAAATGTGACTACATTTCGCTACACCTGAAGACGCTGAACTGGCTGCCGTACAAAGCCAGGTTCCAACTCAAACTGGCCTGTATCACTCATAAAGCGGAACACTCTTAAGTCTCCTGCGTATCTTGCTCAGAAAATCGTGGTTCTGGAGGAGGCAGGCACTCCCAGTGTGCCAGGGATTTTGTATTGAAACCACCCCTCCTCCGGAAGAAGAAAACAAACAACATGGCTTTCTCAGGAGCTGCTCCCAGAATCTGTAACTCGCTGCCACCTCACATCAGAAAATTACCAGCTCTAACAACATTCAAAAATAAAGTGAAGACTTTCCTAATGGGCACATTTCTACCCTAAACTCTCTCAGTGCTTCTACAGTTTAAGCAGCCCAGTGAGTTGCTAGTGTTCTGTACTTGAACTCTACCAGGGTTGCCGACTTTGCTCTAATATATGTAAATCACATGATTCGTTTTTCATTGACATTGCTTACCACTCTGCATCTTTTTCACCCCACTGTCATTTTAGGGGCAAAGGCTGGTGCTGTGTAGTCTTCCTCTGCTCCTGCCAACGTCCTCTTGCTATTCTCCCCCAACTGTACTCCTGATCGCCACTCCAACGCCCTGTAAATAGCCTGTTGTTCCCTGCACTGTTTTCTCATGTTCGCCTGCTCCAATTTGTATTTAACTTAGTTTTACTAAATCTTGTAAGTAACTTGCTATTGCTGTCAAGCGCTCTGATACCCTAACGGGTCACGTTTGTGCTGAACAAATCACGGAAAAAAACAGATCTTTGTTAGAATTGCTCACCAAATAATACTGTTTGGTAATGTAATGCTAGTTCTCACAGCCCCCCTTACCTCTCATCACAGCACTCAATCTATGAGTGAACTCCAGAGCCAGCAGCAGGTGAGGCCCCCTGAAACATTTAGACCCCATCAAGGTGCTTAGCTTTCATTCCTCCCGCCAGTGCAGTGGCGCCGGAGCCCATCACACCTTGCACAAGCTTCTCCCACCTAAGAATACACACTTAGGGAACTTGTAATGCCATTGCCTGCCTGGGCGGCGATGTGTGGCACAAGTCGGAAGGAATGGAGCTGAGGGAGACACATGCAATCAATCAGTCAATCAATCAATCAGGCTTTTATAAAGGGCGCTACACACCTGTGAGGGTCTCAAGGTGCTGAGGGGGGTGCAGCTCTGGGTCAGTCGAAGAGCCAGGTCTTGAGGCTCTTCCTGAAGGTGTGCAGAGTAGGGGAGCATCTGATGTTGACTGGGAGCTCATTCCATGTATTTGCTGCAATGTAGTAGAAGGCTCTTCCACCTGCTCTGGTTCTGCTGATACGTGGGTTCTCTGCCAGGGCGAGGTCGGCAGAGTGGAGGTTCCTTTTGGGTATGTGGAAGGAGACTCTCTTGTTGGGGTATTTGGGTCCGATGTTGTGGAGGGATTTGTAGGCGTGGGTGAGTAGCTTGAAGGTTACTCACTTCTCGACGGGGAGCCAGTGGGGGTCTTGTAGGTGCCGGGTCATGTGCTCGTGTCGTGGGGTTCCGAGGACGAGTCTGGCTGCGGTGTTCGGGATGGTTTGGAGCTTGTGTAGCAGGGTTCTGTTGATTCCGGCATTGAGGGCGTTGCCGTTGTCCAGTCTGCTGGTTGTGAGTGTGTGGGTGACGGTCTTTCTGCATTCAGGGGAGATCCACTTGAAGGTCCTGCGGAGGATGCGGAGGGAGTTGAAGCAGGTGGAGGCGACGACGTTGATCTGGTGGGCTATGGTGAGGGAGGAGTCTAGGATGATGCCGAGGTTTCGGGCGTGGTCTAATGGTGTGGGTGGGTTTCCGAGGGTGGAAGGCCACCAACTGTTGTCCCAGGCCGTGGAGGAGGGTCCGAGGACCTCTGTCTTCTCCGAGTTGAGCTTCAGATAGCTGTTCATCCAGGCTGAGACGTCCTTCATTCCTTCCTGGAAGCAGAGTCTGGGGTCTTCGGGATTCTTCGTGAGGGAGAGGATGAGCTGGGTGTCATCGGCGTAGGATACAATGCTGAGCCCATGTGGTCTGACGATGGCGACTAGGGGGGCCATGTAGATGTTGAAGAGTGTGGGGCTGAGTGAGGATGCTTATGGTACTCCACAGTTCATCTCTGTGGGTTTGTAGAGGAAGGGTTGTTGTCTGATCCTTTGGGTTCTGCCGGAGAGAAAGGAGCGGAACCAGTCGAGGTAGGTTCTTTGTATACTGGCATCGTGGAGTCTGACTGCGAGAGTGCAGTGTGAGATGGTGTTGAAGGCTGCGGAGAGGTCTAGTAGGATGAGGGCCGCAGTGTGGCCCTGGTCGAGTGCCATGCGGATGTCATCGGTGGCAGCGAGGGGGGCGGTCTTGGTGCTGTGGTTGCTGCGAAATCCAGACTGGGAGGAGTCGAGGATGGTGTTCTCTTCGATGAAGGTGGTCAGCTGGGTGTCAATGAATCTCTTGGTGACTTTGGCTGTGAAGGGAAGGAGAGAGATGGGCCAGTAGTTTTTCAGGTCCATCGGGTCGGCCGAGGGTTTCTTGAGGAGGAGGTTGACCTCTGCCCATTTTCAGTCGTTGGGGAAGATGCCGGATTCGAAGGAGGCGTTAATGTTCCAGCCTAGTTCGGGTGCTATTGCGGCGGCGGCTCTGTGGTAAATGTGCTGCGGGCAGGGGTGCGTGGGGGCTCCTGAGTGGGTGTTCTTCAAGGTCGTGGTGGTGCCTTCGGTGGTAGCAGGTTTGCAGCTGGTGATGGTGGGTTGGTTGGTGGTGGTGGAGAGGGGGGTGGTGTCTGAAGTCTGTTTGCAGAAGTTGTTGTATAGGACCTTTATTTTTTCAGTGGAAGTAGGAGCTGAGCTTGTTGCAGAGGTCTTGGGATGGTGTGACATCCGTGGATTCGCTGAGGGGTTTGGTTAACTGCTGCATGAGGTTGAAGAGTTCTTTAGCGTTACTGGCATTGGTGTGGATTTTGTTCTTGATAAAGGTCTGCTTGGCGGCTCTTATGCGCTGGTGGTATTCAGTCATGGCGTTCCTGTAGGTGTTCTGGTCTTCAGTGGTTTTCCTGTTCCTCCAGAGATTCTCGAGGTGTCTGCAGGAGCACCTGGCATCTTGGAGGTCGGTGGTGAACCAGGCGTCCTTCAGGGGGCGTTGTTTGATGGGGTGGCGGAGGGGTGCAAGCTTGTCTGCGCAACTGGAGATCCAGTGGTGTAGTTCTTAGGCTGCAGAGTTGGCGTCGGTCATGGCGGAGGAAGGAACGTGGAGGAGGGTGGTGTTGAGGTGTTCCTCTGTGATCTTACTCCAGTTTCTTCGTGGCAGGGGTGGGGCGGGTTTGGGTGCGGTGGTGGTGTTGAAGGTGAAGTGTACGCAGTGGTGGTCTATCCAGAGGGGTTGCGTGATGTGGCTGAAGTGGATGTTTGTACCTCCTGCGAAGATTGGGTCGAGGGTGTGTCCGGCTCTGTGGGTGGGAGTGGTGACGAGCTGCTTCAATCCGAGGTTGGCGAGGTTGTCAAGGAGGGTGGTGGAGTCGGGGTCGCTGCGGTCGACGAGGTGGAAGTTCACGTCAATGAGAATGCAGTCCATGGAGATGAAGGTGTGGGGTGCGATGAGGTCAGCAATGGTGGCGGCAGAAGAGGCGCAAGGCCCGGAGGGTCTGTAGACGAGGGTCCCGTGCAGCGTGGGTCTGGGGCTGGTCTGGATCTGGAAGTGAAGGTGCTCTGTGTTGGAGAGGGGGTCGCTCGTGCTGGAGGCGGAGAGTCAGAGGGAGCTCCTGTATGCGATGGCGAGTCCTCCTCCTGGGCCGTGGGGGCGGTCCTTTCTTTGGATTTTGTATCTGTCAGGGATGGCGGTGGCGATGCCGGAGGCGAAGGTGGCGTTGGTCCATGTTTCCGTGAAGAAGGCGATGTCTGGTGAGAGGGTGTCAAGCAGTTCCCAGATCTCCATGGCATGTCTGTGTAGGCAGCACATGTTGAGGAGGATGCATGTCAGGGCTTTGGTGGTGTGGGCATCTGGCGTGGTTTTAGAGGTCATTGGGGGGGCTGTTGATGGTGAGGGATTGTTGGCAGGGTCAGCAGGAGAACTGGCCATGGGTGGTGTTCAGCGTCGATCTCTGGCAGTTGTTGTTTCTTCCGGGGTTCAGTGCGAGGAGGGTGGCAGAGTTGTAGCAGTGGAGGGTCGTAGATCCAGGGTTCCTGGTGCTGGCCATGGTTGGGTCGTGGATGGGCGCAGACGGGCTTGCCTTTGGCACGCCAGCGCCACGGCCACACAGCGCAGCTGGGAGGTGGGAACCGCAAAACGGCAGGGGGGTAAGGGGACACGGGGGCAGCAGCGGCAGGAAGGGCACAGAGATAGAAAGCGGTTTAGTAAACAGAGAGCACACAGGTACAATAGGTACAATAAAAGACAGAGAGGAGGCAGAAAACGGGCACAAGAGAGACAGAAAAAATTAAAATGGCACAAAGACAGACACGGGCACAAGATAGACAGAAAAACAGGAAAGTAATATGTAGTGGCCTGTCCTGCCTCGCGCTGCTTGAGCGCGAGGCGTACATTCAGCGTCTCGTGCTGCCTGCGATGACGTAAGCGTTTGACAGTTGGAGATAACGAGGAGAGATAACGGTGTTGTGGTTAGCCAGAGGCAATGATTCGTGCCCGTGGGAGTTCGTGATTAAAGTCTTGCTGTTCCAGACTTCTGACTCCGTGTAGTCATTACATCGAGAAATTGGCGACGAGTACGACTCCCACAGAACCCACAGAAGACTACGGTCTAAGGTACCTGAGGTATCGGACGCCCTGCGCATTCCTCACCTGTTGGTCGGTAACTATCCACTGCCACAGCCGTGCACGGAAAGACAAGCGTCTGCTTCCTGATGTCTCCTGGTGATCGGTTCGCCTGAGGTGAGGAAACTTGTGACGACAGGCATTAGGCGCGCAGACTCCGCTGTTTGTCCCTCCCTCTCTGCTTTCTGACACACGATCTTCCCCGCCCAGCTCTTAAAGAGGCAGCCTCGTTTATGTCTCTTTCAGTACATATGGTCTGCTGCGCAAGGCTTATCATCAAATAAGTGCTGGGGCTTGGGAAAATTGGACTTGTGTGTTCTTGGCAAGTGGCAAAAAACGCATTAAGGCAAAAAGGGTTACTCACTCTGCACTTGGCTAAAAGGACATGACGTGGGCACGATCTTGAGAGGAAAAAAAAAAAAAAGATAACACATAATTCTTCTTGCAGTCTCTCTTGTTGTTATATAGGCTGTTTCAAACGTTGTGGCTCATCAAAAATACTGGCTTTGACGTAATTTCGTACACTCTTGGGATTGCCACCGTTAACTACTTATAAGTAGGAACAATAAATATCTATATTTCCTCATTTGCACGTTTGAACAAAACTTTACATGATGCAGTCTATTCTTCCTCCACCTCCTTTCCTGGACACACCTGGCGAACCTCCTGTGCCTTGGAGAAAGTGGTTCGATGCGTTTGAAAATTACCTGGGTGCAATAGGAGCACATAGGTTCAGGGCAGAAAGAAAAAAGTTTTTACTACTGCATTCTCTGGGGTTTGAAGGGAGGGAAACCCTTAAACATTTACCTGATGTAGTGGGTGAAGAAGAAGAAGATACGGATGAATACAAAGACACAGTGAAGAAATTAAAAGTCAGATTTGATAAGCAACCCAGTGTGGTGGTGTCTAGGCATAAATTCTTTAAAAGAGTGCAGAAAACCGAGGAAGATGTAGACACATACATTACTGCTTTGAGGAAGTTGGTGGCAGAATGTGATTTTGAAAATTTCAGTGAACAATTGATTCGTGACCAGTTCATAGGAAAATGTTTGGACAAAACCATAAGACAAAAGCTCTTATCGTTGGAAAATCCCTCCCTGGATGAATCTATTCGCATAGCGAAAAGCATTGAAACGTCACAATCTTCAATAAAGGAACTGGAAAGTAAAAGTGTTGAAGTTGTTACCCCTGTCCGTTTTAAAAGGTATGAGAAGAAAAAAGATTATCAGCCAAGTAATTTTTTCAAAAGGACTGATATCTGTTTCAGATGTGGATATCCCTCCCATGTGAAAAGTGGTAGACCGTGTCCTGCGAGAAATGCAACCTGTCGCAAATGTGGGAAATTGGGACATTTTGACAAAGTATGCCAAAGCCAAAAATATAAGAAAGAACAGGTGGCATGTGCAATTGATGCAAGTGGTAGTGACAGCGATGACACTCTGTGTGAACTCAAGGACATGGTTGTAGTTGTCAGCGAAGGGAACATAAGAAGTGGTAACCCTGATGACTGTATAGATCCCTATGCCATCATTGGAGTAGGTGAAGAAAGTTTGAGACTGCTTGTAGACTCTGGTGCAAGGATCACAATGATCAGTGAATCTTTGTTCAGGAAAAAATGGGGTAACAGACCTCTGCAACCGCCTGACCGTGAACCTGTATCCTATGAAGGGAGAAGTATAGAACTGATGGGGTACTTCGAGGACATCTTGATTTTCAAGAACAGACACATTTATGGAAAAGTATACGTCGCTGTCAATGGATTAGACATATTGGGATGGTTCCACCAAGGTTTGTTCAGTATGATGCTGTGCCCTGGAGCAAAGGAACAGATTCTGGTTGTTCGGGACCAAACACATGTTGAGGAACTACTCAATAAATATCCTAGAGTGTTTTCAGGCGAATTGGGGAAAATCAAAGGATTCAAACACAAGATCAAGATAAAGAGTGATGCGGAACCGGTAAAACACAAAATAAGGAGTATCCCTTTCAGCATAAGAGAAGACTTGGAAAAAGAACTTTTGTCCATGCAAAAAAGAGGGGTTATTGAACCCATAGAATCGTCTGATTGGTCATCAGCATTGGTCGTGGCAAGGAAGAAAAATAATGATCTCAGAATCTGCATTGATTTGCACAATCTAAACAAGGTCATCTGGGTGGATTCGCATCCTCTACCGAATATATCAGAAATGCTGGGTGTAGTCGATGGTGCCAAGGTCTTCACCAAATTAGATCTGGCCTCGGCATATCATCAAATTGAACTGGACAAGGATTCACGCCATTTCACTGCGTTCAACTCACCTGCAGGCTTGTTCCAATTTTGTCGAATGCCTTTTGGGTTGGCATCAGCAGCCTCTGTCTTTCAGAGAGTTATGGTCAATTTACTAAAGGGGATAAAAAATGTGGCCATATTCCAAGATGACATTCTGCTGTTCGCTAAAGACCAACAAGAACACGACATAGTGCTGAACAAGATCTTGTCTATATTCCAGGAACATGGAGTGGTCCTAAAAAGGGACAAGTGTGAATTCTCTAAAGACAAGATGGATTATCTGGGTCACACGATTTCAAGTGAAGGAGTCACGCCCAAACCGAGTTTGGTTCAAGCCATTGTTGATGCCTCCGCTCCCAAAGACAAAGCAGGAGTCAAATCACTGTTAGGTCTCACAGAATTTTATGCCCGCTTTATTCAAGACTATGCTACAAAGATTCGTCCCATTTCCAAGCTGCTCCAAGACAGAAGTGAATTTGTGTGGGATGATGAATGCAAAACCGCCTTCGATTGGATCAAGGAGCAACTTAGCACTGTCAAGGCCTTGAAGCCATTTGTACAAGGGGTCCAGTGTACCTTGACTGTTGATGCTAGCAGTTATGGTCTGGGCGCTGTTTTGACACAGATTGTTGACCAAAAGGAACACACTGTAGGGTTTGCATCCAGAGTACTAAGAGAAGCAGAGACTCACTATTCTGTCATTGAGAAGGAGCTTCTAGCGTGTTGGTGGGGCATTGAAAAATTTAAAAATTATTTGTGGGGACAAAAATTTATTCTTCAAACGGACCATAAACCATTGGTTGCGATTTTAGGGTGTACCAACAGCCGCGGGGCCACTCCCCGCATCGCACGCCTAGCTTCCAAACTCTTACAATTCAACTTTGATATTGTACATATTGCTGGGGGAAAAAATGTAAGAGCGGATGCACTGTCACGTTTACCTGCTAACACCAGTCAGGACATACAAGGTTTTGATGAATGTTGTTCTGATGATAAGGAGGATTATATTATAGCAAGTGTTGAACTTAATAACGTTTGTACGATTGATCAGCAAAAATGGAGGGAGGCGTTGGCTGGTGATGAAGTTTCAAAAGAACTGATGAAATATATTTCCCAAGGGTGGCCCAGGGAAAGGAATGTGAATGTTAATTTGCAACCCTATGTCAAGGTGTGTGATGAACTTTCGATTGAGGATGGTCTAGTTTTCAGGTTAGAAAAACTTGTTCCACCGGTGGACATCAGATCCACCCTTCTGACCAAAGCACATGAGGGGCACCTAGGTGCCACATTAACCAAGCGTAGAGTAAGGGAGTACTTTTGGTGGCCTAAAATGGATAGAGACATTGAGGAAATGGTGCAAGAGTGCACTGTTTGTTCGTCTAGTGACAAAAGTCTTCACACTTGTAGTCCCCCTCTTACACCCATTCCCCTCCCGGGTGGACCCTGGGAAAAACTTGGCATAGATGTTCTAGGACCTTTTCACAGTTTACCCCAACAATGCAGATTTGCTATTGTCATGGTGGACTATTACACAAAGTGGCCCGAGGCCAAGTTTGTCTCTAAGGTCGATTTCCAAGAAATCATCAACTTCTTAAGGGAAACTTTTATGAGAGAAGGGTTCCCCCAAACTTTAATATCAGACAACGGAGTACAATTTGTATCATCTGAAGTACAAGAGTTTCTTAGAGAATCTGCCATTACTCATCACCGTAGTTCTCTCTATCATCCTCAAACTAACGGCTTGGTAGAGAGACTAAATAGAGTCATAGTTGATTGTGTCAAGTGGGCGCTTGCCCACCACAAAGCTGTTCCCCAAAGTGTCAGGACAATGTTGTGGTTTTATAGAACCACTCCCCATTCTTCCACTGGTGTGTCCCCCTTTGAACTACTGAGAGGTAGGAAACCATGTACCGAGTTTAGACCGGCTTGGATGTCCAAATGGAATAAATCCAATTCTACTCCCCAAGAAATGGATGAGAAAGTGAGGTCCAAGTCTGCTGAGGTCCAGGCCAAACAAAAAGAGTACTTTGACGAAAGGAAGCGTGTTAAGATCAGAGAATTTGGAGGAGCCTAGCGCGCATCCAAGATGGTCGCGTGAGCACAGGGCTCCCCGGACCCTCTCTGCTCCTCGGAATTTATCCTGAGAATATCCTGACTTGGCTTATGGAATCTGGGAGATAAAGACCAGCTGAGCGTATATCTCTTTTCAAAACTCAAATCGGACCTGGGAATCCTGAGTTGTCGTCGTCGGAACTTTTGGGACCCACCCGACGGAGGTGACCGGGGTGAAGGTGACCCGAGGGACCGGGCTGCAATTGAACAACAGCGGCTTCAGCGCGGTGCCAGCTGCCGATCCACCACTTTCGGTTTCGGTTTTGCACTTCAGGAGACCGGCAGGGAGGTGCGCTCGGGGTGGAGAGGTGCTTCCTGGGCCTCTGCATGAGGTTTTCCTTCATCTGCCACTAGAGCGCCTATCGCCTCGGACCCCCTATACCGACATTTTGTGGTCTTCTTGCTGGTGCCTTACACCTCTTGATTGGAGGTCCCCTCGGGTGACCGTGTTCACATGGGGGGCAAAGGGGGTCCCGAGGGCCGCAAGACCAAGGCTTCCCTCCGCGGGGGGGCAGTCCAGAGCAATAACATGGACCGCTACACCCAGGGCAGGGGGCCCTCTGGCGCTGCTGGCCTCCCCTCGGATACTGCGGAAGGAGGCGCGACCGCCACTACGGAACTATCCTTGCAGGACATTATGGGCGCCATTGATGGCATCAGGGAAACCATCGCGACGCAATATGAGGCCCTGGCCCGTAAGATTGACACTGTCGCGATCGATGTCACCCTGATCCGGGCCGACCTCTCCAAAACTAACGAGAAGGTCCAGGCTCTCGACGCACGGACCTCCACCCTCGGTGCGGATGTGTCGGATCTGCGGGCCGCGCTTGGAGACATTAGGGTGGTTAACGACCATATGGCCCGGCGGCTTGAGGACTTCGAGGGACGGGCCCGACGCAACAACATCCGCGTCATAGGTGTACCGGAGTCCTCTGACGGCCGCCCGGTTGACCTCGTGGTCGAGGAACTTATCCTGAAACAGTTGTCCTCGGCTGGCCTAAGTAAGTTCTTTGCCGTGGAGCGGGCCCATCGAGTTCCGGGCGGTCGGCCACGGCCGGGGGCCCCCCCGAGGCCTATCGTGGCCAAATTGTTCTACTACAGGGACCGCGACGCTATTCTGCAGGGCTCACGGACCCACGGCCCGGTTCGCCATGAGAACTCGACCATCAATTTTTACCCGGACTTCACGCAACTGGTCCAGAAACAACGGATGGGATTCCAAGGGGTGAAGCGTCGTCTCCGTGAGCTGGGCCTAAAGTATTCGATGCTCTACCCTGCAAAACTCCGAGTGGAACATGGGGACCGGACAGCCTTTTTTGACTCTCCTGTGGCTGCAAGTGACTGGCTGGACTCTCTGCCGGACGGAGGTGGCCGTCCCGGTCCCTCTGCGGGCACCGCAGGTGATGGGTCCCCTTTGGAATGACTTTTGGTCCTTGATTTTGCCTTTTTGCACAGTACAATCGGGTCTTATTTCATTTGCACATTGTGTTTTACCAGGACCAGTGAGGGGGGCGGGCGGGGACGGGTCCCTTACCTCCTCGGGGTTCTTTTCGTAGAATGGGGTTAGTGGGGCGACAGGCACACTGCAAGTTGGGGGGGTTTTTTGGCCCGCAGGGGTGCAGGGTGGGGGGAGTTGGTCCTGGGGTGGGGTTGGGGGGGAGGAGGGTTTGTTTTGCTGTGTGTTTTTTGTTTACAGGGCGAGGTACTGATTTTTGTCCACATTTGGGAACTGTGCTGCAGGCTGGGGGACCCTTGATCTATTGGGGGGGATGGGGGGGGACGGGTTGAGGCTTATGTCATGGAACGTCAATGGGTTGGGGGACCGTATCAAGCGGGGTGTAGTACTGCAATATTTGCGTCGTCTGACTCCTGATGTGGTGTTTCTCCAGGAGACGCATCTGGTTGGCAATGTTTGTCATGCAATGAACAGGGGGGGATACCGCCTCGTGGCCCATTCTGGTTTCACAACTGGTTCCAGGGGGGTGGGCATTCTGCTGCGAACCTCACTTCCGGTGGAGATCACTAAGATAGTCTCGGATGACAGAGGGCGCTATGTGTGTTTGATTGGGAGGTGGGAGGGGCAGCCCCTTGCCCTGGTTTCAGTTTACGTCCCCCCGGGCCTCCAGAACTCCACCTTCACTGACTTGGGTCGAATGCTGCTTGACCTTCCGGACAGCCTCCTGCTCATGGGCGGGGACTTTAATTCTGTGGTTTCGGGTGAACTGGATCGTCACCCACCAAGGACCCTCCCCGCTGCCCAGGCATGGCTGGGTGGGATGCTGGAGACCTTCGGCCTGGTGGATAGTTGGAGATTGATGCATCCGACCCAATGTCAATTCACCTTTCACTCGGGGGCGCATGGGAGTCTCTCTAGGTTAGACTACTTCCTTATGCCCGCGGCGCAGACTGGTCGGATTCGAGAGGTCAGGCACCTGGCGCGGGGTATCTCCGACCATTCTCCGCTGTGGCTTGTTTTTGACACCGGGCCGCGGTCTGCAGGGCGGATCGCTCCCATTAACCCATGGTACCTGCGAGACCCTACGACTCGTGACAGCCTGGTTAAGGCTATGGACCAATACTTCCTGGATAATAAGGGGTCGGTGTCCTCTGCAATGTCCCTGTGGGAAGCCTTTAAAACCGTGATCCGCGGACACGCCCTTTCCCAGATAGTGGTGGCTAAGAGGGTCAAGAGTGAGGCAGTGGTGAGGCTGGAGACTGACATCTTGGGGCTGGAGTCGGCCTTGGAGGCGAATGTTACTCCGGACGGGCTCCATGCCCTCAGCCTGAAACAGTTTGAATATAGGTCCCTGGTCACTGACGCGGCCAAAACTATGTATAGGGAGCAGCAGGGTCGACTGTACGATGCCGGGGACAAGGCGGGAAAGTTGATCGCGTGGCTGGACAGGAAGGAGAGAGTGAATCGTGTGGTCCCGGAGTTGCGTGCTGCGGATGGTGTGTGTGTGACGGAGCCTGACGAGATTGTGGAATGTTTTGCCGACCACCTCCGTGCTGTGTACTCCCCAGTGACTGACAGGGATGAGGACGACTCTCGCCTTCTACTGAGGGATATCGCCTTGCCCTGCCTGTCCGTTGAGGACCGTGAGCGGCTGGACGCCCCCTTGTCGGTGGATGAAATAGCGACCGCGATCCGCTCCCTTCGCTCGGGCAAGGCTATGGGTCCCAACGGTCTGCCCATTGAGCTATATAAATTGCGCCCTGACAAGCTTGCGCCCTTCCTCAGTCGCATGTTCCGTGAGTCTCTGGCGGCGGGTTCCCTCCCGGCCGATCAGCGTTTGGCCACGATAGTCGTTATCCCCAAGGAGGACAAGCCGCGAGATCGCTGTACTTCTTACCGGCCTATTTCACTGCTAAATGCGGAGCCTAAGATCCTGGCGAAAGTCCTTGCCAATCGTCTGTTGAGCGTCGTGTGCGATCTGATTCATCCGGACCAATGCGGATTCATCCCGCATCGTAACACCGCTCTTAACTTGCGGCGTCTTCATGGCGCCCTTGCCAGGGCGGAGCTCCTCTCCGAACCGGCCGTGCTGGTTTCTTTGGATGCCACGATGGCTTTTGACACCATCGAGTGGCCATTCCTCTGGGCTGTCTTGGCTAAATTTGGCTTTGGGGAAGGGTTTATTGGCTGGGTGAAGCTTCTGTACACGGGGCCCATGGCTCAGGTGGTGGTGAACGGGCGGGTCTCTCGGCCCTTTGCCCTCGGCAGGGGCGCGAGGCAGGGATGCCCGTTGTCCCCTTTGCTCTTCGCTCTCGCCCTGGAGCCACTCGCGGCTTGGCTCCGCTGGGAGCCCTCGCTTCAAGGGATCCGGTGGGCCCCGGGCTTTGAAGATCGGGTTTCGCTGTATGCGGACGATATTCTCCTATATCTCACCTCACCGCGGCAGTCGCTCAACGTCCTCTTTGACGTTCTGACTTCCTTTGGGAATAATTCGGGTCTCACGATCAATTGGTCTAAATCCTGCGTCTATCCGATCTCCGGTGGTCCTCCACTCCTACCGCCTCGGCTTCCGATCCAGGTATCACTGAGCGGCTTTAAGTACCTGGGGATATACGTTTCGCTGGACCCGGTGGCTCGCTATGAGCTGAATCTCCTGCGTCCGCTTCGGCGATTGCGAGAGGATACGGCCCGGTGGTGCAGGCTGCCCCTGTCCCCGCTGGGTCGGGCCGCGCTGTTCAAAATGATGTCCCTTCCCAGGTTCCTCTATGCACTCCAGAATTCCTTCGACGTCATCCCAGTGGCCTACTTTCGCGAGGTAGAGAGCCTGCAGAGGAGACTGGTGTGGGACGGGCGGGCGCGTATTGCTCTTGCTAAGCTTACTCTCCCCTGGTATGACGGGGGCATCGCGCTTCCCGACATTCGCAGGTATTATTGGGCCGCGCAGCTTTCGGCCATCAACCATGCCACGTATGCGCCTGGCCTGAACCCGGCGTACGAGATGGACAAGTTCCTGCTTCCCGGCGGGGACTACAACAGGGCGCTGTACTCCCGCTCGGCTGGCCGGACCCTTACGGGTCCTACTAAGATTGCTGTGCGGACCTGGAGGGCCGCCACTGCGGCCACGGGCTGGGGTGAGCGACTGACATGTGCTACTCCTTTGTTTGCCTCCGATCGCCTGGGGAGCCTCTGGACTACGAAGGGGTTTGACCAGTGGGACACGATTGGCATCAGCAAAGTGGGAGACCTGTGGCATAAGGGCGCGGTTAAGACTTTCGCGGCTCTTCAGGCCGAATATGAGCTTACGGACAGGGAGTTCTTCCGCTATGCCCAGGTTCGACACGCCCTGCTCTCGGTCTTTGGAGAGGGGACCACGATCCCGGTTTCCTCGCCCCTCGAGGACCGCATACTTGACGGACATGTCCCGGACAGCACTATTTCTTTAATTTATAAGAAACTGATTAATCATCGGGCTGACCTCTTGGTGCGCCTTCGGGAGGCGTGGACGGGGGATGGGGTGGAATTGGACGACGAGGACTGGCAGTCTGCACTGTCGTCCCCCAAAGAGGTCGCCATTCCGGCCCGTCTCCGGTTGGTACAGCTTAAGATTCTTCACCGGGTGTATGTGACGGGTCCTCGCTTGGTCTCGATGGGATATTCCGACGATGGGCTCTGTAAGCGGGGTTGTGGGCTCAGTGCCACCTTTCTCCATATCCTGTGGGAGTGCCGCGAGGTGGCGGACTACTGGCGCCGGGTACATACGGTTATGGGACAGGTCACTGGGGTTGTGCTGCTGCCGGAGGTGCGTCGTTGTGTTCTGAATGTGTGGGAGCCCAATGATTATAGCGCGGCTCAGACTCGGTGGGCGGCCCTGGGGAACATGATTGCCAAGAGAGATATAGCGCAGCTTTGGGGTGCCCAGCGGCCGCCCACCGTGTCAGTATGGAAGGAGAATATGGACTGGTGTATGTTCAGGGAGAAGACTGTGTATGTTGCCCGTGGTAAGCCGGGGGCATGGGGCAGAATCTGGGGGCAATGGAATGCTTATCGCGGGGGTATCTGTACGCCCCCCCTGGTGGACACCGATATCGCCATGTCCCCCTGACCCTTGACGGTTCCGGGCACCTTTTGGAATGACTATATATGGACGTTCAGTTCCCTTGGCCCCCCCCCCCGTCCCCAGCCTCCCGGTACTCCTTCCTGTCGTGTGCTGCTTAATGGTCTGACCTGGAGTTCCCCGGAGGAAGCCTGCCCTGCGCCGTTTGTCTTTATGCCTCGCCTTTTGTTTTTCTTTTAGTTTTCTGTGTTTGTTTGATCTAAGTCTCCTGTGCCTCTAGAACTATCCGGACTCACTACGGGGCCGACCCCCGGGAACCGACTGCAGCTTTGATAAATGTATATTTCATTCTGTACTTAGCGGCCGGCCCTGGTGGTTGTAGGCCCGTGCTTGTAATCGACTTATTGTTCAATAAAACTTTTAAAACAAAAAAAAAAAAAAAAAAAAAAAAAAAAGATCAGAGAATTTGTGGTGGGAGACAGGATCAGAATTAAGAAACCAGGTTTTGTAAGAAAAGGAGAGGCTAAGTATGGGGAAATTGTGGTAGTGGACAAAGTGTGTGGTAATGCGGTTCGAGTCAATGGCAAAGACTGGTGGAATAGTAACAAGGTGGTGAAAGTTAAAAATGTGCTCAATGACGTCAAGTGTCCCATGTTGAAAAGTGAGGTCTCTCATAGGATCTCTCAAGGTAAACTTGATGTCCAGAGTTCTTCTCCCAGCCACGCCGCTGTCAGAAGGAGTACCAGAACAATTAATGTTCCTGTTAGGTACCGCCAATGATTTTCTGTGTTTCTTTATGCCACTGTTGTATTTCTCCTGCACTTGCTTTCTGTATCGCTCTCTCTCTCTCTCTCTCTCTCTCTCTCTCTTTCTCTCTTTCTCTCTCTCGTTTGTTCTTTCTTTCTTCCTTCCTTGTCTCTTGCTCTCCCCTTTTTCTGCTTTCTCCATTTCTCTGTTCTCTAAGAAAAGGAGATATGTAGTGGCCTGTCCTGCCTCGCGCTGCTTGAGCGCGAGGCGTACATTCAGCGTCTCGTGCTGCCTGCGATGACGTAAGCGTTTGACAGTTGGAGATAACGAGGAGAGATAACGGTGTTGTGGTTAGCCAGAGGCAATGATTCGTGCCCGTGGGAGTTCGTGATTAAAGTCTTGCTGTTCCAGACTTCTGACTCCGTGTAGTCATTACATAATAATCATTAAAGAAAAACAGGAAAGTAATAATCATTACAACTGTAGGGTTCCTTTATTTTTAAAGCTGGGCTGCACAGTGATGTATAGTATCAATCGGCCATGACATACAACCCTTTGGGTTAATAATGCAAATCTGAGAATCAGAACTCATGTTCTAGATTGTTCTATTTAATATCCAAACGTGTATTGATTGCTTAGTGTTGTGTTATTTCTGTGGCTTATTTGTGGATATTTTTATATATGTGATTGTATGAATGTACTTTTATGGTTATATTTTGGTAACTGAAATAAAGTTATAACACTACTAGTAAAATCTTGTACCAAGTACAAAACCGAGGACTATTCTTCCAGTACAAAATCTATGCTTGACATCACAAACACACCAGGAGTGTGAGTTAGTGCAAGGCATTCTAAGGAAAGCCAGCACTAGAGAAAAGAGCTCCGCTCTAGACTGATTTGCATATAGCTGTGCCTGAACTGGGGTGGCAAAGTGAGCTTAATAACGATGATGGGTTCAACCCAGATCTAATAGTGACTGGGGGTGAGTGTCTGAAAGATTTCAGCTCTCTGTTCATCATCTCCTTGTGTTTGCATTGTTTTCCCTAAGTTGGCAGGGTATGCCCAGACATGGGTCCCTTTCTCACTGTGCCACTGGATTCAACCTAGCCTGGCTGATGAGGGGTGAAACCCAGAAACCGATCCCAGGATGCTTCTTTCCAGGCCAGGGAAGACCTGACTTAGCAGTTCGAGTTGGACTGTTCCTGTGAGGAACAGGGTCAAGACTGATTTGCATATGGCTGGGTCTGAACAGGGGTGGTGAAGTGATCTAAATAACAATGATAGATTCAACCCAGATCTGTGACTAGGGGTGAGTGTCTGAAAAGTTTCAGCGCTCTGTCCATCATCTCCTTGTGTTTGCTCTGTTTGCTCTAAGTTGGCAGGGTATGCCCAGATGTGGGTCCCTTGCTCACTTTGCCACTGCATTCAACCTCCCATGGCTGATGAGGGGTGTTACCCCGAAACCAGTGCCAGGATGCTTGTTTCTGGTCCAGGGAGGGACTGGCCTGGTAGTTTGGTCTGGTCTGATTTGCATATGGCTGGGTCTGAACTGGGTTGGCTTAGTGAGCAGAAGATTGATAACGGATTAAACCAAGATCTGTTACTGAGAGTAAGTGTCTGAAAAGTTTCAGCGCTCCATCCATTATCTTATTGTGTTTGCGAAAGAACACCATACCTTGGTAGAGATTGTACTGTTCTGGCTACTCCTTTTTACACAACACAGTGCAGCAACCGTCTTAAGTAAAAAGTTAGTAAATTTGCTCCTTCTGTTTTCCAGATGAAACACTCTTAACATGTAAAAGCTGCAATATGGGTGACATGTGACTCTCAAACCTTGTGTCCCTCACTGTCTTATGTCATAAATCCAGTACATTGATTAGTACATGCATGTATTATCTCTGTTTAACGTGTGTGTGTGATGTAAACATTTGACACCTTATATTGATATGAATTTCACAATAGAAGAAATTAAATAAATGTGAGAGAGGGGCTAAGGAGACATATGGGGCACTATTGAAGGGTGTAATGAGGGAATCCTTGGAGAAGGATGTCAGCAGGGCCTGAGGGTGTGCAAAACAAATTGTCACACTGAGAGTCACCAACTCTAAAGCTGGCCCTGACTCGTAACCTGCGAGCAAAGACAATTTGTGAATCCTGCACCTTGTAATGTGATTTTTCATTGATAACATTGCCAATTGTTTTATGTGCATTCCGCTGTGTCAATGGCTCTTGTCATTACCTTTACTACACAAACACACTCATCTGATCCAATTGGTCGCCTATAGGCCTAATTCAGAAAGATTTGCTGTGACCTACCTTTGTGTATTCCTGTTTTACTCCTGAAATAGAACCTACTCATAGTAAAATCTTTGTGAGCCAGGCACAGTATGTTTGGTTTCACGTGAGAGGGACCGTGTTGACGTTAAAGAGTCTCCTTCGGTGACAATTCTTGATGCCCAGTTTGGTGGTTGATGATTGTCTTTGAGAGAGGACACAGAAGAAAACCCAGTGCTGGATTTCTGATAAAAGCGGATGTTTCTGTACATTTATAGCATCTTCCTCTGCCTTATTCTTTGGTTTAAATCCCTCTACGTAGGTCTACAGGAAGGTAAGTGCTGTTGTAACAATTCATGGCAAATCTATCCTTTCTGCTGTTTTTTTTCAGAAAGTTTCATAGCTGCTTTGGCACAGGTTTCATCTGATATTCCTTAACCAAGAGACATTCCTAGAGATATTTCAAATATGATTGAATTATTTGTGAGATTTATAAAGATGTCACCTTCACTCATTAATCTATCATGCATTGACCCATCCTTGAGCACTGTTACAACAAAGAGACCATGTTTTGTGTATTTTGTGGATCAAGTGATGGAAGAGGATAGAAACAATTTATTCTTAAAGTATTCTGAGGGAGTCCAATAATTCAATGATTCATTCAAACAGAAGAAGGTTTTGAAAAAGAGTTAAGTCGATTCCATGTATTTTTTGAAGCAATTCCATGTCTCAATTTTGAAGCGCTACATGATAAATTTAAGCAACACATGATACATGATGCAACAATGTAGTTATCCCGTTAGAAGAGAGATTTATCTATTAAGATTAGATGTAAATTGTTTACTAACTTGGAACTAGGATATGTGGATACCAACGGGAGCAATTAGCTAGATTGATGTGAAAGCTCGCAATCTCCAGAGTAGAACCACAGTCCTTTGTGTGAACGTGGTTCCCATATATAGTGGTGTCAGTCGGCCGCCTCTATAGCACGCTCTTTAAGTATCTTTAGGTAGTGTGTGGCTCCTGACCGCTGAAGCAAAGATGCACTGAGATATTTATCACTCTCCCTGTCTTAAGGTAAGAGTCAAAGTACCACATGACTGTGGATCCATTATAATCAGGATCCCTGTTCCTTTTATGCAGCAGGGCACTACTATTGTTTTCTGAACATAAAACCCCTTTGTGGGCATCCTATCTACAGGAGGAACACATTCAGTCACATCTGAAAAACTCTGTGCCCTTCTGAAAAGTGACTTACTCATTACTTTATCATGATGCAAGACATGGCCAGCTTTAGCGTTGGTGGCGCCCAGTGCAACGATGTTTGTTGGACCTCGCCCAATGACACTGCTTTTTCAAGGATTCCCCCTCAACCACCATCTTTTGGTGCTTCTCATCCCATCATAGCCCCTCTCTCAGATGTATTTTATAGCTCTACTCATCCCAAGGTAGGATGTCAGAGCGCTTTATATCAGAAACACATTATGCAGAGACAATGAGTCAGACAAGTGTGTGAATCAATGTACAGAAAATGTTACTCAAGTCAATAAGAACTGCAAGGTGTAGGAGTCACTTGTCATCCACACTGATGGGAATTATTTGTAAAGAGCACTTGGTGTGGACAAATAAAGGGTCACAATCTATCACACAGTGTGGTAAGCAAGTTGATGCACTGCGTTGACTGAAAAGGAGAGAGTACGACAGACCCATATCTATATGTACTAAGACATGGTCTGCTGCTCTCTCCTCTAATGCTGATGTATCTAAGGCTGCTTTGTGCCAATGCACACACCCCAGCACCATAGTGCATGCTTCTACTCATGAGGTCAAGCATGGGTTTTATACTGCAAGAGCACTCTTTCAACACAAACCTCTACGCTTTGCCAAAGTTTGATATTTTACCACTTTGAATGTGTATTGTGTGGTGCAGCACATATGCAAAGTTGGAAAGACCTGGAGAAAATAAATCTTCTCTTCAGCTTTGCATCTACACGAGGAGGCCTCATTTTTTGATGCAGGCCCCTTTATGCCAAAGTTAGTAGATAGGGATAAGCGTCAAAATCCATGTGTGGGTGCGTTGGAATGTCCATGTAGCCTTCATGGTACGCCTCCTTGGTGCCCAGTAATGCATAATGCTACCCTGTGTAACTTTAAGGCTACTTTCCAATGCAGGTCAGGATTTTCTCTGGAAAGTATGCCCCAGATCAGCATTTTGCACTTGCTGTGCATCACTTTTGTATGCAAACAATGTGCAAACTGTTAGTTAATTTGCACCATGAAATCAGGATTTGTTAACAAAATGATTGTACTAATACCCAAAGAAAACCTTTTTTAGCACTCTTAGAATAATGAAAAGTTGAGGAAAAAACAAAGTTCTAAGCCCATGCTTGCAATTGGCAGGTAGCAAGTAGTGCTATATTTGAAGGATTGTAATTTATGAACTCCATGTAAGAAAAGGATATCTGTGATTAAAGCAGTAACCCACTGAGTTATCTACATGATATACAATTCTGTGATCTTTATGGTACACATTGTGCTTTGCAGTTAAAAAATTCATCCTCTATAGTATTTTGTGACATATCAAAAGTAACTAGACAAACCACCATGTCCCCATCAAGTGCATTTCTCACCAGAGTTAGTATGCAATTGTTATTACCCCCTTTAAAATACTAGACAGCAAAGATCCCTGCAGGCTGCTCTTATCTCACCTGTCTTGCAAAGGGTGCCCCCATGCACTTGGCGCCATTTGCAGCGGCACTGGTTGCGCCACCCTAAAACCCGCAGTGACGCATGACGAACTTGTTAGATCTCACAAGTCACAAACGCCTTGAGTGTGGGAGTGATTTTAAATATTCGTGTGCTGTGGGAAGGTCAACATACTACCGATAAACCCATAACCTGAGTTTACTAAGTGCAGGGTTTTGTTGGGCGGAGGGGTGGAGTCATCTAAACAGACCTTTGATGTGTTATTTTCTGGACTGCATGAAACATGGGTGCAAATGGAGGTGGCAGTGAATCCTCACATCTGACCCCTCAGATGGAGGTATCTTCAGAGGACACTACATTGCTGCACATTAGGTGTGACCACCCAACCCCTCTGCCTCCTTGTAAATGCTCTAGAACCATATCTCTTGATTTAGGACCAATTTACTGGGTCATTACATCTGTCTAGGGTCACGCTCTACAAATATCCATATATACAGATAGGAAAATAATTATTTGTGAGTCATTTGGTTTCCAGTTTTGTGTATTTCTCGATCTCCACTCAAGCCAGGGTTTGGCTGCAGTACACCTGGGATCTGACCAAGGTTTTACATTCTCTCCTAAACAGGCATAGTTTATTTGTAGTGATGGTTTTGAACATAATTCATCAAGCACAAAAAGGTGATGGGAGGAATGCTTGCAATTTGTGTAACCGCTATCAATAGCTCTGGATATAATTGTAACCCATCGTTCGTTGGCCAACCATACAGTCTCAGCTTGGACCCAGCCATATGCAAATCAGTCTTGGTGCTAATCCAATAGGAACAGTCCAGCCTGAACTGCCAAGGCAGGTCCTCTCTAAACCAGAATACAAGAAACCCAAGTCCAGCTTCACTATGATGGAGGCACGTCAGTCAGGAGTATGTTGATTTTAGTGGCATATATTTTATTTAAAAATTATCTGTAACCATGCCCCTGGCAAGACAGCTAAATCTGCCTCTAGGCCAGATGAACTTTTCTGAAAACATTAGTCTGGTGAGACTAAGCTGTCTCTAGGTCGCACCTAAAAATGATCACCATAAAAACAAAGCAAACATGTCAAAATTATTTGATATTGGCCAAAAATTCTAATATTCTCTCTTTACATTGAGGAGAGGTAATGATTGCATTTCAAATGTGATTAGTGTTAATTAGATATGTGCTTTGCTTTTCTTGGGTCAATCAAAATTCAACAAACCCGAATTCCATACTTTTCAAAGTGATCCAAGATCTATCCTGCTCATTTCTGATTTGACTTCAACAATCTCTCAAATTTCATGTGCACAGGGGTGGGACACTCAAGTATTCCTTCTCAGGTTTGCAGGTAACCCAAAAGGTTCTTTCTTGTAATAGGCGATAATTAAAGAAGAATTAAAGGGTTGAATCACATCGAAATATATCAAATTAAATTCTATATAACGCAGTACCTTGTACACAGTTAAATTCGACATTGGTCAAAATATAAATGGTTTTAACAGGGCACGTCACATATTTTGGAATCCAACTAGAGACACCATGGGTCCAGCTAGCCAAAAAATATATGTAAGGATCTCCGACAGACTAGTGTTTTAAAATATTTTTTACAGTTCTTCTTTCTGAAATGTTTTGAGGAAAGTATGTTCGAATTACATTTTTGAACAGGTATCCCTAGTAGAATGTAAAAGAGAGCTTCTATAAAAGTGAAAAATTGTCTCCAACAAATGATCAGGCAAGTTTGGAAAGAGATTTATTGAGATGATATTAATTAAAGAATCAAACGTTGGATGTGAAAATTCTTGGGTAGGAGTCCATGGGATCTGCATTCATTTCAGGATCCCTTGATGGTCAAATTGTGTGGTCCTCGCCTAGCTGCTTTTTGTGTCTCCCTTATGTTTTCGTCTACCCAATGTGGGCACATTTAGAGATAGCATTGGCACCAAAAATGAGCAATACATAAATAAACATAGAATTTAGGTTTTAATTATGCAAATACTTTACATTTAATTTATTATCTCTATTTGGCAGGAACATCCTTAAATATTGGAAAAGAGCAACTAGTATGAATATTTAACAAACATGCAAAAATTTGATTGGCTGCAGCAGATCATGAAACAGAATAGGTGAACATTGTTTGTCCATATTGAAAAGCTGAGGAAAAAAACGTGATGGGTGGTGTGACAGTCGCCATTCACCTGAAAACAAGGATTTTCTGCAGTGGTGATGTCTTGCCCCACTCTCCTTTGTAGCACTACTCTTGATGTTGTAGTTACAGCAATCAACCAGCAAGAGACCCCGAAGGGATAAGGAGATGGGACAAAATAATAAAATAAACCTTGGCGGTTCAGCTACTGGAGATATGGACACCGCCTTACATCAAGCACTGTCATCTGTAGTAAATCTCCTACTTCAGGTAACGTAGGGACTGACTCACAAAGGGCATCAACATTCATGGCAGAGGCTCTGCAGACGTGGGGAAGTCTCCGCACTTGGGCTGGAATCTCTGTGATAAGAATACTCATTGTGTAGATTCCGCCATGAGTTTGAAGTCCCCCCCACGACTGCGGGGACCTCCGCCATGAGTGAAGAGGCCCTTTTAGGATTCAGGGAAGTAGTGGATAGTCAACGACTGTTTTTGCAAAGTTTATGATGTGAGTCCAAGCCAAGTGTTGATCCTCTTTATGCCTTCCATTAGTACTCTTATGCTGGAAGGGGTTACATTCAGGTATAAGGCATCTTAATTTTTAGTGTGACAATTTTAATGTCCCACATTAGGTCCTGCTTCAAGAGTTGTTGAGCATCATACATGTCGAAAAGGTTTGTTTTAAAACCCCCAGTTGAGAAAATGTGCAGAGTGGCATGCGCTTGCTTTATCTCCATTATGGTCGAAGTTAAAACAGGTTTTGCCTTGCGCTTCTCTTTGTATGATGGATGAATATACATGTTCATGATTACCATAGAGAAATTACACTCCTCTGTTTGACCCTCTATCCTCACCATGTCTCCTTGAGCGATATACGATTATTAACTATATTCAACCGTGAGCTGATGTAGGGCGAGCCTTGATTCTTACACTTAATGGCTGGGTTAATGAACTCTAAAAATCCAATCAATGGGATAGAAAATAGTGACCACGTTTCTTGTAAAATCATGATCTGAGGAAGTTCATTTTCTCATGCTTGTTTAGTTTGGTTAGTAATCCTCCCACATTCCTTGAGCACATTTTTAACAATTTAAATGCCCAAGGTGGAAACTATGTTGTACTGGCTATTTTCAGTATCATTCAATCTCTTTACTAATATATTAGGGCTCCTGGCAGCCAATTCCAGTCCGACCCTTAGTGAGACCTAAACCCCCAAGTGGTGCCCCTCCAGTCCTGGACCCTTGGTGTTGGTGCTAAAGGTTCCCAGATAGCCCAAATCCAAGACTGGTTCACTGCCTCGATTCTGCCATGCGGCTGAGCCCTGTTCCACTGCTTGAACCCAAGACTACCAGAGTGATTCAAAGGGTTAGGTGGCTGAGCTCTGGATCAAAAAATCAGGGACAAAAAGGCTCCAACCATCTTGAACCCGCAGCTGGACCCAGCCTGAGTAAGTCCCAACACCCCAAGGTGTGACCCTCAAGTCCTGGGCCCTTGGTGGTGGGGCTAAAGGTGCCCAGATATCCAAAAACCCAAAACTGAGAATTTGTGGGCTAAAAGCTGCTCTGAGAACCAAGGGAAGATGAGACCAAACTGTTTATCTATCTGCCCAAGATGCAAGGGTGATCAACCTGACTTCTTGGCTGCTCCCACTACATTGTTCCCAGCAGCAGCAAATCCTGCTCAGTGGTTCTTCATGAAAGGGTATCAAGTCTCCTAGAAATGTCTTCGGCTACTGTCTCCTGCCTCATCCCGCTGAAGATTTTCGACATCCAAAAAAGTGAAAAGTCCGAATGAAGAAATCTTCACAGAAAACTTCATCCAACAGCAACCCGATGACGACGATGATGCCCTCTCCTTTGACACCACCTGCTGCCTTGTTCTACTGAACTTTTAACTTCTCAGAACTTGTTCTTCAAAATTTCTTCTAAGTCTGAAAGAAAGTGCTGACCGGGCTCATTTCACTTCTTGTACCCCATCCGTGCTCCATTGCCATCAGCCATATTTTTCAACTTTGGCCTGTTCTCTTGCAACCAGATACCTGTGGTTGGCACTTTGTTTTTAAAGGCACTAGATTTAATTAGAAACGTTAATAAAATATAACTTGAGTTCTACTGATTGGAATTTTGTTGTTTTGGTGTCAAATAATTCATTAGAATTTACTTTATGTTTCAAAATTGGTGTGGGATGTTATCCTTTGTTGTGTTTTCACCTTATTATTGTTTGTGTACTGCATAAATAATTTACACAGTCAAGCCGGACTGCTTTTTGTGCTAAGATACCCAGAGCTAAGCATGTATTAATTTTGTAACTTTTTGTGGTTCACCCTGACAGGGATTGTGGCTGCTGCTTGACCAGGGCTCACACCCTAGTCTACCAACAACCACATTTCTCACACTATTATTTTGGTGCCCAGGCTTATTTTCGATCTCAATCCAATGCCTGCACATCATCCAGACTTAGAGGTTCAGCACGTACCTGCAGCTTAAACCAACCAAAACTGAATTCCTATTTTTAGCAAATGTGTTCTACCCATTTAGTCCCATGGATTTTTCACTTTTGACTAACCGGTTCTTGGGCTTTAACTGTGAGTCTCACCACCTGCATCTCACTCACAGTAAAGTCACAGTAAATGGACTGAGAGGAATATGTATAACAAAATGTTGGAGCGCGGTGTTAGGCCACAATTGGTAACGCCACGCTCTGACATTTCCAAAATGCAGGGATGCGCCATATTTAAAAGAATATGGTGCGCCCCTGTATTTCTGTTAGCGCTGGCACTAATAAATCTGCCTAGCACCAGTGCAGGCAACCTTGTGCCATGTTGCAAGGGCACCGGCGCTCCAGGGGTGACTGTTTATGTGCGGAAGGGACACCTTCCCACACATAAATGATCTTGAAAGAGCAAAAAACAAGGAGAAATAAATCATTTCTAGTTGTATTGCCAGTTTAAGACCAGGTATTCCCTGGTCTCAGTTTTTGGCACTGACCCAACCTTGTAAATATGAGGCAGCATCAAAAAGCAATGTGTGTTCTGATGGAACGCCCACTGCAACACCCATTGCACGCCCATTTCACGCTAAGTGAAGGATAAAAAGGGGCCTTCTTTACGAAGAGACATTAAGTTATGTTAAGTGGCTTAACACCACTTATTAAATAAGGAGAGGGGTATATTGCCACCAGAACTTCGGAAAAAGTGACTTTCTGGTGGCGATATCTCTTGTATATATGCCCCTGTGAATGCTAATCACCAGTCTCCCCAACTCAAGTTAAGCCTGCTGTTGTGCAACTAAGATAAGAGGATCTGGGCTAGTTACCCATGAACATGTGAGAACACGTGTTTGCACCCATTCAGGATGCACATGTGAGACTGCTGTCTTGCACAGCCTGGTATCTGAGCACAAGTAGCCTATCACATAAGTGACCATTCAGGGATTGGTACTGACCTGGGTAGGTCTTATAATGTGAGTGAACATTCATTGTGTAGATCTGTAATGTCACTCAAGACTTGTGGTGCTTAAACTGAATTTCATGATATAGGCAAAATCTGCACTAAAATTCAAACTTGCCACACTTAGGACTAAAGGGTCTAGTTAGGCAGCAATCAAGGGGTGAACATGCACATTAACTTCTAGATAATGTGCGTTAAAACTGAACTTATCAAATTGTATCAGTGCGCCCCAGACCTGAAAATGATTGATCCAGGTGCCCACAACCAAAAATTTGGATAGTTATTGCCACCACAAGGAATAATCACAGCTCTTGTCAGGGTGAACCATTGAAGTTACTAAATTAACCTGAGCTCAAACTCCTGTAGCTATGACATAGAGCAGACATGCTTAACTTAGGATAGCCTGTAAAGTATTTATGCAGTGCCAAACAGCAATACATGCAAACCGCCAAGCAAGAAAAAAATCCAATCTGAGCTGGAGAAATAGAGCAATATTTTCAAACAAAATGACACCAAAATGGCAAAAATCCAAAAAAGGTAACGTTTTAAGTAGACATTGTGCCAAAAAGTACAAAATAGTAATGATAGTCTAAGGAAGCGCTGGTCTGTCAAGCAGGGAGCTGAGAAAAAAGGCGTTCCCATGTTATTTCCAATTAGAAATTTTGGGAAGCGATATAAAAAAGGTCTGAACTAAAAATAAACCAGATATGATAGAATAGTATTGCATCGCTCAGAAAGTGTGTTTTTCATTAATTGGAGTACCTATCATTCTCCTCAGCGGTGGTTCCCACTTGCTGGAAGCAGGCCTGGGTCTCTCCAATCAGAAAAAAACCCACCCTAGACCCATTAAAACCAGAAAATTTCAGACCAATTTCATTGCTTCCATGGGCCTCAAAATTGGCAGAAGCTCATGTGAACAAGGTGCTAGCCAATTACATGACGCAACACCAAATTTTAGACCCATCACAGAACGGCTTCAGGCCAGGATTCAGCACCGAATCCGCCCTGCTGACCACCATCGAACACCTACGGAACATCCTGGACGCCGGTCAAAGTGCTGCGCTGGTTTTACTCGACCTTAGCGCAGCCTTTAACACGGTCTCCCACTCTATCTTACTGAAACGCCTCGAAGCCATAGGTATCAAAGACCTTGCTCTAGAGTGGTTTCGATCATTCCTGACAAACAGATCTTTCCGGGTCTCTGCCCCCCGTTCATATCCCAGCCTTACCCCATAGAGCAAGGCGTTCCTCAGGGATCGGCGCTCAGCCCGTCCCTATTCAATCTTTATGTCCAGCCTCTCGCTGATATAGCAAAAGAATGGGACCTGACGCTAGTGTCGTACGCCGACGACACCCAGCTCGTCATTTCTCTGACTGAAGGCCCCTCGATCTCAGCGGCAAGATTCAAGAACGGGTTAGAGGCAGTTGCACGCTGGATGTCACACAACTGCCTCCAGTTGAACGCTGGCAAAACAGAGGTGTTGCTTCTGGGAAAAAATCCTGACTATTGGACTGATCAATGGTGGCCGTCCGCACTGGGCCCTATCCCCCCCCCCAAAACCGTAGTAAAAAGCCTTGGTGTCTGGGTGGACGCATCTCTTAATTTGCAGACCCACACCAAGAAACTGGCTGCCACCTGTGTGGGCCTGTTGAGGAGCCTTCACCCGATCCTTGGCTTTTTTGACTACCATACGCGCCAAATGATTGTCCAATCTACCATCCTGGCTCGACTGGACTACGCCAATATCCTTTTTCTTGGCCTTAATAAAGCTGAGATGGCGCGGTTACAACGTATACAAAACTCTGCTGCCAGGGCAGTTGTAGGCCTCCCTCGTAGGTGCTCTGCAAGAAACACCATCAAGAAACTACACTGGCTGCGCATGGAAGCCCGAGTTCAGTTTAAAGCCCTCACTACTGTTTTTAAAATTCTTAAAACTGACTGTCCTGGCCTCCTGCGTCCACTCCTAGAGCCCTATACCCCTCAGCGGGCCCTACGCTCCTCGGGTCAAAACTTGGTGGTTACCCCACGTATAAGGCTAAGCAGAATGGGCGGTCGCTCTTTCAGAGTCTTGGGGGCAAGACTCTGGAACTCCCTGCCACCTCACATTAGCTCTATGACTAACCTGCTGGCCTTCCGCAAAGCGATCAAAACATTTCTATTCTCCCCATCTTAATTTCCTACAGCCCGTCCTTTCCTTCTCCCCTCTCAGGTCATCGTTATAGTTCAGCGCCGGGACGCCTCGTTGCTGGGGCAGCTGTTCGCGCTCAATAAAACGTTATAACATAACATAACATAACATCAATTTAGCCGTTTTTGAGAAATTCCCATTTAAAGAGCTGCTCAGATGGTCACAAATGGTTAGAAAAATAGGTATCTGTGAACAGTTGGTAGTGTCATTTTAAAAATTAGAGATTCTGATCAGCCACAAGATCTTTTTCTCCCGGTCTTTTCTGTCATACAGGACCAAAACCTCATGCTGCACATGGCCAAAGGTTATGAGGGGTTGGGCATCCACAGGGTGGCTGAGGGCAGGGCTTGGCCAAATCCACATCATGCAAGGCTAAAGGCCATGCACCGCAGGGATTGGCCTTCTATGGGAAATTGGAATGACGGGCCTGGCTGACACCTGCTGCACTTGTCCGAAGGTGGGACCCACGGGCTGCTGGCTTACTATGGAGGCTGAGAGCAGGGCCCAAACGCAGGCCAAGCCCTGTGGCTATCTTGTCTACCATGCACACCTTTTGGCTATGCATGGAGGGGGGTTTGGGTGCCCATTGGATTATGGCACAGGGCTTGGCTGGAGGTTACACCCTGCGGCCAACGCATCCCTGCACATGGCCAAAAACTGTGGTCAGTGGGGGAGTTGGGTGAATATGTTAAATCTTTTTAAAACAAGAACACTGAGATTCACCAGCTATGGTTTACGGAGTTATTTATAATCCCCCCCCCCACACATCTCACTGCTTAAAACTCACACATTACACATAATACATCACTCATCAGATGTTCAATGGCAACTTTGATGACATTACTGATGAGATCCAAAATGACAGAATTGATGACTTAATCCAATGAACCTGATAGTTTCAAGGACATTTAAGGATTTTGGGGGCCCTGGGCCAAACATATTTTAGGGCCCTTTGGTTGGAACAGCCTTCAATTTATGATCCAATTCCAGCTTTTTTGTGCCCTCTTTGGCCAGGTCAACGACACTGCACAGGAGCAATTCTAAATGTGTTTCCATCTAAAATTCAGGGATCGTTTTTTGTTTTCAATATTGTAACACCGCAGCAGCTCACTAATATTATTGCAGATAATCTCTACCACCAACTGCCATTTCTCATACGTGAGGTCCTGTTTAGACCTAAAATGAACTTTTTTTGGTCATTTGTCTTCAGAATGGCCGCAATAGACTCCCCCACATCACTCGTGTTAAAATAAAACTAACAGAAAATTGTTTAATGCTCATTCAAGGTCATCTGGGCAGGACTATGTTGAGAGCAGAGCCAATCTTTCAGGGGGCCCCCAGAGCCCACTTTGCCCATGGCTTAAAATGTCTCTGGATAGTTTGGTATATGCTGATCATTCTAGAAGGTATTCAGCAAGAGAAATCTAGGCATAAAATCATATAGCCACTTTACTGCTAATGGGTAATGGGGGTGAGCTACTGCAAGATCCCTGCCCTCATATTGTGTCTCAGATGGGTGAAGGGAGCGAGCTCTCTGTCAATGGTTGTGCACAGAGTGAACACCATGTGGAGCACAGACTTGCTGACTCACGTCTTGTTGATTGTGCACAAGATGTAGGCTTTTTCTAAAAGCATTGCTATAGGGCAAAGGTTGCACTTAGTTGGTACAAACTGTCCTAAGAGGCTTTGAGTGTCTGGAGGGATTGACACCTGCATGAGAAGTTGTGCATGGGAGTGAGGGCTGTATGCACTGGGTACTTGCCCAGAATGTTTTCTTGATTGCCCGCAAGAAGTTGGCTATGTTTAAAGTGTTTGGTACAAAGTGAAGGCTCTGCCTAGTGGGACCTTCACCACCAAAGGGGTCTTGGGTGTCTAGATAGAGTGGGCTTTCAATAGACGAGTTCTGCATTGGGAGAAGACTGCACATAGTAGGTATTTACCTACCCAATTGTAGTTCATTCCCCATAAGAGGTTGGCTATTTGGGCAGGGTTTATTAGAGAGAAAATGCTGTGTGAGGTAGGAGCTTGCACACCTAAGCGAGCTTAGGGGTCTGGAGGGGGTGGGTTCTCATTAACAGTTATTCACAGGGCAGATACCATGTGCATTAGGAGCCTCATAGAAAGACAACATTACAAATTCATCATAAAATGCACAATTTCCTATATTTCTCCACTTTTAATAATAAATACAGATAGGAAACCTATACTGGACTCTTCGCTTACAATGAACCGCCAAATCAATGCAGTTTCCTCAGCCTGCGTTCACATGCTCCATCTACATTGAACGACATTCAGATGGATCCCCACAGATTCCAGGAGGACAGTCACCCTCGCACTCATCACCAGCAGACTCGACTACGGCAACGCACTATACGCTGGTGTCACCCAGAAACATCCCCTGCCGGATCCACATCAACAAGAGAGTCACTTTCAAGCTCCTAAGTCATGCCTACAAAGCCCTACACGATAAAGGACTACCATATCTGAACCTCCACCTCACATTCCAAGTACCGACCTGACAACTCCGATTCTCCCAACTCCCTCTCGCCTCCAGCCCCAGGAACCACAAGACCAGCACCAGAGGAAGATCGTTCTCCTATCTCACCTCCAAGACATGGAACACCCTGCCCCTTCACTTAAGGCAATCAGAGTCACTGACCCAACTCAGGAAGGACCTCAGGACCTGGCTCTTTGAATAATCTTCCTCCCAGTCGGACCAGCAGCCCGCCTCCCACAGCAACTTGAGACCCTCAAAGGTGAGTAGCCACACTTTACAAGCCCCTGTTTGATTGATTGATTGATTGATTGAAACACACTGATTTATGTATAGAAATCTGTAAAAATACATCTAACAAAACAAAATCCTTAGATAATGTAGTGATTTTCCAGGTTTAATTTCTAATGTAACAGAAAATGTAATTATCAAAGTAATCTTTTTTACTATTGCTATTAGATGTTGTAGGCAGTTTTCAAGAGTAGACTTTAATAATAATAAGAACTGTGTGTTTCTAGTGTCTCCTGTAGAAGAATCTCAGCCAATGGAATTCCCAAGTGGGAACTCTAATTGTTTTTTACTTCCTGTTCTGGCTCCCACTGGAATCTTGCAAGAGGGCCAATATTTTTAAAACGTTGCATTTACTATGAAAGAGAGCTATTTCTTTAAGTCTGTGCCTATGAGTTTTCTAATTGGGTCAGTTACTCAAGATCCCTTGAGTGTTGTTGTGTAGAAGTTGTCCCAATTGTAACTTTTGCATCTTGAATGAGGCTCACAAGAGTCTGTCCGGACTCTCATGGGAGTGATATCACACACAGGGAAGACAAGTGATTGGTTGAAATTGCTGTCCGTCTGTATTGACAGCAATTTCCCAGCCTTTAATTTCATTTCAGGTTACCACTTTGGTATGGGAAGAGCTTATGCTGTGCCTTACTCAATTCTTTTAATTTTTTAACAATGAGTCCTTGTTTTTTTTGTTTTTTTAGACTGCTAACAGGAGAGAAAAATGTTTCCTCTGAATTTGCTATATGTAACTTCTGTGACGTGAAGTTTTTTACAAGAACTCCCATGGAACAACTGGGATTTAGCGGAATATGAGGTCCATGCACCCCAAGTGTCTGTCAAAAGCAGAGATGAAACAGGATGCTGGGGAGGCATCTACATCTACTTCCGGTCCCTGAGTGACAACCAGACAGCAAGGGCTGACTGAAGTTCTGAGAGGGCAATCTGATGTGAATCCTCATACTAGGACATGGGGATGTACTACAGACAATGTAGTAGGATATTCTATGCAGGGGAGGTAACCACATCTGTGTGAGACAAATTAGTGTCCAACTACCATTGTGCTAAGAAACAATTGTTTATTTTTTGCCTTTCAGAGTTCACCTTCCCTTCTTTTGTTAATCAAGTTCAATCCAACAAAACATTTAAAAAACTAAAAAATGTAAAACAAGAAAATTAATAAAAATAAGTTCCTTTTTTCAGAACTGCTTTTACTGGTTGAAAAATAGAAATATTTAACGTTTTCTGTCATGTGTATGACTTTATATTGCTATATCATAAATGTCTGCTGCAGCAGTCTATACATGATTATTATTATTATTACGATTTGTACTGCGCAACAAATCATCCCCACAGGGATCTCTCGGTGCCCTTGGCAGCACACTACTGGTAGCCTATGACAATATGGCAGTTAGTACAACCAAGTTTTTAACTGCTTCTTAAACTGCACCAGAGTTGCGCAGGCTTGTATCTCATCTGGTAGTCTATTCCAATGTAAGGGGGCAAGATGAGAGAATCCACGCCGCCCCCCCCCCCCCATTTGAATTTACTAATTTTGCAGGGACGGAGCAATATCTCGATCTGAGTTGACGTACAGGAACGTACGGGATTAACTTCTTCCTTAGGTACGTCGGACCAGTCCCCTGCAGTGCTTTAAACACTATAACCAAGAGCTTAAACACTGCTCTCCTTCTAATGGGCAGCCAGTGCAGTTGTTGCAGGAGAGGTAGTGACGAGGTGCAGACTGGTTTGTTGAGAGCCAGCCGTGCTGCCGTGTTTTGAACAACCTGTAACCTGGATGCAAGATCCTCCCTGATTCCTACTAGTAGTGAATTGCCGTAATCTAATCTACTGACTAGTAGTGCCTGTATTAAGGTCTTTTTGTCATACAGGGGGATCCACGGAAAATAAATTCACAGCATCCGCATTATTCCAAAGCACGTCCCCGAGACCGCTTTCATATGATCCTCCAGTGAGAGTTTATTATCGATCATGATTCCAAGGTTCTAGCCTGCTTTTTGGGACTAGGTGCCACATCAAGTTCCACTGGCCAACAGTCCACAGACCATAGATCCACAATCTTCCCGACCGGGAGAATCTCGGTTTTATTGGAGTTTAGCTGGAGGAAATTCTTGCTCATCCACGTGGCAATTTTCAACATACAGGACTTAACTTTGCTCTGGTTGCCGAGGGATCCGTCTCGATGCGGACTATCACCTGAGTGTCGTCCGCATACGAGATTGTCTCAAAACCACAAGATCTAATAAAATATAAGCCTATTGCTATAATTAGAAATAAAACACAAACACTAGTAACAGTAGATTTGACTTACATTTATAAAGATCTTGCACCAGGTCTGCTCTACTTTTCTTTAATGCAGACCTGATAGAAAATGTAAGGTTGTACTTATAAACCATCTGAAATAATGTTTTATGTTGGTTTATTACCAATAGCAATTCAATGCAGTGAAATGCACTTCCTTGCAATACAGTGCATCAAGGAAGTGTTCCTTGGGTGTTGTATGAGGATTGTTTTGCAGCTGCCCATGCTTTTTGATGCAAACCCAATTCTACGATCACTGGTAGACATGGAATTCTGAAAATATCCTAGACCTCTTTGCAGCTGGCACAACACAGAGAATTACATTTTTATTGTTCTATGTGTACCTCATTCTACAGTACATATACATAGAAGAAATAGTCCTAAAGGACCGCCTTATGGCACAAAAAATTGGGGGTTCTGTGTGGTGATGGAAGGTCCCCTTCATACCAGCTCTGCACAGCTCAAATGTACTGCGTCGTAGGAGCTTGCCTTATGAAATCTGGCTTGTGTGTGTTGAGGGACAGACCTGACTGAACTATTCATTATAGGGTGATGGCTGTGTGTAGCAGGGGTTTGCCTATGTAATGGAGCGCAGGTGTGGTGAGGGACTGGCCCCTATGTGAAGCCCTCTGCAAATATTAAAGGCTGTAAGTCGTAGGGAATTGCCTGTGTAATGGGGTATAGATGTAATGTGTGACCTGCCTCTCCATTAAAAACCTCTCTACAATTCAAAGTCTGTGCATCGTAGGTCACCAAATGAGGCCTGGGTGTCCGGAAAAAGTGGCTTTCTGCCAAGACTTCTGTAAAAGGTGAAGGGTGTGCATAGTAGGGCTTGGCCATCCATTGAGGTTTTGGTGTCTGGAGGGATGGAGTAGGCTATGTGTCAGGACGTCTGTATAAGATGAAGCATATGCGCAGTAGGAGGTTAGCCACATTGTGGTGCCTTGGTGTCTGGAGGGAGTGGGCTCTCTGTGAAGACATCTAGACATCTGTACAAGGCGAAGGGTGTGCGTAGTAGGGGCTTGCCAACATAATGAGGCTTGGTTATGGTGCTGGCGGGTCTTCTGTGTGAAGAGCTCTGTGCAAGGCAAATACTGTTCGGTTCGTAGTTGGGGCTTGGCCATGTAATGCGACTTGGGTGTGGTAAGGGACTGTCTTTACGTGAATCGCTCTACAAAAGGGTGAAGACTGTGTGTTGTGGGGGCTTGCCCACAGAATAGAACTGGGGTGTAGTTAGGGTCTAGCCACTACACGAAAAGCTTTGCACAGGGTGAATACTGCATGTAAAGGCTTCCATGCAAGGCATGGTAGGGGCTTTCCCACGTAATGGGGCTTGGGTATCTATAAGTACTGGCGTCTGCGTTAATAGCTCTGTACAGGGAAAAGGTTGTACATACTAATAACGTACCCACATAATGCAGCCTGAATGTGCAGGAGCTAGCCTCTGCATGAGGAGCTCTGAACGTGGTGAAGGTAACGTGTAGTACAGGCCTGCCCAGCTAATGAGGCTTAGGTATGGTGAGGGATTGGACTCTGTGGAAGGAGCTCTGTACAGGGCAAAGGCTGTTCATAGTAGAGGCTATGCAACATAATGAGGCTATGAGGGGCCGGCCTTGCATAAAGAGCTCTGTACAGGGTGAAGGCTGTGCATGGTAAAGGCTTGCCCACATAATGGGACTAAGGTGAAGTGTGGGTCTAGCCCCTGTGTGTAGAGCTTTGCACATGGTGAAGCCTGTGTGTAGTAGTGGCTTGTGATAATGGACTGGCCTCTGTATGAAAGTCTTGCATAGCAGGGGCCTGGCAATGCAATGTGTTTTGGGTGTGGCTAAGGACTGGCCTCTGCATTAAGGGCTCTGTACAGGACGAAGACTGTGTTTGCAGGGGACTGCCCATGAAATGGGTGAGGAACTGGCATCTGCATGTAGACCTCTGTACAGGGTGAAGGTTAAGATGTATTTTTTTTTATTTTTTTTTTTCTGGCCCGCTGTACTCTACGTGTTCTCTCATGGGAGTCGCACAAGACTGGCCAGTGTAAAAGTTTTTTTTTATTGCCCCCTTTTTACAAATCCCCCCCCCACCCCGCCCAAATAACTGTAAAGGGTTCAGAGTACCTCTGCCCTGCCCCCTTGTGTGGTATTTTTATTTGAAATCATGACATTCATGACCCATCTAAGACGCATTATGATGGCAGGGATCTTGCATTAGCTCACACCCATTACCCATTAGCAGTAAAGAGGCTATATGAATGTATGTCTAGATTTCTCCTGCTGAATACCTTCTTGCATAATAAGCATTTATCAAACTATCCAAAGATTTTTTAAGCCATGGGCAAATTGGGCTCTGGCCCAGCCTCCACCCCCCTTTCAGGGCCCCACCTGATGGATTGGCTCTGCTCTCTACACAGTCCTGCTCTGATGACCTTAAATGACCATTAAACATAAATTGTTGTAAACATCATTTTTCTTAATTTTTATTGAGTCCTGGTGTCCTGTAATGGCAGCTGCTACATTTTCTTCATGTTGCAGTTCCGAGACACACAGTCCTGAACGAGACATGCAGGATCAGTCAATCACAACACTTTTTTTTTCAGTGAGAGTCTGTGGTAGTGGGTGACGGCCCGCCAGATGAGGCTGAGCCATAATGCCTGGTATGGCCATTTAATGTTGCTTCTTTTACTCACACACCAAAACCTCGTTTACAGAGTCAACCTTTGAGATGTGTTTGGGCTTCATTTGTTGTCCCTCAGATAATGGAGGCAATAAAAAATAAGAGAGTAGAAAGTGTTGCAACTCATCACTTCAGATCCAAGTAGCCTTATATGCGATTAGAACTTTTAATGCTTACAGGGAAATGGTTAGATCCCATCTTGAACAGGCAAACATTGACAGCACAAGTGAGAAGACGTCCATCTTAGGAATGAATATAACTTAATCACACCCACCATCTTAGCAGCATTGTGCCTTGCTTAGTATGGCAGGTGATGATATCAACTCTTGATTCAACTGGCATTTTTGATCCTCCATCGTACCACATTTCTTCCTCCTAGCCCTACACCTTGGATAACGCACAGATCAGCCTGTCACCACTGGAAGCCATTCAGGGCTACTGTTGCCACAAGCACATCAAACCTGGGAACCAGTCATGGGCAAAGCTGGCAGGGAATCCTTCCTGTGCGTCAAGTGTACCAACTCCGCAGAACCAGGGCCAATGTCTGGGGATTTCTGGCTGCAGATGCAGCATTCACTCTCTGCCGCTATCATACCCTGGAGTCACATTCACAGTGAACTGAGTGACACTGATGGCTGCATCACAGCTATCCATAGCAAGAGAAAGAAGAAAGGATGCATTACTTATTTATACTCTGCTAAAGAAGAATGTGTTAAAAAAGAAGGCAGTCTCAAGGTAAGAGTGTCTCTCAATTTGGATTTAGTGCGAAACATTGTTGGTCCTAAGAGTTGTATAATACTCTTGAGTTTAACTGCATGTCTCCTTTATTAAAACATGTATTCTCTTTTTTCTGCAGGTAATAGGACAAGTCAAAATGGATGTAGAAATTCAGACTCTCTTTAATAATTGTAGTCTTTCCATTTCATATTTTATCATCCTTGGATTTTCAAATCTACTGCAGTTTAATCAATTTTTTGGTTTTTTAGTTTTTCTATTGATCTATCTTTGTGCCCTCTCTGGAAATGTGACAATTTCCACAGTGATATACATCGACTATCGCCTGCACACGCCCATGTACTTTTTCCTTACAAACCTGTCTATGCTGGATATCTGCTACACATCAGTGACCGCCCCCAAGTTGCTCAGCATCTTCTTGTCTGATGATAAGTCCATTTCATTCAGTGGCTGCATGACACAGCTGTACTTCTTCATGTCCTTTGGGACTACAGAATACCTCATCCTGACCATTATGGCTTACGATCGCTATGTTGCAATCTGCAAACCTTTGCAATACACAGTTATGATGAACAAGGAACTGTGCATCCATCTAGCTATGAGTGCCTGGGCAATAGGCTTTATAGTTGCTGCCCCCACTACTGCGCTGATCTCCAACCTCCTCTTTTGTGGATCCAGGAAAATCAATCACCTCTTTTGTGACGTCACACCTCTGTTAACCCTGTCATGCAGCGATACCCGCATTACTGAAATTGTGATATTCCTTGAAGGTGTCTTTGTTGGGTTCAACTGCCTTCTACTAATTCTTATATCTTATGTTTTCATAATCACTAGCATATTCAAAATAAGTTCCAAGACTGGGAGAATCAAGGCGTTCTCCACCTGTGGCTCCCATCTCACCTCTGTTAGCCTATATTATGGGGTTACTTTTTGCTTGTACATGAGACCAACCTCTTCCTACTCTCTTGATCAAGGCAAATTTCTTTCAGTGATTTATATTGGGGTGATTCCAATGTTAAATCCAATTATTTACTCCCTGAGAAATAAAGAGTTTAAAAGTGCAATGACCAGGGTTCAGAAGGGATTTTTTTTAAATAGGGTGTCTTTTATTTGCAGGATGTAGCGAGCACACTCTGATGCAAATTTGAGCTCACAATTTACAGAAGTTCTCCACTAGATCCACTTGATCAAATATGTTTTGGGTAATGAAATGGAAACCATCCTCTTTCTACTGAGAACTGATATCCCAAAGAGCTTATTTGTGCCAGCAAGCTACAAAATAATAACCAGCTCAGCAGAGGTCTACGAAATTCAGTGACAGAAGAGCCAATTAACAGAGCCTTAAGAAAGAACATGTGGTCTAGAGGTGTTATAAGGACCAAAAATGAGATCAGGTGCCTTTCCTCAATACGGAAATGTTACTACAACCGTTGCAATCACACCAGAGACAATATAGAGCAAAAGGCTTGTCCATAATACAAAATGTGAACTATGGTGGATCGAGTACAAGTGGCACTCTTTGACGACTTGCTTGACAACTGGCTCGACTCGCTATTAATATTCGAGCCTCTCAATACAGTACTCTCACCATCTCTGAGTACTTTGGAATTGTAACTAAGTGCTGGTCCATCTCATGTTTTATAGCTAACAACAACAACAAGCACGCATTTACTGGATTTCACAATGAATACACATATGCCGGCTGATATTGATATGCCCTAATATGAGGATTAAAAGCGCAACTCTAACTCCCTATCAAAGATCTGAAGATTTTTTACAGACTAGTTCTGTTTTTTGATTTTTGTTTTCAAAAATGCATTCTTTTATTGGCATAGTCAATATCATGCCTGATCTGTTTAATTGCTAATATGCATCCCTCTTAGCTAAAGTAAATGTTTTTATGATAATGCATATTATAACGTTTTTATATTCTATTGTTTGCAACATGCAAGGCTTAAAGAAAGAATTATTATATAGTTTACTTCATTTATTCCTATTGTTTTATAAAATCATGCTTTTATTAATTTACATTATTCATGTTACATTGTTTATGCTTCATATGTATAATAAATATCATAATGATTATTTTAAGTATAGAATCTTATATTCAATGATCTGAGAGCATGGATTTCTCTATTAATCAGAGAAATCCCCATAGCCTTTTCCACCCATTTGATGCCACAATTCAGACGTACAAGCCGGGGATGGCATGAAGTCATAAGGCCTGACTCAATTTTAAGTGGGCCATGACACCATTTTCTGTATTTCTGCAGAATCATCAACATGTATGTCTTTGAAGCAGATGTTGTCTGTCCTTATTTTTCCAAGCACTGTGAAAGTGTCAAGTCATTTAGATATACACATTAGCAAAATACCTAATGCGACATAAATCTGGAACATGTGCCTTAGTATCTCAAGTTCAAGGTCAAACATAGAACAATAGTCAAAATAGTGGTCTGAATTGTCATATGTTTACTTTATAGGTGTAAAGGAATAGACTAGCATCTTGATGCTTATTGATCATATTCAAGCATTCCCATGGTGACATTGCAAATTCCATCTCAAATAAGATACAGTATAAAAGGACTTTCCCTTGACCACTTATCAGGAAAGGTTCTTTACCCCAGAATATAGCAATCAAGATACTGTTAGACCAGAAGACATTCTGCTATTGTATCTACTGATAGCTGACACCGAGCCCGGAAGGAGTTGATGCTGGTGCTAAATGTGTGTTTGCCTTTCGTAGGGAACAAAGCCTGCTTGTCTCCTGATAATTACAGCACTCTGCTATAAACAAAGAATGCAATACACTCATCCTCCCTAAGAAAATCGATCTGCAAGTTATGCTACTCTACGTGCTCTTCTAGTGTAATGCATAGGTTTTTGGGTGTTAGGTTTTTAGATGACATTTTAACCATTTTAGAAATGTTTATTTTATTTTCGTTGTTTGCATTTGTGCTGTTTGAATCGTATTCTAGTTCTGCATGTGTATTTTAGATGTGCTGAGCAACAGGGTGCATCTGTTGAAACAAACATGCTTTTTAAGTAAAGTGTCTTTTTCTTAGCACATCTTGTCTGTGTGTGTGTGTGATTGAGCAGAGCAAAAACGTTTGTTTCCTTAATACCTTCTTTACGGGCTGTTAGCAACTTAAAAGCATCGATGCCACTTCAACTATGTATTTGGTGGGGTTCTGCGGGGCTACTAAAAGCTGTCTCTCACATTCTAGCATGATGCATTGAACTAGTGTCAACCGTGGGTGTGAAGCAAACCTTGTAGAGCTGAGCAAGAGGCTCAGTCAATAATCAGTCACAAAGTTAGATTTCGGATTATATGGACAGTTGACCTTTGAATCCGCATGGACAGTAAATGACAATAATCAAGGCATGAAGAAATGGTAACATTGAGTACCACTTTTAAGGGTCTCAGTTGAAAGGTATAAGAGGAAGAATGTTGCAGATAGGTCAGACCTAGTCACAAGGGCAGTGGAGCGAATTACAAATGAAAAGACCATTAAAGCACATTGAATAACGTGTAATAGTTCTGCAACTGAACTGATTAAGGTGCCAAGTCAAAGGTGTGATCAGTTTTGAAGCTCAGCTCATAGCATAGCCAATTTTGAAGCCAAAAAAACTTTGTGACTTGAACATATGTTATATATTTAAATTTGTTTATTCTGTCAAATTTGGCCAGAAAACATCACACATAAACATCATGTAAAATGCATTATCCATTACATTATAGTATGATTCAATCACATCCCCTATAAATACAAGTATAATCCATTAAACCAATGAGTAACTGTTCCCAGCTACATCATCTATCCTTCCTAAAGTGCAGATACAGTACAAGACCACTTCATGTAAACAAAGATTTCAATGGCTCAGTGGTGAATTCAGGTCGATACGGCACCAAATTTTGAGGCCTTAAAGACATCATAGAATCTTGATTTGAGCAACACATTCACCGTAAAGGAAAAAAAGTACAAAACCAAAACTTAGCTATCAGAATTCAGAGACGTAAAAATAAAGATAAAATTACATAATAAATAGTGAGTAATGGGGCAATTAATCAAATCTCGATCTTCTAGACACCCAAGGTTCTTGTAAAAAGCTAGGACTGAAAGGATAATATGATGTGTTGGAAGCATCTGTAGGTACATCAAGGCTGGCCTCATTTAATTTAAATTCAGGGATTTTAACAAGGGAATTAAAAATTGCTTCCTCTGCCAGCTATAATAAGAACAGAACAGCTACAATGCAACATATCCTGCGAATACATATTGTTGCAGTTCAGGGTTCCTTTGCATCAGGCTGTATTCACCCAGGTAAATATGTTTATGAGCAATCTATTTAAAATTAGGTTGGTTTGTAAAAAATAAAACTGAATCAGATTTAGTGGCGAATCCGACCAACCTAATTAATATTCATTAGATAGGTTGCTAATTCAGACTCAACCACTATGTCTTGGATAGATTTGAAATGAATTACACTTTTTTTTTAGTGCAGCCAGTTTTCCTTAAAAAAAACAGGACATTGTGTATAAAGAAAAGTTCACTTCTTAAAAACAAATTGTTTGAGAATTGCCAGTAGTCTTGTGGACCATTGCCTACTCCCTAATGAACTTTTTGGAGCGTGGTAACTTTTCAATGGTTTATGACCACTATTTCCATTACCCCATGTGGAGAGGAATCGCTGGTTGGAAGGCACGCTACAACACATTGTATCCAGACAGCAATTCCATATTCATTTTTAAAATATATTTTAGCAGTCAGAAAAAGTGATTGACTCCTAAAATTGGTTTAGTATATTGCAGATAGCATTGTTGAAGTTGTAAACTCCGAATCGGAGAGTTTGCAGCTGTGAAATTAGTTTTTACATGTTGCCATCGATCACATGTGGTAAGTTGTGCACACTGGTGTGGAAAATAACCACGCTGAGCAATTAGCCTTGTGATTAACCACAACTTAGGGGGTGATGGTATGGGGTTTATGTAGAATGAGAAGCAGTGAGAACCCTTCTGGAAAACAGAAAAAAACGCTTTAAATGCTTGTGTCACGAGCTGAGGACAGATCCACCAGTATCAAGGCAAATACACTCTCAACATCCAAAACTGCTTTGAGATGCCCAGGTGCCACCAACAAAACTGACTCAGTGCTCCGGGTAGAGAAGCAGTCTGCAGGATTTCCAATACTGAATGCTCCAGAAAAAAAGAGAACTGTTTTACTAACTTAAAGTTTCACTTGTTTAGCAGGAGCTGGGTGTGAGGAAATAGTGAAATCATTTGAAAGACCTTTGGTCCAAGTAGGGTTGCTCAAACAACTTTGAGACAGTGGCTGATTTAAAAAGTGGAACGCTCCTGAAAGAACAGACTAACACAGAGGTGACAGGTTGGTAGAACCACCACCTGTGTGGTCCTTGTCAGATGTTTATTGTCTGCCTGAGGGGGGAGGGAGAAGATTTCAGACTGCAGATAACAGTGCCCAAGTCACCCTCTAAAATAGAAAGAAGCCTTCATTGCACCCTTGCCATGTCTTTGTTGAAACAGGGTTCAGGAAGGGTGTACAATATATTGTCCCTGGATCCTGAATGAGACACCTTAATCTTTGATTTTGGCAATATTGTTTTCTGCCAGGACCCAGATAGTGTGTGAGCCTCAAAGGTTGCAGTTTAAAGGGCAACAGGATGAGAGCTCTTGTGGGATGCAAAACAGTTGCATTGAAAGGCTGAGGGCCCAGTGGGCCTGTTAATGACAATTAGAGATGAGAAACTCCCACTGACGTTTTTATGATGCCTATGCTAGGCTACAGAGTCATTTGTTTTGGCAAATGTTTACAACACCACCACAAATTCTCTTACAAGTTACTCCCGGATCTGGTATCTTCATAATGGGTACACAGACAATTTACTTCCTGATGCGTTGATGTCTCTTGGTCTCCACTGGTGTCATACAGGGCCAGATTTATAAATAGTTCATTCAACGCAGGGCAGCAAGCAACCTTGCTGCACTGCGTATCCTGAGCTGGAGAGAGCAGAGCAAGGCCATATCTATACAGAAATGGTGCATGTTTGATCTCTCCACGCACTGGTGCGCCGTGCTCCAACACAGTAGTACAAGGGTCTCTGCGTTGTGGTCAGCATATTTCTTTTGTACAAGGATCCCTTCCTCCACAAAACTATCCTATGAAGCTATTTCTGACATGTAAATATGTGCACTGTAGAATGCAGCAAGAAACAAGGAGAAATAAAGATATTTCTCCTCATTATGACAGCCTCAGGCAGAGGCAGGACTTTGGGGGGAATCCATGTCTACACGTCTTTGTTGATATGGATTTGTATTAACCTCTGTGAGTAGATGCACAAGAAACCCATGCAACACCCATGGAAGTCTCCCGGGTGCAAATTAACACAAACCAACACATTGCACTACATACTTCACTTTTTGCGGTTACAAACCAACACAAATTGTGGTTTACGGTGATTTGTATATCCCACCAGAAGGTTTTGCAGTGTGCTTTTGCTAAAAAAAAGTAACGCAAAGATTTTGTAAATCTGGGCAACAGTGTTTTTGTAATTCAGAATTTATCTTGTTTCCTCCTCTGCAAATATAGACTCAAACATCCAGAGCCATCATCCATAACTGAATTCCCATTAGTTTAGGGAGTTCTGCCCCAGTAGTACCCAACCGCCTTCCGACACACATTGGATCGCACTGATAGATTAACAGAGTCTATTAAAATAGCAGAATTATTGTTTTCCAAAACAACGGTGACTCTGTATTTTTCAACTGCTTCAATGTTTTTTGTGGCCCAAATGAGCTCATGTTGGCTAGATTTTGTGATTCCTTGAGTCTAAATTCTCTTTTGCCTCAATATGGCTGGTCTCTCGTGACTGGCTTCCTTCTAGTGACCGGAATGACTGCAAGGTGAGATGGAGGGTCATTGTAAAACTCTGTCAATAAGTAAAGAATCAGAAGAGTCCTCAAGCTTCACCACCTACTGTGGGTTTGGACCTGGCCTGGTGCTAACTTTTTCAATATTATCAATAATCCAGAACTATTTCAAACTCTATAATCACCTGCGGTGCAAAGGTTGCAAAGTGTGTCAGCCACCCATCACATCACAGATAAGGAGCTTCAACCCCACTAAGCGAGGTCCTTCATGGTCTCACTACTGTCATCTTAATAAGTAATGCAAGCCTAGTCCTTAGACACTGACTCACCACTGATCTCTGGCCTCCCCTGAGTGACAAAGATTCTTGGGATGATGAAGCCCACAAACTCATAAAAGATGTCATTGCACTCAACTCCTTCAGTGGTTTTCAGTAATTTTTTCCCTAAAACGGGAAAGGAAAATTGCATCATGCACAAACACATCCTTTGTCATCTATAGGCATTCTGCTTAATCAGTACTGAAATGGGTCAAGGCCTTTCTGTCAAACTTCACTACTTAGTTCACACTTAGATAAAGAAGGTTTCCTACAGAGTGCGCCAAGGACTGTAGTGATCCTATTTAGGGCCAGATGTATCAAAGAATAGTTTTGAGATTCTCAAATAGCGATTTTTTGAGAACCGCTATAATTCCAAAACGATTCTTTCCTTAGGTTGGAGCGCCATCTAGAGCAAGTCCGGTAGGGAAGGTTTTGGGATATTCCTTATGTTGGAACGCCATCTAGATTAAGCCCAGTAGGGAATGTGTTGGGATATTCCTTAGGTTGGAGCGCCTTATAGAGCAACTCCAGTAGGGAAGGTGTTGGAATATTCCTTATGTTGGAGCCCCATCTAGAGCAACTCCAGTAGGGAAGGTGTTGGAATATTCCTTATGTTGGAGCCCCATCTAGAGCAAGTCCAGTAGGGAAGGTGTTGGAATATTCCTTATGTTGGAGCGCCATCTAGAGCAAGTCCAGTAGGGAAGGTGTTGGAATATTCTTTATGTTGGAGCGCGATCGAAAGTAAGTCCAGTAGGGAAAGGGTTGGAATATTCCTTAGGTTGGAGCGCCATCTAGAGCAAGTCCAGTAGGGAATGTGTTGGATCAGTAGCGCGCAATGCTTTCCAATGGGGCGACCAGATGGCCGGGCTGCCCTGTAAGTCCGATGAGGGCTCATTTGCCTCCCCGATCCCAGCCAGGGCTCCAGGAGGTCGGACACGTCCATGCCTTGTGTCCCCTCAGTCTCAGGGTGCGCACGGGTTTACTAGAAATAGGGGTAGCTGTCCTCTGGATTACTATGGGCAGGGTATGCCCAAACCCCTCTCGGGCTGGCAGTTCTCAGCCGGGGATCAGATGGGCTAGGCCCAGACAACACCTCCCCACCGTCCGGGGCTCCCTCCTCCGGCCCGTGGCATGGCGATGGAGCCTGGGACAGGCTCCATCGGTCCTGGGCAGTCGTCCCCCGGGCGTTCGGGCCCAGAGAGCTCCTGCAGGCCTCCCCGTGCCTGAGGCCCAGCCGGGGTCTCAGAGCCCTGTATGGGCAGGCAGGAGCCCTCCGGCGAATGCTCGGGTGGGCAGATTGGCCTCCTACGGGCCCGGCCATCAGGTCGCGCTTTTCCCCTCTGCCATCTGGTCGCATGCAATGCTTTCCAATTGGGCGACCAGTTGGCTGGTCTGCCCTGGAAGTCCCGATGGGGGCTCATTCGCCTCCCCTATCCCAGCCAGGACTCCAGGACATCAGGCGCATCCGGGCCTAGGGTCCCCTGAGTCTCGCGGTGTGCATGGGTTCCTAGAAAGAAGGGTAGCTTTCCTACGGATTAGTAGGGGCAGGGTATGCCGGAACACCCCGCCCGGGCAGACGGTTTTTTGCCAGGGACCACATGGGCTATGCCCGGACAAAACCTCCCCTCCGTCCGGGGGCTCCCTCCTCCGGCCCGTGGCGTGCCGATGGAGCCCGGGAAAGGCTCCATCGGTCCTGGGCAGTCCTCCCCCGGGCGTCCGGACCCCGAGAGCACCGGTGGTCCTCCCCGTGCCTGAGACCTAACCCGGGTCCCCGAGCACCCTGGGAGGGGGAGACCCTGAGCCCTGCCTGGGCAGGCTGGAGCCCTACCATGAAGGCTCTGCTTGGGGTGGGTGTCCTTTCAGTCCCGGCCATCTGGTCGCACCTTTCCCCTTGGCCATCTGGTCACACGCAACGCTTTCCAATGGGGCGACTAGATGGCCGTGCTGCCCTGGAAGTCCCGATGGGGGCTCATTTGCCTGTCTGATCCCAGCCAGGGCTCCAGGAGGTCGGGCTTGTCCGGGCCTAAGGTCCCCTGTGTCTCGCAGTGCGCACGGGTTCCCAGAAAGGAGGGTATCCTTCCTCCGGATTAGTAGGGGCAGGTTACGCCGTAACACCCCTCCCGGGCTGGCGGTTCTCTGCTGGGGACCAGATGGGCTATGCCCGGTCAACACCTTCCCTCCATCCGGGGGCTCCCTCCTCTGGCCCACAGCGTGGCAAAAGTGCCCGGGACGGGCTCCATGGGTCCCAAGCAGTCCTACCCTGGGCGTCCGGGCCTGAGAGCTCCGGAGGTCCTCCCCGTGCCTGAGGCCCAGCCGGGGTCCCCGAGCCCTCCAGGACGCAGAGCCCCCGAGCCCCCGGGAAGCGGAGCCCCCGAGCCCTGCGTGGGCAGGCAGGAGTACTACCGCGAAGGCTTGGGGCATGCAGATGGGAGTGCTTTCGGTCCTGGCCGCACCTTTCCCCTCAGCCATTTGGTCGCACACAATGCTTTCCAATGGGGCGACCAGATGGCCCGGCTGCCCTGGAAATCCCGATGAGGGCTAATTTACCTCCTGGATCCCAGCCAGGGCTCCAGGAGGTTGGGCACATTCGCCCGAGAGTCCCCTGAGAGTCGCGGTGCACATGGGTTCCCAGAAAGGTGGGTAGCTTTCCTCCGGATTAGTAGGGGCAGGGTATGCCAGAACACCCCTCCCAGGCTGGCAGTTCCTTGCCGGGGACCAGATGGGCTATGCCCGGACAACACCTCCCCTCCGTCCAGGGGCACCGTCCTCTGGACCATGGTGTGGCAAAGTGCCCGGGACGGGCTCCATGGGTCCCGGGCAGTCCTCCACCAGGCGTCTGGGCCCGAGAGCTCCGATATTCCTCCCCGTGCCTGAGGCCCAGCCGGGTTCCCCGAGCCCCCCCAGGACACGGAGCCACCAAGCCCTGCGTGGGCAGTCGGGAGCCCTACCGCGAAGACTCAAGGTGGGCAGATGGGAGTCCTTTCGGTCCCGGCCATCCGGTCGCACCTTTCCCCTCGGCCATCTGGTCACACGCAATGCTTTCTAATGGATACAAAATGGGGGGGATTGATTCAATAAGGGTAACAGAGGCTGGAATCAGTTTATACCTATATACATATATATTTGCCTCTGAGCCCATAGATCACCACAATATTTTGTCAATCAGTCCTTTTTATTGACTGAGAATAACAATCTTATTTTTCTTTTTTACATTTGCTTTAAGCAGAGTTAACTCTTCATCATTAGACTTCTTTTTATCTTACAATATTCACACATTTATCCTGTACATAATATTTACACATTTCGACAAAAACATAAACATAAAACAAATAATATAACGTTTGTGCAAATTTAAATCTCCACTGGTTATGTTTCTTCACAATACAGTACGAAGTTGTCCAGCTATTTACATCTTGGGGACCTTAAATGAAATGGTCCTCAACTTCCTTAGTCTTTTTTGGTCCTAAGCAGGGTCAGAAACACTCGTTCTAATATTTTTATGAGATAACCTTACATTTGTTATGTTTCCTATTTTGGGGAAGCAATGAAACTTTATTGACTTTCCCTTTGTGTTCTGGTTCTCTGCTTGTCTGTTGCCTACGCGTTTCAACCTTCGTGTGTGGACCTGTGAGTTCTTGGTAAGGTCTTCTTCAGGGCTTGTAATGTTGTTGGGTGGACATCTTTCTCCGTGGTTTCTACTGTGCGAATTTATCTTGAAATGGTGGTATTCGTTGTCCCGGGTGTGATCCGAGTTGAAGGGGATGCTGATTCGATTCGGTTCTGACTTCCGCTCTGTCTGTTCCTATGGTTTCTGTTAATTTTCCGAAGAGAGGGGATCTTCAACTTTCATATTCTCGCCACTCGTTTAATCCGCGTCCTCGCCGTTGTGGATTAGTAGGGGCAGGGTATGCCAGAACACCCCTCCCAGGCTGGCAGTTCCTTGCCGGGGACCAGATGGGCTATGCCCGGACAACACCTCCCCTCCGTCCAGGGGCACCGTCCTCTGGACCATGGTGTGGCAAAGTGCCCGGGACGGGCTCCATGGGTCCCGGGCAGTCCTCCACCAGGCGTCTGGGCCCGAGAGCTCCGATATTCCTCCCCGTGCCTAAGGCCCAGCCGGGTTCCCCGAGCCCCCCCAGGACACGGAGCCACCAAGCCCTGCGTGGGCAGACGGGAGCCCTACCGCGAAGACTCAAGGTGGGCAGATGGGAGTCCTTTCGGTCCCGGCCATCCGGTCGCACCTTTCCCCTCGGCCATCTGGTCACACGCAATGCTTTCTAATGGGACAACCAGATGGCCGGGCTGCCCTGGAAGTCCCGATGAGGGCTCATTTGCTGCCTGTATCCCAGCCAGGACTCCAGGAGGTCGGGCGCATCCAGGCCTTGGGTCCCCTGAGTCTTGCGGTGCGCACGAGTTCCCAGAAAGAGGGGTAGCTTTCCTCCAGATTAGTAGGGGCAGGGTACTCCGGAACACCTCTCGGCCTAATGGTCCTCTGCTGGCAGCTGGACGGACCAGGATGCCGCCCCAGCCCGGGGTCCATTCCCAGGCCTGCCGCATGGCAGGTTGCCGCGGATAGGGTCCTGTGGGCACGGGGAGCATTCCCCTGCTTGGCTGTGTTCAGGGGCTCCCAGGGTCCCTGGGGAGGGTGGCCCCCCACCCCAGGCTCTGTCCCCAGTCCTGCTGTGTGCCAGGGTGCACGGGATGGTGTCCCATGGGCCCGGGGAGGCTCCCCCTGCGCCTCCGGGCCCTGGGTTGGGTGCTCTGGCCCTGGGCCCTATCCCCCTGCCTGCCGCTCTGCCAAAGGCCCGGGGCGGGGTTCCGTTGTGCCCGGGGAGCCTCCCCTTGCTTGGCTGGGTTCAGGAGCTACGGCCGGGGCCCCTGAGGGCCATGGGGAGGGCGGCCTCCCCACTCTGTGCTCTGTCCTCGGTCCTGCTGCATGTCAGTGTGCCCAGAATGCTGTCTGGCGGGCCCAGGGAGGCTTCCCCTGTGCCTCTGGGACAGAGAGCCCGGGATGGGTCCAGGGACCCCTCCCGGTCCCGGGTTGGGTGCTCCGGCCCTGGGCCCCAGCCTGCCGCTCTGCCAAAGGCCCAGGAGCCTCCCCTTGCTTGGCTGGGTTCAGAAGCTCTGTCCGGGGCCCCTGAGGGCAGGGGGCCCAGGATGGTGTCTGGCGGGCCCAGGGTGGCTTCCTATGCGCCTCTGGGCCTGGGAGCCCTGGCTGGGTCCACGGGCCCCGCCGGGCCCTGGGTTGGGTCCTCCAGCCCTGGGCCCGTCCCCCGGCCTGCCGCCCTGCCAATGACCCGGGACGGGGTTCCGTTGTGCCCGGGGAGCCTCCCCTTGCTTGGCTGGGTTCAGGAGCTCCGGCCGGGGCCCCACCCCAGGCTCCATCCTCAGTCCTGCCGTGTGGCAGGGTACCCGGGACGGGGTCCGGTGGGTCCGAGAAGGCTTCCCCTGCGCCTCTGGGCCTGGGAGCCCGGGCAGGGTCCAGGGGCCCCGTCAGGCCCCGGGTCATGTGCTCTGGCCCTGGGTCCGGTCCCCCGGCCTGCTGCTCCACCAAGGGCCCAGGACAGGGGTCCGTCGGTCCCGTGCAGGCCTCCCCTGCTTGTCAAGGTGCCCGTCGGCCCCAGGTCGGAGGGCCCGTCGGGTCCCCCTCGCAGCCTCCATGGCTGGGGCCCAGCTGGGGCCCTGGGCCTCTGGTCCCCCATGCACCGGC